>NC_092465.1:38215437-38515437 GCF_047495875.1 Pithys albifrons albifrons
TACCACTGATTCTGTGCTTCCTGGCTTTTGTCTTCCTGCAAAAATCTCTTGGCAGAAGAACTGGAAACAGCTTCTTGTCACTACTTAACAATCCTGTCTTAAGGCAGGCACTGGAACTCAGCAGAAGGTGGGTTTTATTCCTGTTCAAAACAAACAGAACCCACTCCTGTAATAGTTTCCCTAGATGTGTCCACCCCCACCTGCCTTTCTTTTTTATCAGAAAAGTTCCCAAGTGATTTATCTTTTGCTTTTCAAGCAAAAAGCTGACACATTTTTTCCCACCTGTTAAAAAAAAAGAAAAAGAGTATTTGTCAAGCAACTATTCTTATTTAACTAAAAAAACTGTGGAAACTGGTTTTTTGATGCTCTGGCAACATTCTCCTCTATCCCCTCAGGATTCTTAGATGGTCTCTGAAGATCTGGATCACAAGAATACACCCAAACCATAATTTTCCAGCATAAAACCTATCCTGCAATAGAGAGCTTCCATCTCCTAAGAGAGACAGACACCTGCTCACATACTTAGTGAGAGACTTGTACCAAAATAAAACTAATCCACAGATGAAAAGGGAACTAATCCAAAGATACTGCCCAATCTTTCTCTTCCTGCAAACCACAACTGATGGAAGTACTTGCTGTTCCTAAGATTATTCCTGCTAATCCACTAATGCAGAGATGTGATCACCCACAGCAAAAACTCTCCAAATAAATATGCATTCAAACTAATAACCATGTCAACTAAAAACAGAAATATTTCCCTATCCATGTGGATGTCTTGACATACATCTTATCAGATTTATCAGGGACAGGAAGTACCACTTGGAGCCCTGTGGGAGGATTGTCATTTCCCCACTTGGCAAAATCTGGGGTTTTCACAAAGTACAGTGTGTCCCATCTTGCCTGCTCAAACTGGTTCAGGGGAATTTGGGAGAACTGGAAATATATTCCAGGCCTAACGAGGTCTTTTGCTGTCAGCAGATGGATTTGGGGTTAAAAATTGACTAACACATCAAGAATGTCCTTCTCCATGACAGAAGTCCTTCAGAACATCACTTGCTCTGGCTCTACATCCGTGTCTACAAAAGGAGGCACACAAACCTTCACCCAGAATAGGCTGCAAGCCCTTTAGGACAAGGGCTATCCTAATTGTGTGTCTAACAACGTGGCCCTTTCTCACACACCAGATCCCTCAGGACTGCATCACACACAGCTCAGAGCTACAAACCCTGCAAGCCAACTGCTTGTCCCCTCTGCTGCCAGACTCTGCCTCCTCTCCTCCTGCAGCACTCTCTCTGTCTCCAATACAGAAACCCAACCCTGTCCACACCAGGGCTTTACTCTTGTGCAGTTGATGGCAACCTGAGTGGGTCAGCCATGGGGGTGTCTCTGCTGTCACCCAAGTGTCACAGATCCTTTACTACAGTAATTTTTGATGGCCTGTTTCTACCCTGTGCTGGGAAACTATGGCTGTCATTAATGGCTCTGCACAGTTTGCTGTTGCAGCCCGTGGATGTGATTCAGCAAACTGGATGTGCAACATGAAGAAAGAACCTTGCACACACTTTCAGAGTCTCTGCAACAATAAAGCTGGAAAAAACCCCTAATGAGCAGATAATGAAGAGTGCAGCTCCATGATTGATTTGTCCTAACACAAAGGCAGGTTATCCCTGAAAAGGGCCCAGCCCTTTCACCCACTCCTCTTCCCTCACTCAGAACTGACTTCTGAGATCAGAGAGGTGTCCCTGCACATGGCAGGGGGTTGGGACAAGATCATAGAATTGTAGAATCAATTGGGTTGGAAAAGACCTCCGAGATCATCAAGTCCAACCCTTGGGCCAACTCCAGTCCCTTTACCAGATCATGGCACTCAGTGCCACAGCCAAGCTCAGTTGAAAAACCTCCAGGGATGGGGAATCCACCCCCTCTCTGGGCAGCCCATTCCAATGCCTGAGCACTCTCTCTGCAAACAAGTTTTTTCTCATCTCCACCTTCAATTTCCCCTGGCAGAGCTTGAGCCCATCGTGCCCCCTTGTCCTATTGCTGAGTGCCTGGGAGAAGAGACCAACCCCCACCTGGCCAGAACTTCCCTTCAGGCAGTTCCAGACAGTGCTGAGGTCCCCTCTGAGCCTCCTCTTCTCCAGGCTGAACACCCCCAGCTCCCTCAGCCTCTCCCCACAGCACTTGTGCTCCAGTCCCTTCTCCAGCCTTGTTGCTCTTCTCTGGCCCTGCTCCAGCCCCTCAATCTCTTGCCTCAACTGAGGGGCCCAGAACTGAACACAACACTCAAGGTGTGGCCTCCCCAAGGCAGAGTCCAGGGGAAGGGTCACTGCCCTGGGCCTGCTGGCCACGCTAGTTTGGATCCAGGCCAGGATCCCCTTGGCCTTCTTGGCCACCTGGGCACACTGGTGGCTCCTGTTGAGCTTCCTGTCCCTCAGTCCCCCAGGTCCCTTAAGGTCCCTTCCAACTCAAACCAATCTATGATTTGATCAACTCAAAATTAACACTGTGGAAGGGAAAAAGGCTTCCAACTGGGAAAACTCCTTGCTCTGCTTTATTTTACAATTCCATGAACAAACATGCCTGGTGCTGGGACATGCTGCTTCTGATGGGAACGAGGCCTCACTAACCAGTGCAAGTGTTTCAGAGCAGATTCAGGTGCATCCCTGCTCTGAGTGCAGACAGGTTCTCCTGAGCCAAGAAACAAAGTTGTGAGAACCAGCTTGTGCAAACTCATCACCCATTTGACCCCCAACAACTATTCACTCACCCAAAGAGCTGCTATTTTATTAGAAAGGCCTCACAAATGCCATCAGGCCACAGCAGCCAAACTAGTTACAACTCTTCAGCTGAGGCTTAGCAGCAAGATGCTTAAATATGCACATTTTGCCCATAGAACACACACAAAGTAAAACCTCTCGTGCTGACCAATTTCAGGTTTGTTACCTCACCTCTGTGATTACACTTGAAGCCTCTGCCCTCACTCATTTCACTGCCCTCTTCTCCCTCAGTTTCTCCTGGAAATTTATATTGCTGTCTACAACAGCAGTATCCTAGTAAATCAGACAGTTCTTTAGAGTTGTGTTCTAATTATAAAGCTAATTTGAAAAAAAAAACCAACAAAACATGAGCAGAAGCAACCTCAGAGGAACACACACATTTTATTTACAGCGTTCTGCATCCCAGGAAATCTCCACTGGAAACTACAAGGAACCAAATTTGTAAAAGTAACAAAACACATCAAATGAACACATCAGTCACTGAAATGAGAGCTAAACCCCACAGACATAAAAACAAACCAGTTACTTACAGTTTTGCTGTGGTTCTGGAGGGAATTTGAGACGGATAATGGCCAAGATTATGAAAACAACCACAGGCCAGGAAATTAAAACAAACGACCATACCTATAAAACAGCAATGAAAATATATGGGTTACGTTTGTCGCATTGATGTGTCCCAGAGCCCGTCTGGAATGTGCAAGCAGTGCCCTAAATGAGTTATAGGTGCATTGTAAATCACACCTGCCTCAGTCTGCATACAATTAAAGCCCAAGCATTATCTATGCAGGAAGAAAAACTACCTAAGACTTTGAGAGCAAATAACAAGGATGAAAACAACACAAGGCTTCCTGTGCTTCAGTTTGGCTGATAATTATGGGGGACAGTGTTTATCCAGCTTTGAGACACTGCTGTGGAATAGTAAAAGCATGCTGGGAAACGCAGAGCTCTTGGACACGCCGATGGTGAGATAAAAGAGCTGAAGTGTGAAAGGCTGGTTTCCCTTTCAGTGACAGACACTGCTTAAATATGACTTGGATTTAATTATCCCCCAAGATTTGAGTGTGGGACAAGTCTACAACATTTCTTCCCAAAAAAGGTCACTGTTCTTCACCAACAGTTGAGCCTCACAGTAGAGGTAAAGAAAGGATTTTCATAGTGGTCATTTACAAGATGTGGAGCCCAAGCATGGAGAAGGAAGAGGTTTATGGGGCTGTGCAACCAGTCAACCACAGAAGCCACATGTGAACACCAATCACCAAGATCCCTCACATGAGCTTTTAACCCCAGCAACCCAAATCCCTGGTACCTTCCCATTTCCAGATACTGTAGCAGTCCATATAGATGAGCTGAGACAAATCATGGAATGGTTTGGGTTGAAAGGGACCTTAAAGACCATCTCGTTCCAAACCCCTGGCCATGGGCAGGGACACCTTCCACTAGACCAGGTTTCTCTGTCCAACATTTCCAGGGATGGGGCAGCTTCTCTGGGCAACCCTTGACAGAGACTCACCACCCTCTCAGGGAAGAATTACTTCCATATATCTCACCTCAGATGGAAGAGAAATGATGCAGGATTGGCCTAGTATGTTGAAAACACATGAGCATCTACAGAACTCTTCTGTCTAACGTGAGGGTTGACCATCTCAGAGGGTAAGAATTAAGGAAACACAGTCTGGTAATCATTCAGTGTAGTAAACCAGTCTGAGTAGAAGGCCCAAAATCTTAAAACCACAAGCCTTGGAGTTGAGTGAGCCAGGGAAATGCAATTATTCAAATAATCAATGGCTTCTGCACTGGCTGGCTGGCTTGCTCCCATGCTTATTGGTTAGAGCTTTCCATCCATCAGGAGTTAAGCTCAAGCTACTCAGTGCTGCAAAATTGCTGTGCCATCTTCATGCCAATTTTTGTAACTAAAAAGATGTCTTTCTTCAAAATAATCCCATTTTTCATCATTGTGCTTATATTTTTTTCAAATCAGCACACATTACCCCAAACTGTTTTTCCAAAGTAATTCCAAGCCCATAACCATGTTTTCATTTCCCGTAACACTTACTGGAACATAAAACCAACCAGACAGACAAACAAATTCTGGAGAGCAATTCAGCTTAAAGATGGTTGTTTTACAGCAGCAGCTCCATCCCTATCATCCCTGGTGAGGTGACACAGGCTTGAAAACAGGAACAAATTCATGCCCTAAAATAGGCAACTGACAGACATCAAACTACAAGACACCTCCCCACACATCCCTTCACAGAGGGCACTCCTATAATTTCAGCATTCAGCAACATTTCAGTTTTTACAGACAGTTCCTGCCTTTTACATACACGCTGACAACTTGTAACAAGATCCATCCATCACCGAAGCTAAATCTGTGTCTAATTTTTTGTATCAGATGCTTTCCCTATAATCAGTCCCCAAACATGCAGTTTAACTGTGATTAATTCCCATGCAAACGGTATCATTAACGCAGCCTCCTTGTTTAGCACCACACAGGCTAAAGGCAAATTATGGGGTAACAGCACAGAAACTGATATTAGTCAGACGCTGCCTAAAGGAAGGGCCAGACATCTGTCACATTCTTGGGGCAATAAATGAATACTGATGGTTTCTACTTAAGGAAATTGTGGTACCTCCCCATTTTGAGCTAGAATGGTGCTTATACTCCCCACTTTCCACACAGCTCTTCCCCCAGTATCTCTGTCTTTTGACTTAATTGGATTGAACAGTAGCTGGGCACATCAGTTGCAACATCCCAGCATTCCTGCAATCCCAGGCATTTCTAGTCAAAGACAACCACCCTGCCCAAACAGCTTGCAGGTGGAACATGCTGGCTCAATGGAACTATTTCCAGCCTCAGTTTGGCTTTCAGGACATTAAGAACTGTGATGTCATTGCATAATCCCTTGGTTGCTGGATTATTTCACTGCTGAAAGTTGATTTAATCTCTCAGACGTTGCTTAGTATCTCTGGGTGCAGGCACACAGAAATACGGTGTAGAGCAAAAAGTAGAAGTAAAATATATTTGCCAGCCCTGGGAAGGCTGGTGAACAGGAGAGCACTGGAGTCTGCAGGGGTGGGGCAGGGGCTGCCTGGTGTCAGACCATGCCATGACATTCCTGTCAGTCCCGAGAGGGCAGCCAACACCACTGCAGCAGCAGGAACCAGTCGCTCCTTACCAGAGACTGAGAAGCTCAATGGAATGTTTCCCTCCCTCCCAACAGCCTGGGCTGTAAGTGCAGCCACATCACACAGGTAAAACCGTGCAAGCAGGAGCACTGAGATCAGGATGTGTTTGGGAGCAGAGATCTGGCTTCACCTCCACACACCCTCTGCGGTCTGAGCAAGCTCCCTAATTTCGAGCAAGAGAGGGAAATGAAGGACAGTTGCAGGGACTGCCTGCCATAAAATAGTCCATAGTGGCCAGATTTTTATTTTAATTGACATTTCAATTCTACAGAGTTGATATTTCAACTCCACGGGAAACCAGAATTAAAGCAAGTGAGACTGGTCAAAGCAGAGGTAAGGCTTAGGTTGGCATTTACACTGGGTACACAAGAGCTGAAAGAGACCCAAGCCTTCTGCTTTTAATGAGGCTGTTACAATTTCTCTTGAGAAATTAGAGGTAATTTATTGGGATTCTTCTGCATCTCAGAAAATGTGTATTTTGCAGCAGTGGAGAACACTCTGAGGTGCACAGCACATCCACAGCTCCTATGGAGCATCACGAGGAGTCAGAGGAACTCAGCACCTCATCAAACCAGGCTCCAAAACAGAGAGGGACAACACAGTAGGCAAGAACTGACCTTGCCAAACCACATGGTGATATGGGGCCTTTCACTCCATTCTCATATCACACCCTCCATGGCCACTTCTCTTCTGTCAGTGTTTTCTGCCAAGCCAAGGCTTCCATTCCACCAAGGCAAGTTCAAAATCCACCCTGTTTGGATCACTAGCAAGAGGACAGGTTGTGGTACAGTCCATGACCCTCAGGATGCTTCTGCTGCAGTTACCAGGCAGCTGCACTGAATCCAGACTGGGACAAAATACAGGGCAGCCTTTGCCTGGCCACACAGGGGAACATTCACCTCCCTGATGCTGCTCTCTGGACACTGGTGGCAATGGTTTTGTCTTCTGGAAAGAAAGACCATCTGGGTGTTGATTTGCAGAACACTGGACTGCACTGGAAATCTGTCCTCCCTGCCTCTCTCAGAGCCACCTTTTTCTTTATCCATCCCTTACAAATGGCTCTATGTAAGGGCAGGCCCCATGGCCTCCAAATCCCAGGGACTCCTCGAAGGCTGTACACCAGCCATGGGGGCAGATAGAGAACTGCAGCCTGAATTCAGGCCTGCCCAGGAGTTTGTGCATGGTTTTGTTTGCACAGAGGGAAGAAGAACAGTATCCATGGTACTCAATATGGACTTCTGAGCCTTCATGGATGTGCTGCAATGCAAGACCCAATTATTTTGGCTTCAAAAGACCCACCTTCACTTCCATGCCACTCCCTTCCTTGCCTGTGCCTCTATCACTCCCTGCAGTGTCCCCCTCTCTCCTCAGCTCCCATCAATCCCAGGTTCCCCTTCCCTGTTCTCCCACTCACCGGCTGCCTCTTGACACTCAGCCAGTTCTTCCAGAGCAGGATCCTCAGGTGCTGAGAGAGTGCAGCCATCCTGGGCCGACCCAACCACGAGCGAATGGGCTGCGTATTCTTCCTCCTTGACTTAGGAGGCAAAAGTGGAGGCTCTAACCCAAAGAGGTATCCAGTGTCCAATATCCAAGCCTCTGCCTCTTCCCCACAGCATAGCTCTGGAGCAGCTACTTCATGCACTCTGCAGTGAGCGTAGCTCCCGTCCTGCCAGCAATAGCTCCCAGCAAATTGAACAGGTTCTTCCTCTGGCGGCAGCGGGCGGGCGCAGCCTGCCTCCACTTGTGGTAATTACAATAGCCAGCCTCTCCTGGTGCTCCCTGTCCAAGCCCTCACCGATAAAATGGATAGCATTCCAGAAAGATGCTTCTGCTGAAACAAAAGGTGATGCATGCCTCCTCCTCCCCATGAGGAAACCACCTGTCTGCCCACACACTTCTGCTGGAGAGGTGTCAGCAGCAGCAGAGTTCGGCTGCTCACCAGGCCAGTTCAGCTTCCCTGGGCTCTTAGGGAATGGCTGGGAAGAAAGTATCCACAGCATGTATCTTCCCGGCATTGCTGATTTGGAATTAGTTGTTTGGTTTTGTTTGGTTGGTTTTGGTTTTTTTTTTTTCAATTAAACGTACCCATCCAAGGAAATTAAATGAAAGAGCTGAAAAAGTATATATAAATGAAAATTCAGGGACTGACCTAATTGCCCAGCTTCCTGCATCTTCCATTTCCTCCTGGAGATCAGTCCTGGGGTTCTCACAGGCTGAATTCAAGGTAACACACCCAATCCACTGGCCATGGATTATAGCCCACAAATATTTCAGAGCACTAGTGTGGCTTGAACACTTGTTATTGAACTGATCACTGAATTTTCCAAGACAGCCATAAGATATCGAAAAACAACAGCTAGAGATGAGAGGAAAGAGAAAAGGCAGGTACAGAGGGAAGCAATGACAGCACAGGGACTCAAGAACTTTTCTCAAGGACTTGCACAAATTGGAAATCCAGGCTTGTCTCATGGGCTCTGGCTATGCAGAAGAGCTTTGGTCCTCCTCAGAGACGAGCATGTGCACTCAAGTTCCCTGATTGGTAACACTGAGATCCTCCTCAGAGCACCTACGCAAGCCATGAAAGACATCACTGCTCTCAGCATATTCCATTAAAGATGAAAGAATATTCTTGTACAAGGCATTTTTTCCAGCCAGAAATTAACTGTCTCAAAAATGAAAAGCATCTTGAATGACTTCTTGCCAAACTCCACCAGGGACAGAAGTGGAGGTGGCAGCAGAGGAGGTTTGATCTAAGGGTTGCTAAAAGCACTGAGTGAGAGGAAAAGAGCAGGGAAGAGAGAGATGTGGTACTCAGTGAAGAAAAACAGCTTCTCCAGATTGGTGAGGAAGTGCTTCAAAGCTGGGAACAGCAACAGATCCAGAGCAGTCCCTGCCCCATATACCTTCAGTCTAAATAGACTGGATGTTCCAACAGTGGGAGTGGAGCTGGAGCTAAAATTAACCTACAAGGTTTCCCTGGTATAGTTTTGATAGCAATGGGAGGAAACTCGAATGTCTAACCTTCTAGCTTACATTCCCTTTTTTTTTCCCCTACCAAATGTCCTGAGGATAGAGAAGGATCTGTTTTGGGTCTGTGAATGAGGAACAAGCACTGCTCCTCGGGACACTGTTCTAGTTCAGCTCCGTGTAAGAGGCACAGCCGGATTCACTACATTTGGTCCAGTCCATTTGCAAACTTGATTCACTTCCTCTCTGGGGCTGAAAAAAGAAATCCAAATATAGATAATTCTGCTCTGAGGGGTAAGAGAGAAGAAATTTATTTCACCATTCACTGCCTTGCCAAGGTCTTCTAAGGCAAGTGTCTGATTGCTTCTTTGTGGTATTCAGTCAAACAACTGTTTCAAAAGAACACTATGATTTGGATAATAATTTTCTCAAGCAAATGCACATCCTTACTTCCTTTGTGAACTGAGTCAACAAACATTCCCCTTGGGAAGTACCCAATGGATAATTTGTTCGAGTTTACCACTGTAAAATCAGAATAACTCAATGTCAGTTGGCTCTCAGAACACCTGCATTCAACTCCCCAAACACCACAGCGTTCTGGTTCCAGAACACAAGATGAGAACTTTATTAAGCCATTGTACCTTTTTGCTTTTTCATTCCCTGACTAAATAATTCCTGCAGATGGCACAGGAGGCTGTGGACAAAGTGACCAGAGCAGACAGATGTCCCAGTATGCCAATGTGCATATAGCCAGAGGGGGAGAAGAGGGAAAGGCCAAATTCCTCATTTTTCTGAAAAGCCTTCAGTTGGTTTATTCCTCTGGTTGGAGAACTAGGGCTCTTCTGGGCTGAAGGGCAAACTGGTGATGGTTCAGATCACTAAGTAGAAAAGCAGCATCTGTTTCTGTGGCCAAGAAGCTGAGGAAACTCTCAGGGGAGCTCTGGGCTGTGAGTTTGTGCAATGCAGGCCCTTAGAGCCATGATCCACCCCCTGTGCTGCAGCAGTGCCTCACAGCACCATGCAGGGGATGTGGATTCCAGGGCAAAAAGACCCTCCCCATGTACCAGGAACTCACACCCTCCGAGCCCTTTCTTTGGGATGCTCTTGCAAGGAGAGGAGTTTTTACCTCAGTTGCAATGAATGCAGTCCCACCTCCCAAGTGTGCTGAGTTACCTCTCTGAGAAATGAAAACCTAGGGAAGTGATGCAAGACAGAATTGGTAAGAGAAGAGGATAAAGTCTCTGAGTGGATGATTTGCTTGCAGGAGGACATGTCCTTATGGGTCCTGGCGTGTCAGGGCTGGCAGCTGTGAGTGCCACAGGCAGCAGCAAGGGAGGGATCCAGAAACAGAGAAAACTGCTGTGGAGGAGCTGCAGCACAGGATTAGCAGAGTGGGGAGGGCTTTCTCCAGCCCTAACACAGAGGGAAGATGACAAGAAACAAACCTGAGAGGGCAAAATATTTACCCCCTTGAAAGCAGTGCCAGACAAGAAAGGAAAAAACCCTATTCTGCTGGCTACCAGTAACAAAACCCAAAACACAACACTAATCTTGCAGTGACTCTGAATGCTACAACCAACCCTCAGCAGAGACTTCCAAGACCCACAGGAAAACAGTGGTTGGGTGCCCTCAGGGGCCTGGAGGAGGAGAGATCACAACAGCAGTGAGTGGAGACACACAGCCAAGATGAACTGCCAAGCCAGAGAAACACAGGCAGAGCAGAATGAACCGAGGGAAATCTGCAAGGGCAGAGATGGGGTAATGCAGTGACTCATTGTGTTAGATTGAGCCAAAACTACCACACTCATGAAGAGGCAGGACTCTGAATTTGGTGCTTTCCTCTTGCAGTGTCTTTAGTTACTGAGCTGAGCTCAGGAGCAAGTCTGGACTGTGCAAGACAGGCTTTCTTCATGGCTTGTGTAAGCCAATATTGACCAAATGTTTGACACACTCTGCTTGGGCATTGCAGAGATAGTCATGCATAGGCTTTAGCTGTGATCCTTTATCCACAATCCAAGCCAGGCCAAGGACTGCTGAGCAAGCAGCCTGCAGCCCCACACTGCTCTCTGCAAGCTGTAGGACACTCACAGACCAGTGCAAAGCAGACCTACCTGCTCAAAGGTAAATGCCCACTTACAGACCCTGTTAGGTGGCTCTTTGCTAGGGTCACATCCAAGGCAAGGCCCTATAAAACACCAGTGTCCCCATTTCCACCAGAACTCTGCAAGGAAAGCCTTCATGCAATGGGTACAACTCATGTTCATGGCATAACTCCCTGTCAAAGGACAGGCCATCAAACCAAGCTCAATTTTAGGGTGTTCCACAACCAGAACGTGTAGGAATCAGAGAACCCTCACACAAAAAGAGTTGTCAAGCATTGAAACAGGTTGCCCAGGGAAGTGGTGGAGTCATTGCAAGTGTTCAGAATGCGTGGATGTGGCACTTGAGGACATGGTTCTGTGGTGAACATGAAGGTGCTGGGTTTACAGTTGGACTTGGTGATCTAAGAGGTCTTTTCCAATGTTAATGATTCCTTCATTCCAACATCACATGCCTTTGCAGCACCCAGGAATTCCCCAGCACATACTCTCTGGGTTGCTCCTAATTATTTCCAAAGGCATGGCAGGAGCCTGGAAATGTAGATTCCTACACATCTCATGGGTGCTTAATTTCAGGCACCTGAACAAGACATGGTTTTGAGAGAGATGCTCACTCAGCATTTAAAAGAAAAAAAATCAGAGCCCTCAGAGAAACTAAAATGGGCAGCAACATTTTTAGCCACTACAGAAACTGCAGGTTATGTGGCATCACCACAGTACCACTCTGTCACCAAACAGATTTCCCAAATTTATTGGTGATTTCCCTTCCCCCGGCAATTAAAATGCCCTTGCAAAACAGCTCCTCCCAGGAACAGTTTTCTCTCCAGTGATCCATCACTGTCATCAGTACAAGGATTTTGTCACATAGGGCCCACTCTGAAGAGTTCAAGGAGACTGATTTTGGCTCAGAGCCCTTGGATATGAACTCCTTATTTCTACAGAGCAGCCCTGCTTCCAGGAACAAGCCCCCAGACCAAGTAGAGTTTTGGGATACTCTGATATCAGAGCAGTTAAGCACCAAAATTGAAATGTTTGAGCTTCCTGCAAGTGAACTAGAGGCACCAGAGGCTGAAACATTTGAGACAGGATCTTCAGATGTCAAAAACCTTCTGCAGATGCAGATTTAGGGAAGGGCAGGGAAATGCAACTTTTGGTTCTAAAGCCACAAAGGCCTCTGTTCAGAAGTGCTGTGTTACCTTCAGCCCTTTACCCTCCTCACTTGCTCCCAAGGTCACCTTCAGCTCCATCTGGTCCTTAGCAAACCTACAGGTCCATGAGTCATGTCCCACCACGCCCAGCAGTGAGGGCTGGATTTGTGGGGCTCCCACACACATCCCTACCTTGCCACAGGTCGCTTGCAGGGCTTCACATCCCCCTTTTCCATCGATTACAAACTCCTGTGATACCATCCACACAGCACTGAGTCAGGCTTAAAGGTTAGTCAGAAAAGAGTTGTGGGCATGCAATGGGCTGTGAAACATGGCTGCTTCTGATAGACCCTGGCAGCCACCAGTAAGCCCAGTTTAGTCTCTCCCTGGTACAGCAGAAGTTCACTAGCAGAGCCACACCCCCTCTATTCCACGCTCTTGCTCATCAAATAAGCCCAGCAACACAGAGTTAATTGAAGCCACTAACTTGGAGTCCATTGTGCTTGGACAGTGTAGTGCCTGCATAATTAAAAGCATAATCAAAAGCCTTATTCTTAGGGCGAGGGCCCAACTTTCAAGGGCCCACTGAATCCCAAGGCTGGCAAGTGGGCATTCCCTTGTCCATGTGCCCATGTCCATGCAAGCTTTGCTCAAGAGCCTGGCTTTGTAAGGGCAAGTAGATGATGTAATGGAAGTTTCATTAGTATGGTCTTTAACCCTTCCTTGAGGTTATTAACAGTGTTAAGCCCAGATCTACTGCCAAGGCCTGCAACAAGAGATGAGACAGCTCCGATGGTCCAAAATGACATTTCTCATTTATCATTCTTGGTGCACTCAGCTGGTTTCCAATCTGCGTGGCAATGCTCATGTCCTGTCAGCAAACCTGGAGAGCTGACAGATGGACTAATTAGGGATCACACTATTTATGGCAAGACTGATAACAAGGTCAAAGCAAGGCCACTATGAAAAATCGATTTGACTTTGAGAAGAACAATGGGTATTTCCAAGGCTGGGAACAAGTGTGCTTTCCAAATCAACCTGTTGGCAAAGCTGCCCAAAAAAACTCCAACAAACCAGTTTCCCAACTAAGGGGCCTAAGGACAGGCTGTGAGGATAAGGAAAGAGCAGAGGCAGGATGCACTTGTGACAATGGTTGTATCACAAGTGGGCTGTTCTGTATGCAACAGAAACATACATTTCCTGAAATATTAATATTTTATTAAGTTAAAAATTGATTATATTTGCACATGGTAAGAAGTGAAATCCTTAGTTATGCAGATTTAGTAAAGGTTTTTCCATAGAATCACAGAATCATAGAATGGATTGGGTTGGAAAAGACCTCCGAGATCATCGAGTCCAACCCTTGGTCCAACTCCAGTCCCTTTACCAGATCATGGCACTCAGTGCCACGGCCAAGCTTACCTGAAAAACCTCTAGGGATGGGGAATCCAGCACCTCTCTGGGCAGCCCATTCCAATGCCTGAGCACTCTCTCTGCAAAGAAGTTTTTTCTGCTCTCCAACTTCAATTTCCCCTGGCAGAGCTTGAGCCCATCGTGCCCCCTTGTCCTATTGCTGAGTGCCTGGGAGAAGAGACCAACCCCCACCTGGCCAGAACTCCCCTTCAGGCAGTTCCAGACAGTGCTGAGGTCACCTCTGAGCCTCCTCTTCTCCAGGCTAAACACCCCCAGCTCCCTCAGCCTCTCCCCATAGGGCTTGTGCTCCAGTCCCGTTTCCTATATTCCATAATCAATGCAAGTTCAGCTTCACAACAATTTGACTTGAAAAAGTAGAAAGAAATAACAGCAAGAGTGTATAACCTGATAGACACCACAGACCAAAAGCACAGTGAACAGGGCAGTGATCACCAGCACTGAAAAGGAACACTCATCTTGCTTCTTCCTTATAAAACTTGCACCAGAGGTAAAGCAAGAGTTCCACTTTACAGAGGGTACCACTTCATTTTATTGAGCTACTCAAAAGGCAACCAACCAGACCAAAAACTTGCTCAGTGTTAGAAAGACAACCAAAGGAAAGCTTGGTTTAGCTCCAAAACCCTTGGCCAAGCACATACCTCGATAGCAGAGCATTTCACAGCCCGAGCAGCTCCAGCAAAGGCCACAGACTCGGCTGACACGTGCTGAAGCCCACAGAAGCCTAACAAAATGGGAAACATCACTAAGCTGCTGAGAGGACTCAGAAGCAGAAAAAAACATAAACTAAGGTTATTATGGGATTATAAAACACCTACTTATGATCCAGTTTGCTAAGATTTGGTAACTGAGTTGTGAGCAGTGTTTTACCCCCATAGCTGGAGTACATTCATACATACTCCTTCCCACACGGGTTTGGTGTTACCTAAGCAAGAACAAGGTTCTCAGTTCAGCCACTTATAACATTTCTCTTCCTCCTGGTTGCACATTTTGATGAAATAGCTACAGGTCTGATCATTTCTGTGGGATTCATCCATCAACAGGTTTGGAAGTTATGGGGGAGGGTGGACAAGCAATCCCACAGACCCAATTTCTAGAAGCAAACAGCAATCTGAGAGCACATTTAGAATACATGGAGCCCTTTACCACACTCCTATTTAATAGGTTTCTAGGGTGCATACCCATCACCAAGTCACCCAGGTGTTGTTACAAAATCAGCTAATTAAAACCACACCCTGAGATCTAAATGAGCATAGGGAGTGCTGATGAGTAATGACAAGTTACACAAGGCCTGTGAGCCTCCTAGAGCTGGGAACTTGCTTGCTGTAGAGAAAAATAGGTGTTGTAATAATCTCCTGCATGCACTGTGGTGATGGAGGAGCACATACTGGAGCACAGAAGGGCTTGGTAGCCTACAGAATATTTCTGAAAACTCCTTCATTTATAGCAAAGGAAAGGTTAAAGGACTCTTTTCCCTCTTCAGGTCATTGATAAAAGGCAGCTATTCCAAAAGAGGGTTTGATTCACTGACTCACACAATGGAGATGGCAATCTGTACTGAATGGATGAGGGAGGATGGCTCAGCAATGAGCCTGGGAGAGAGTGCTCACCCCTCCTTTCCCCAGTGACCAGCACCAGGCACCATTCCTGGGAGAAACCAGCCTGGGCCATCAGGAAAGCCTTTGAGCTGATTCACTGAGCTGAGGCAGTGCAGTGCACAGGAGAAGGGCTTATGGTAAGGCTTGCCCTGAGTTTATGGGCTGTATTTTAAAACCTGTGTGAGCCTGAGCACCAGGCACACAGGGTGACCCTTAGAGAGTCAGGGACCAGGTGTGGGACACGTGCTGGGGAAGGCAGCACCTCTCTGGGTGGTGGGGTAAGATGTGCTGCATCGACCTGGGCCTCCCTGCACACCTCAAGTCTGCAATCACGTGGCTCCTGCCACTGGTACACCCTCACTGGTGCTTCCATGGCATGCCCTTATCTTGGGAGGTGTCCCTGATACACACTGAGCTCTTCATGTGGGAGATGCCCATTCCTGGGTGAGCAAACTGGCAGACCCCACTCTTGATGTGCACCTCAGAGTTGTCACAGCTGGGCTTATCCAACAGCACGCTGCAGTTCTGTGTTTCAAACAGAGATTACAGCAATATGAAGTCTAGAGTTCATAATGTGACTTTGCCATCACATGGAAGTTGTCTTGAGTATGGAACAGAGAAAGAGAGGAAGGTAATCTTAAGTACTGTTGTCTTGGACTTGCAGAGCAAGTCCAGCACCTCCTGGATAGCCACAGACAGTCAATCACAGCCAAACCAAGCCATGCTTGGTGGGCATATAGTGATCCACCATGCAGGACCTCCCCAGCAGGTCAGACAGGTCCTGCTTGTACTGATCCTACTACGTGTGCACTGTAAAGCTGAACAGCAGGTTGTCCAGAGCCTCAACTCCAGGACCTCTGGATGTCTGGCAGGCCTGGCAGAGCCCCCTGACTGTTGGCAAGGTTGTTTGGTGACTGTATTCTGGGCTCTTTGGTCTGAAGCCCAAGACACCCCAAATGTCTTGCTGGGTTTTGCAGCTACCAAGTCACAGAACTGGCCAGAATTCTCCTCACCTCCAGCCTGGATGTCTGAACATCTCCAACAAGTGACCGTGTTTGTTACCTCTTTGGGTTTTTTAACTTGCCTAAAGAAAATGTCTGTCAGGAAAAGCTTTTAAATTATAAAATACCCCACAAAACTCTGGGTGTGTGTCCTTCTGGATGCCCTTGCAAGTGCCACAATCAGAAACATATTCTGTGAGAAATTTATAGCTGTGAAACACAGCTGGACCAGTGGCAGGAGAGGAGCACAGGACAGACACTGTGCCTGTGCATGCAGATTAATACCTTTGGGCAGGAAGTTACAGTCTGTCTACAAAGGGCCCTGAAGAGCTTTATTATTTATGGATAGTATAATTATTTAGAGTCCAAAGGTCTGCCCTTTTTCTCCAGCTAGTTTCTACAGACATCAAAGGAGGACTCATCAGTGTCTTCCCCTCCATTGCCAGAAGGGAGTAGTAACAATAGTAACTGGGGCTCTTTACAGTCAAAATGTTTACAAAAATCCCTCCCTAATTATTTAATAATGAGACATTTGATGGTGCACTGGAAGCAACATTCATTGCCTCCAAGAAAACAGAAGTAGCAACAGATGTCTGCTTGAGGAAAAATGCCATGAAAGAGTGCACTCTTTAGACACTAATCCATGTAATCCCTTGGAAGGATGATGCCTTGTTTCCCAAAACTAGTTTCAAGACAGACTATGACAGATAAATATACATGTATCTCACTAGAAATGAGTGAACAAACCTCAGTTTCTGCCATTCTGATAAGCCAAAGACAGCAGGACAGACTACTGAGGACAACTGGGATCGTGTATTTATCTCGGTTATAGCTTCTTCCTAGAAGTTAAACCAGAGGATAAATGTGGAGATAATATCCAGTGTCAGTCAGACACAGCAAGGTATTAACCTCCTCCCCAGTGTGGGCTGTTTGATTTGTATGAAGAAACCTGGAGTGCACAAATAACATAACATGTAATAGCAGAAATCATCAAACAGCAGATCAATTGCCTCCCATCAGAAAAATTTCTCCTCTCAGCAGGAGAACAGCAATACTGGGGACTCCATGATACCCAAACAAGGGCTAGATTTGTCTACTCCAGCTATTGTAGACTCAACATTTTATCTCCTGCATATATACATGAAGTGAGTTAGGCACAGCTTAATTTGGGAAAAGAGTAGGATAGCAATGGAATAAAATACTACAAGCCATTCTGTGCTGCATGACCATTTTCAGATTGCTTTGGGCACAAAGGTTGCCCAAGAGTTCATCATTTTGAGGCAGCCAAGAGCCTTGGGGCTCCATTAATGTAAAACACTGTGTTCCTATGCCACTGGTATTTACACAGACTCAGCCAGGCCTGTATATTAATGCCACATGGATACAATCTCCTACAAGTGGTCAAAGTGGGTGTTTTGTGACTGTCAAGTTACCTTAAATTTCATGGGAAAGTTGATGAAAAACATAATTTAAAACACCCTTATCAAGCATTGGTTAAACAGCAATTCTGCAAAGGGAGGTAGCTTTTGGAAAAAAACTCTCATGCATGTAAGAAGGTGGAATAATTCTCACACACACACACTGGTGTGAGAGCACAGGTAGTTTCAGCAGCAGCAACAACGCTGATGCAGCCACGGTGAGAGGCACGGAGTGTCAGCTAACCAGGGACACATTTTCACAGCTCAAGTTTCCCTTGGAGTAGGAGCAGGGCAAAGTCAAATCTGCCTGCAAAATCCCCAGACGAAACCACCTTGAAATTTATAATCTTTACACAACGCAAAGCCCCACTTGTACAATCATTTATACACACACAACTCCACAAACAACTGTCAAGTGGAACAGCTACCCACAAAGGGGAAGGAAAGCCTGGGATGGCATCCCTGCAGGATTGGGGCACCAGCCTGCGGGAGCCAGAGGCCTCTCCTGGATGGCAGGAAGGCCCTTGGCACACTGTGGGTGCAATGCAAAGCACTGCAGCAGTCAAAGCTTAATAGAAACGTTGGTTAGAACTATTTCATTATTCAAATCTCAGGAAGGCTGTGGAGTCAAACATTTCCCTTTTACAGGATGGGAAGCTGGGAACTTCCAGACAAGTCTCTGTAGCATGCATTGCCTTTGAGACTTTTTTTTGTCATTTTCATAAAAACATAGAATCATAGAATGGCCTGGGCTGGAAGGGACTTTAGAGGTCTTCCAGTTCCAACTCCCTGCAACACCTTCTCTCAGAACGTGTGCTTCAGAGGATGCACAAGTGTCACTTGCAGTTATTTTTTTCCACAGACAACAATCAAGAGCTCTAAACCCAATTCCAAAGGTGGCCTGGGTCAAGATTCAATAAGCCCTCATGTTCTCTGAGTGTGCACAGTTTAGTTTACTATGGCTACAAAACTGCATTTGTAGGGCTACACTTAATTTTTTTCTCTTTTAATCTCCCAGGCAGTTCCCTGTGACAGTGAGTGTGTCACAGCACCACATCCCTTGCAGTGATTGCACAAATAAGGCTCCAGCCTCTTGCCTTAGGAGAGAGCGAGACCCAGTGATCTTCTGCACAACACTCCTCACTATTTTATTACTGCCTGCAAAGATTTGGTTTGAGCCTCTTCCAGTGCCAGAGGTCTTTATTGCTAAACAGCCATGGCTGTTGAGTAATATGTGAATTTAATGTGCTCATACTGCAATGCCTGCTTGGAAGGTCATGGAAATTCAACTTAAAACTGCAATCTTTTTTTTTTCTCCCCTCTTGTTCATTCTGTCTGTGTTTTCTCTTTGCTGGTTCCCATGCTGTAGCAGCCCCCACTGAACAGGCTGTACCCTCAGCACTGCTCAGGCACTGAAAGAGGTGATCTGGAGGAGGGAGGGGCAGTGGCAAGTCTCACAAAAGCAGCATCCAGCTTGTGCTGCTTTGACAAGACATGAAATAGTTTCATTCATCCCCATCACCTTATTAATAATCCAAATCCAGGCACAGAAGAAAACGTTGCTGGGAACACTTCATCTGGCTGTTTGGCAAGATCCATGAGGGGCAGACATGGAAGAGTCTTATGAAGAGCAGCACCAAAGCCCATGCAGGACTATTTCATATCTGGAAGAGGTCAAGGAAGGTTTCTGGGAGCCAGGCTTTGGAGAGGAAGGAGAAATCAGGCTTTTGAACATTCTGTATCAAAGCCTTCTTGAACGTGCCACTGTTGCCTCTGGTACTTTTTTGCTAGGAAACAAAAAACTTCTGTGGCAGCTCCCAGCAGTTACAGGAGTGGAGCTGTCTTATTAGTGGGGAAAAAGTTCTAAGTATGCAAATGTGTCTCTGAATTTTTAAACAAGTTTGGCACCTTTCACAGAGCTTTTCTGCAAGCTCTCTACACTTCCAGCAGGAGCACCAGCAGTTCACTGGGAGCAAATCCTGCATTGCATTCTGAAAGAACATTTGCAGGTTTATCCTCTCAGGTATTTAATTTTTCTCCCTGATCTTCTTGGTGCTGGAATCTGGGGTACTGAATGAGAGTACCTTCTTTACTTGAAGCAGAAGATTCATTTTCAGCTCTCACACCTGAAAAGAAACACTGAAAAGCATAAACTCTAAATAAAGACATGGGCATTAGAAAGGCCACCCCAATTTTTGAGTGGTTTGGGGTAATGAAACTGAACTTGTGGCTGTCCCTCTGCCTGTTGCATGTGAGAAATCTGATTCTATGAGTTATACTCATGTTATCAGTGAAGAGAAGCACACTAAGCAGTGACCTTACCAGTTAATGCTCCAAATTTGATCCCCAAATACTGCAATAAGCTGCTCTCAAACAAGTTACAGATTCAGTACTATTTGCAGAAATAGTAGCAACCAGCATTTATTTGGCAGCCACTGAGAAACCTGTTATTTTCTAATGGGCTGTTCACAGTGACCCCAAATAGACAAAATTAACCTAATAAGGTGTTCATTATATATCATTTATTGGCTTGTGCAAGTGTCAGTCCAGAATGCAGGACCACACCTGACCTTTTAATAGACACGTTTTTCTAACAACCACTTTCTAGCAGGCTGTGCTGTAAAGCAGCTTAGCCTTTATCCTGGTGACTGATCAAAGCAACCCTCCTCCCCTCTGGCACTGAGCATCCTGCTCCATTAATGCTCCACGCTCTTATCACACCTCTTCAGCCCTGTTCCTGTGATAAAGGGCAGGAGGTGCACAGCGTCTTCTGGGCACTCTCAGAACATCTCTAGTGCAGGTACAGGCCATGAGAAAAGGAACAAAAAGAGGCATCAAGCACAGAAGCAGTGGGGAGATGACAGGAGGGGGTGTCTCTGGCAGGGCAGCTGGGCTGGGGTGGCCTCTGTCATGCAGGTGGGCCTGTCCTACGTCAGAGCCCACGGATCGATGTGAAACACTGCCCAGGTCAGGGCCCTGACTCTCACACTGACGCAAAGCTGCTAAAATGTCACTGCACCCCACGTGACCACCCCCCAGGGGACAGCAGCAGCCTCTGTGCCAGTGCAGCAGCACACCCACGGCCCCCACCTCTTGGCAGCACACACACACCAGCCAGCCTGCAAATCAGGAGCCAGCAACACTGGGATGTGTTCCCTGCTGCAAGGTTACTCATCCTTGGGGGCTGCTCTGTCAGCAGCTGGAACCCCTGCAGTCTGATCTGCCAGGGCTTCCATGGTGCAGTGAGTCCAAGATTCAGCCCAACCATTAAAGCCAATCTCAGCAGCAAAAGGGGTTGCAAATGCACAGTGGTAACCCAGCTCTCCATGAGAGAAATCATCATACTGGGGTGACCTAATTGCAGCCTGCCAGTACCTGAAGGGGCCTACAAGTAAGATGGAGAGACACTATTACAAGAGCCTGCAGTGACAGGAAAAGGGGGAATGGCTTTAACTGATAGAGAAAAGCTTTAGATGAGACATTAAGAAAAAATTCTTCCCTGTGAAGGTGGGCAGGCCCTGGCACAGGTGCCCAGAGAAGCTGTGGCTGCCCCATCCCTGGAAGTGTCCAAGGCCAGGCTGGACACGGCTTGGAGCAACCTGGGCTGGTGGGAGGTGTCCCTGCCCATGGCAGGAAGTGGAACAAGATGAGCTTTAAGATCCCTTTCAACCCAAACTGTTCCATGATTCTGTCTCAAGCCCAGGAAAAAGCCACAGCCATGCACCTGAAGTGATGCCATGTGATGCTTCCATTACCTGTTTGGAACTCCATGGTCTCCTGCATCCCCTTTCCAGGGTCTTTCCTGTCCCTGTGTGTCTGCCTTTACCTTAGCTGGTCTGTGAGGTAAAGAGGACCCAGTCAGCTCACTCCTAAGTCCTGCTACCCAACACAGGTGCAGAATGGTAACCAAATCTACCTGCATTAGAGATCAGCCTATATAGGTTGGGGGATCTTTTAATATGGAAGGTCCTTTCCTTTGGGGTACAGTTTCCTTTCACTTCAATCAATGATCATTTGTTACATTAATTCAGAGACAGAAATCAGCTACACTGCATTCACGCTCTTTAATTGTCCAGTCCTAAAAATCAATGCTTTTATTGAATTACCCAGTTGCCACAGCAAGTTTGCTTTGATTTCTATGGCTCCCATGAATCAATAGGAGTCTGTCATTGCCTCTAAGTGGAGCAAAGTCAGTCCCCAGGTAACACTGCTGGATCAAAACAAAAATCTTCCTGCAGAATTCTGTGCATTAGGTGGGTATGGGACCACCTGGCAAATCATCAAAAAAGTACCTCCAAAGTCTTCCTCCCCTGCCTCACCAACTGCTCTCAGCTTATAACTCCACCCCTGCTTACCAATTCTCATCTCCTACACTTGGTATCTTCTGTTTTCCTTCCTTCTTTATCAGGTTTTTCTGTGCCATAGGCAAGACCTGCTGCTGCTGTCTCCATACTGTGTTAGGTGCAGGTGTCTGTGCCAGAAACATCTCTGCCTACACAGGTCTGTATCTGAGAAACCTCAGTGCCTCTCCAGGACTCCCTTCCCTGTGCTGTTGGCAATAAGGCATCTTTAACTGCTGGTCCAAATATTTAGGTGTTTGGGTTGGGTTTTTTTCACAAAGGTAATTTTGTTGTTGTTCTTTTCCAGCCATTTTTTATCAGCACAGCTGGTTGGGAAGTGTGACTCACACATAAATTACCACTTTTACAGCACCCCTTCCCTTTGTCAGCCCTTCTGCTGTCAGTTAGGTGGGACAGGATCATTACTCTTCAGTGTTTAGCAAACACTCTACACATAACCGGTGATACTGCAAATAAATGAAAATAACACCTGAAATCAAAGGCGAGCTGACTGACAGGGCTTTTGTGAAGCCATCTGAGCTTTGCAGGGGTTTAATCAGCTGTGCTGCACTGTTACATGGCACTTACAATGGCTCTGCCTCCCTTCTGTAGTGTCAGACAGGATCCCAAGGGGAAGGCCATGGAAATCAGGCCCTTAGCTCTTTTGTTCGTGGCACACTTGGGTTGATTAAGAACGATCTGTGCCTTATGGGCTGAGAAGCACCGTGTGACTTGTGCTTGGCATGAAATGATGGATAGCCCAGCACTTATTGCCTAATCAGAATTTCTTCCAGGAAAATCGGGGGAAGTGATAGGAATTATTGCTAAGCAATGGCAGGCTGCAGGAAATGTCAGAACTGATGGGGGGAACTTCCAAAAACAAGTCGACCCTTTATTAGGGAGGGAAAAAACTCATAAAAATCCAGTGCAAACAAATTTTGGTCATGGTGTAGAGAAGAGAACACAGGGGAAAGGCAAGAACTGCAAAGAGGACTCAGCACTTATCTGAGCACAAGTGAAAATCAGGAGGAAACAGCAAAACAAGTTCAGGAGGGCTGCAGGATTTCAGCTACCAGGTGGAAGTAAAAGAAATGAGTGCATTGCATGGCATAGCTCCAACTGTGGCATCAAACTGGCAGGAATAGTATTACATGATAGTATTTGCAGGAGAAATAACAGTGATTTCACACTGCCAACCATGAGAGGCTTTTGAATGCACAGCGTTGGAAGTGGATATTGTTTGTGTAGTACAGCCCACCCCAACCACCCAGAACTTTCAAGTCAGGCTTGAAAATTGAGAGGTTTATAAAAACACTCCATATATTCTCAGTGCTTGCCTTCTAGTCTTCAACCTTCATGCAACTTTCAGTTGCAGCTTTCAGTTCTCTAAAGCAAATGAATTAGAGCTTCATTTTCTCAATTAAAAAGCAAAACAAATAAACAAACAATGAAACCAAAACCCAAACCACCAGTGTCTTATCATTCTCAGAAAGAAATCCACCCAAACCCACTAATTATTCCAAGATCTGCAGTGAAATTATGTGATCAGATGCAAAGCAAGTAGCAATGAGTCTTTGGGCAGAGGAGAACATAAATACTGATGGCAGGGAAAAGGTGAAATGAGAAGGTGGGAAAAGATTGGAAGGAATTAATCTAGTCCTGCTCACACCAGCCACACCAGCAGGGCCAGGCACAGCCTCTGGCCAGCACCAGCCAGGGAGAACCTGCCACAGCCTGGTGTTAAGCCAAGCCTGGCACAGCCAGCCATGTCGTATGCTTTGGTTAATAGGGTGGAAACTTCTTTATGGGTTAAACTGGGAAGGCTAAATCTACTCCCTGCTATAGCTCTGGCTTGTTTCTGTTGTGCAAGGGTAGGATCTTCTCCAGTTGTCACACTGGAGGTCTGCAGCAGAGCTGCAGAGCAGACTTCAAACACTGGATATCCCCCAGCCTTGGCATTTATTCCTGCTTCTTGGGGACACAAGGAACCCTGTGACACTCAGCATTCAGGGCCTTCCCCAGGTGTTTAGAAGAGGATCTCTTTAGCCTAAAATGTCTCTGAAGCCAAGAGCTGCTCTCTTTCCAGGTGAGGTGATGCTGATGATCCAGTAAAATTACAATCAGTGAGTCAGTAAAGGCCTTTGGTAAAGAAACACCAAAACTGAACAAAAACACAGGATGTGAAGAATTAACATCCCTTCCCCAAAACATAACATTAGGCCCAAGTCTCTAATTTAGGAGTAAAAATCATTTCACAAGTCTCAATCACATGTACTCTTCACTCCTAGTCTCACTGTGCTCCTTGCCATGGCTTATGGCATCAGTGGGATTTGATGTTGCCCAACACTGGGATTTCAGTCTCTTCCAGTGGTTAATCTACAAAGGAAGAACTCTCCATGTTCAGTTTGAAGGATTTTTACCTGACCTATTGGATTAAGCTGCCTTTTGCCTGGAGAAATGATTCTTCCCCTCTGTGTTTGTTATGATGCTGATGTGTGCCTGTCAGAGGGGTTAAATGGACACAAACAGACCCAAGAGAGTCTCTTCCAGGCCTGACAAAGTGTGTATTTATGTGAAAAATAGTGTAAATAAAAACAAAAGAAAACAAAAAAGTCTTACTTTCCAGATTTCCATGAAACAGTTAAATGTTGCATATTGTCAGCAAAATTTTGTATTTTGGAAATTCTGTCCCCAGCATGTTTTGCTTCTTTTCAATTGGTCAGTAAAACACAGCAAAATAAACTGAAGTGTTACCCTGGTGTTATTTGTCACCCAACTCTTAACAGAGTCATAATTATGTGATTGATGATATTACCATAAATTAAAAAGCAGGGCTGGAGAAAACATTAGAAAAAACATTAGTTAGGTAAACTGAAGAACCTGGTGGAAAGTGTGTAGCTGTGTTTTGCAGGAAGCCCCATTAAATTCCTGCTGGCCCTGCTGCCTCGGCCTGAGTCCCAGCCTCAGTTTTTCTCACTGAACTCATACAGGGCCAAAACTGTCAGCCCCATGTGTCTGTTCATTTACCCAGGAAAAACAGCTCCACACAATTAAAGCAGAACTGAGAGCTCCAGTGACTCCAGAGCAGGAGCACAGATGGGCACAGAGACACAGTATTGATGCCTGAAACATGTGGAGACAGCATGGGGAAAGTGGGGAAAGATGCACCATGCAAAGCCAATGCTGATCCTGCCCCCAAAGGGTCAGGAAACAATGAGCAGGTCAGGACACAGCTTGAACACTGGCAGGAGCCATGAGCAGCACCACTGCAGCTCCAGGTTGATTGGTACCCACCTCAGCTCCTCCTGGTGAGAGGTGGTGTTTGTCATCCCCATCCTGAAGGCTCCCTGCCTCTTCCAGGTGGGTTTGCCACAGGAACCCAGGCAGTCTGTGCCTGGGATTGATAGAAGCCTGAAGCTTTTCACCAATAGATTTCAACTGCACTGCAAATACAGACATGCTGCTGCCCCCATTTCATACAGGGAAACACCAATACCCCTCCCTGAATTTCCACAGGGCAACCATAACCTTGCATTTCCCAAATCTGGAGCTGTACTAAGCCAGCTCAGAATGTTTACCCGGGGACCCCGGTTAATGGAATCATAGAATCATAGAATCGATTGGGTTGGAAAAGACCTCCAAGATCACCAAGTCCAACCCTTGGTCCAACTCTAGTTAATTTACTAGATCATGGCACCCAGCGCCACGTCCAATTTGCATTTAAAGATCTCCAGGGATGGTGAATCCACCACCTCTCCGGGCAGCCCATTCCAATGCCTGATTACTCTCTCTGTAAAAAATTTTTTTCTGATATCCAACTTAAATTTCCCCTGGCAGAGCTTAAGCCCGTGCCCCCTTGTCCTATTGCTGAGTGCCTGGGAGAAGAGACCAGCCCCCACCTGGCTATAACTTCCCTTCAGGCAGTTCTAGACAGTGATGAGGTCACCTCTGAGCCTCCTCTTCTCCAGCCTAAACACCCCCAGCTCCCTCAGCCTCTCCCCACAGCACTTGTGCTCCAGTCCCTTCACCAGCCTTGTTGCTCTTCTCTGGACCCGCTCCAGCATCTCAATATCCATTCTGAACTGAGGGGCCCAGAACTGAACACAACACTCAAGGTGTGGCCTCACCAATGCAGAGTCCAGGGGAAGGATCACTGCCCTGGTCCTGCTGGTCACGCTATTTTTGATACAGGACAGGATCCCATTGGCCTTCTTGGCCACCTGGCACACTGTTGACTCATGTTGAGCTTCCTGTCAATTAGTACTCCAAGGTCCCTTTCTGCCTGGCTGCTCTCCAGCCACTCTGTGCCCAGTCTGTTTAAATCCTAGTTTTCTGAAAAGTACTATCTGGGAAATGACATTGTTTATTCTAGAACCTGAAAGTGTTCATTTTAAGGCCTCCCCAACAATTTCAAATACTTGGTTTTTAATGAAAAGCTGAGAAACTTGGCTGTGACTGAGGTGAAAAATTAAAGGTTTGTTTTAATAATGTTTTCTGTGTAAAAACCCCAATCCTTTCTTTTCTAGTCATTCCTAGCCATAAAGCTTCTGTGAGATGAGTCTGAAAAGCCAGAATTTGTTCTGTTGCAACTGGAGACTCTGAGCAAGGAAGGTCAGAACAGAAGGAAGGAGCTACAACTGATTATGAATGCAGGGCATACAGGATAACAGCATTTCAGAAAGCACAAGAAACTCCTGGGGAATCCAAAGCCATCAAGTTTTGAACATAGAAAAGAGACAACATTTATTTTCATTTTTTTCCCTCCACAATTCTTAGTTAAAATGTTATCCATGTTTCTAAGGCCAAAACACAGTGACCTGGTCCAGTTACTTGGGAGGAAAGAAAGGAAAGGAATATGATTTATGAAAAAATGTTTCCCTCTTCATTTCTGTTATTAAATTAGCCTCGGTAAAATCAGCAAAACCTGAAAATGGTTGATTTGCTGCAACTAAACCCATCTTGATGAGGATAAACCCATCTGCCAGGCAGAGGCTGCTCCAAGCCTCGCTGGCTGTGGCACTGGCTGCTGTGTAATGCTGGCCCTGTCTCCTCACACAGCTCTGTCTCCGTTTCCATGCTCCTGTTTAGCCATGATTTCTATTCCGCTCACAGGGTCTTGCGGCAAGCCCTGTTTTTATCCTGTATCCCGGTTCCCTCCCGGGGGCCCGGATCGCACAGAGCTCTGAGGTAACACACAAATAACCACCTATGGCTGTCCTTCCAGAACAGCCTCCTCGTGCCCCCTTTGGCAACCTGCTGTGTTTTCAGGCATGCTGGAAAATGGCAGCTCTGCCTGCATTTGCTGTCAGGTCTCCTGTGAGGTTTCCTGGGTGCCCCAGAGGGCTGGATATGAATAGAGGGTGGCAGCATTGCCTGCATTTGCTGTCAGGTCTCCTGTGAGGTTTCCTGGGTGCCCCAGAGGGCTGGATATGAATAGAGAGTGGCAGCATTGCCTGCATTTGCTGTCAGGTCTCCTGTGAAGTTTCCTGGGTGCCCCAGAGGGCTGGAATTGAATACAGGGTGGCAGCATTGCCTTCCCTGTAAGCCAGCTCTTGGATGTTAGACAGAAAGGTGAGTTTCATGGAGTGATGGGGTTTGTGCCTAAAGCCTTCAGAGACAGTCTTCCACTCAGGAAAGTTGCTTTTTCCTCCCTGTCTCTTTCTTAGACAAGTGTCTCACGGACTTTGTGAACCAAAGATGACTGGGGCTGGATTGCTGTACAAAATGCCTGCATTCCTTAATCTGTTGCAGACTCTCTTGCCAGGCTTCACCGATTTCCAGATGCTTCTCAACTGCCAGAGCCATGGCTCTGTTTGCATTCTGTACTAATAAAACCCCCTCAATGATGAATTTGGCTCTGATTTTTGCTGTAGATCCTCTGGTCTAGAACAGATGATGGCTGGTGGACAGCAAAACTGTGTCACCTCTCGCTCCAGGCTCTCGCTGGGACACAGGAGAACACCTCACCCATGGAGCATTTCATCAGCTCCCAGATCCTGTCAGAGCAAATTCCAGCTATCTGGGGAACCACAATAAATTAACATGCAAATTGAATCCTAAGCCAAGATTCATGTCACTGTCATCTTTATGTATTAGACTGTAGATCATGAAAGGAATTGTTCTCCAGCTGGCTAATTAAGTAAACATGAAGCAAACGAGGGTGGCAGACATGGGTCTAAGAGCCCAGGTTGAGGCAGAAAACACTCGTGTGATGACAGGCAAGTTTGTGAGGGGCAGCTTTGAAATGCACAAATAACAACAGCGACCAATAATGGGACCTTGAGCTGGACTACTGTCCTTGTCCCAGTACAGCAGAGAACTCCACTTCCTCTCTAATAGACAGCAGCAAACAAAGGGACTGTGGGATGAGAACAAAGCTTCTCCCTGCCCGTTCTGCACAGGCTGGGGTCTTCCAAGAGGTCTTTGCCAGCACTTGACTCAGCCCAAACCTCAGTGCTCCCAGGCAGCTCCAGCTGGCTTTGCAGCACGCGTCAGCTTCATCCAGGGAAACTGTGGCCAAACGATGGGGAAACCCGGCCAGATTCCCAGTGTAAAAACAGAGTGCCATTTCCTGCATAGGCATCTTTGATGGTGCCACCCCGACGCCAGAAGAAAACCATTCCCATTGTAATTGTCCTAGCGCGCTCTAGTGGGAGCCTGTTCCCTGCACGGCTCGGCCGCATCCCGGCAGGGGACTGCTATCCCGACAGCATCCCGGCAGGGGACTGCTATCCCGACAGCATCCCGGCAGGGGACTGCTATCCCAACAGCATCTCCTCAGGGCTGCTATCCCGACAGCATCCCGGCAGGGGACTGCTATCCCGACAGCATCTCCTCAGGGCTGCTATCCCAACAGCACCTCCTCAGGACTGCTATCCCAACAACATCTCCTCAGGGCTGCTATCCCAACAGCATCTCCTCAGGACAGCTATCCCGACAGCATCTCCTCAGGGCTGCTATCCCAACAGCATCTCCTCAGGGCTGCTATCCCAACAGCATCTCCTCAGGACTGCTATCCCGATAGCATCTCCTCAGGACTGCTATCCCAACAGCATCCCGGCAGGGGACTGCTATCCCGACAGCATCTCTGAAAGACTGCTATCCTGACAACATCCTGGCAGGACTGCTATCCCTGCTGCAGCCCTTTCACCCAGGTACACCAATGCAGTGTCCAGGGAGCTGGGGGTATATGGAGACAGCTATAAAAGCTGCTCTTCTGAGAAAGAATCAGTGGTTTGAATTGTCCAGAAAAGCTGCCCCATCCCTGGAAGTGTTTAAAGAGCCAGATTGGATGGGGCTTGGAGCAACCTGGTCTAGTGGAAGGTGTTCCTGCCCATGGAAGGGGGTGGAATGAGGTCTTTCCAACCCAAATCATTCCATGACTCCATGCTTCTATGAAAAGGTAAAGCAGCCTGTTATTTTCAGATAATGACATTTCTTCAGAACTACACAAAAAAAAAAAAAACAAAAAAAATTCCCCAAAATATTTCACACTCTTTTCTTTTCCCTGGGAATCCTTCCCTTCACACAAATAGCTCAAGAAGGCACATAATAAACCTCAAGGTGGGTGAGGGTTTTTTTTTAACTGCAACCCCCACTTTCACAATTACAGAGCTGTTCAGTCACAGCCTTTCAGCACCATCTTCCTCTCTGCTGCACATCAGGAACATTCCAGCAACTGTGTTCCTCTTGCTCAGCTGAGGCTGCTCTGAGGGCACACGGCCTTTCCATAAAACACCTCTTTGCCCTTTGCCTGCACCTTGCAAGCTGCTTCTTCCCCCACCAACACAGGGTTTCCTGCTCTTTGAGTCATTCTGCATAGGGGGTTCAGATCATAGAGTGGACACCAAGTCACCAACAGGAGAAACTATTTCTTCCCTTTTTATTATTATTATTTTTCCTATACTTGGGTAAGAACAACCCTCAGCGAGGAAAGGAATGGGAACATTCAGAAAATAAATCGTTGTTCGCTTTATGCACCTCTGGGTCTCATTCATAACCCAGAGCATTAGGAGAATAACTCAGGTTGAAACCTGCAATATTTATTCTATTCCAAGGGAATGGTTTCTTTCACAGGAAAAGCACCAGACACTGGTATGGAAGGTGTGGGAAAACCAACCACTTGTGTTGGAGAGTGAAGAGGAGATGTGATCTTTACATCCCAGGTCAAATGGTACAGGCAAAGCTCTTTGGTGCCTGTGAATTTTAGCTGAGAGGCTCATTGTCATCTGTGCAGCTACGTGGGACCCTGAGCAGGGATTTACAAGGACAGCTGACACACGGCGTGCCATGGATGTGATTTAGCTGGGACCTCCAAGGAACACAGTAAAACAAAAGCTGCTCCAAGCTGATAAGGGTTGAAAAAGAAACTCAAAATGCATCAGGGCTCTTGAGCCTCTCTGTCATTGTGGAATACTCCTGGCTAGCCTGTTCATCAGCTCCATTCTGAACCTACCCCAGAGATCTGCCAGCTGTGGCAAGTGGCACTGGCAGTGTGAGGCAGTTTTTGAACAAGGTTCAACAGAGCAATACTTAGCAGCTCTTTTCTCCTGGAATACACCAGAAACATTTTACCCTGCAGTTCTCATGAACTCTGAAAGGAAAAGGCAAATAACCCAAAAGCCTGGACCATTAAGAAATAGCACCAACCATCAAGAAATAGCCTGGATTCAATTCTACTCCCACATCTACTGTTGTGCAACATTTGAGACAGGCACTTGAAGCCTGCTTAAGCATGCACCTTCACGAGAACTCCACTTTGCAGTAAGCAATCCCATAATATTGAGTGTATTGCTTGCAAGACTGATCTCTGTGAGACTGGAGAAACTGAGGCCCCATGCCTGGCAAACAGCATCCTGAAGGAAGAGACGAGACACCAGATCAATGCAGACAAAGCAGTGCCCCTTGTGAATGGAGCACCTTCCTCATCCATGCTTCCATGCTCCCCATTTAAATAACTGCCAGTGAAGAAAACAGAAGTTGGGGTAGGACAGGGATGTATTTGTCTTACATCATGCTAAATACCATCATACTGAAACATCACAACTTTTGCTTGAGGGCAGCTCAGAAAGAGCATAAAGGAGTCGAAGGGTTGTTTGCACATGACTAAGGCATGGGGAGATATTTAAATGAAAGCAGGGCCCAGTTAAGGAAAATAGCCTTGATATGATGGAGAATTTAAAAGCTCAAGATTGTCTTCATACAGGCAGAGCTGCCCACAATACCATGCTCTTCCAAAGCAGCCTCATGGCTATGAGACACCTTCACTGGGGTAGGGCAGATCCAGGCCAGACCACTTTGCTGTAACGCTCCCCACGGATGACACTCCAGCTCTGAAGCCCCACACCAGACCAAGCACGGACTTCCACTTTGGATGGAAGTTGTACATTTTGGCTGGGTCTTCCTTGTCCACTGCCAGGCTCAGCCCACTCCTTTGTGAGCCCACAGGAAACTACAGGATTAGCTGGAGGATCCTACAATGCTTTTGGTCTGCTACAGGAAAACAACAATAGAAAACAGACTTACAATTGGGACTCAGAGCCAGGCTAAAAATCATTGCCTACAGTCTCAAAAGAAGGGAATCCAGGGTACTGCCAAACAACAGCCAGACCAGGAACACCATCCCTTTGGTATGCCTCTATTCAGCCTCATCCTCTTTTTACTTCTCCTTATTAACACAGCAGAGCACAGTGCTAATTAAGCCTGATTTTTCTTTCTTGGATGTAAGCCCTAGTATGATTTAAAAATAACCTTAATCTGGTATTTGTAATTCTAGCATTTACCTCTCCCCATGATTTCCAATATGATGTTACTGCATTCTTGGCTCAAGAAGAGCGTCTGTAATGCTTTGAAACACCAGGAAAAAACTCCAGTGAGACCTCTTTCCTATTGAATAAATGATGGGACATGAGCAGAGCACAGGATATTTGAATATCCTTTAAACACCACCAAAACCAGTTAATTAGTTAAGCTCTCCAAAGCAAAACAGAAGCTGTGGGGAGGCAGACTGTTTTCCCTGCATGGCCATCCCCAAACCAGGACAGATTTATCACATCCCAGCACCCCACTAGCACAAAGCCAGAACATACTTTCTCAGAGTCAATCATAAAATCCCAGAATGATTTGGGTTGGAAGGGACCTTAAAGCTCATCTCATTCCACTCCCTGCCATGGGCAGGAACACCTTCCACTAGACCAGGTTGCTCCAAGCCCCATCCAACACTTCCAGGGATGGGGCAGCCGCAGCTTCTCTGGGCACCTGTGCCAGGGCCTTACCACACTCACAGGGAAGAATTTCTTCCTAAAATGCCATCTAACCCTTCCCTCTGGCAGTGTGAAACCATTTCCCCTTGTCCTGTCACTTCAGGCCCTTGTAAAACAGTTTCCATCTTTTCTGTAGGCTCCCTTCAGGTACTGGAATGCAATTAGGTCACCTTGAAGCCTTCTCTTTTCCAGGCTGAACAATCTCAATTCTCTCAGCCTTTCCTCGCTGGGGAGGTGCTCCATCCCTCTGATCATCTTGGCCTTTTCTGGACTCACTCCAACAGGTCCATGTCCTTCCTGTGGTGCTGGGCCAGGGAGTGAGCCCAAACCACCCCCTGCCACGCCAGGCCCTGCACAAATAAAAAACCCATCTCACAGGCCAAGGGACAACGAACTGCTGGACCTGCAGCAGAGCCAACGCCACTATTGACACTGATAACATCCCTCCGACTGTTTGTCCTAAGGAGGCAGTGTCCCTGTCCTGGTGTGCACAGGCTGACAGGGCCACCAGCTGCTCCAGTGTGCTGGAATACACAATTGCTCTCCAGCCTGGATATGCACACAGAGCTACTGCGGATTGTTCATTTGCACATACATTAATCACCGCCAAAGCTGCACTCCTTGTGCAACTCTTATTCTCTCAAAGGTGTGTATTTTCATAATGATGGTGCTCATGTTCCACTTAACAGTATATTTTCATTTGGCCCCAGCCACCCTCCTGAGCAGTAATTTATTACTGCTTGTCACTGGCTGCTGCTGAGAGTAACACACTTACTGGGTTTATTCAGTCTGTTTCGTATTTCTTGCTGGACTCTTTCTTACACAGACAACACTGCCCAAGCCCAGAGATCCACAAATCAAAAAAGCCAAGTTTCTAAGCCTCCCAGCTGCAGTTGTGTTGTACTTCCCAGACTTTTTGTCTGCAAGGGCTAAAAACTTTCATTTATTCCTTCTTTTTTTTTTTAATGGGAGTAGGCAGCTTAATGCAGCCTGACTGCTCCAGGAGCTGCAAGTGTACAGTGAGCACCTGTGTGGACAATGAAAACGTGAGAGAAGTACATGGGGATGTCTCAGGGGCCTGCCCATGCTGACTTTATTGCTTAAGGACCTGATTCAATATACCAGCTGCCAGCAAGGGGTTGTGCTGCAAATTAACTGCACTCTACCTGCCAAGCAGCACAGGTTGCTGCTGTCCCTTGACTGTGCTGGGGTGTACGGGAGCACAGCCCAGATTTTAACCAGTCACAACCAACATGTTCAGTCAGTGTTACCTGTGAGCCACAAGCTAGAAGGAAAATAAGAAAAAGCTCTTTTGCAAAGTATCAGGAATTTGGAGGCTTGCAGAGGATAAAAGCTCCCCCAGTCAGTTTCCCTTACAGAGAAAAATAAAAAATAAATAAAGGAAGAAAAGCATCATTTTAGTATTTGCAGTTTTTTACCTCAGACTTAGTAAACAAGTGTTTTGTCTCTGTCTGAGTGTGAGCTCTGTGAGATGATTTTCCACGGATGAAAATCCAGTGAGTATTCCTGCAAAAAATTAATTATCCTTATTGCACCACCTTTCCCTGCAATGAGGCATTGCCTCACCTACACCTCATTTTTCATCTGCGTACTCTGCTGGCTTTCCCATCACTGAGGAGGCCTCACAAAAACCTGTACTCGGCCTGAAGGGGCTTGGCCTGCACACACCAAGCTGTTGGCCACTCACTCTGTCCCCACTGGGACCTGGGGAGCAGCATCACCACCAACTGCAGCCCAGGTGGGGCACAGGGAGGGCTGTGGCCCCTCCTCACTGCTGCCCTTTGCCTGCCTGTCCCCCACACCTGCAGGCTGTGCACCCCCCCACATGTATGTGCATGTATGTATGTACATGTATGTGCATGCACGTATGTGTGTGCATGTATACGTATGTATATGCGTTCAGCTCTGGGCTCCTCCACACGAGGACAAGCAGCTACTGGAGATGCTGCAGCAGAGGCCACAGAGATGATGAGTGGTCTGGAGATTGTCTCCTATGAGGGCAGACTGCAGGAGCTGGGCCTGGTTAGTCTGGAGAAGACTGAAAGGGGATCTCATGAATACATAGAAGTATCTCGAGGCAGATGTCAAGAGGATGCTTTCAGGAACAGGACAAGGAGCAACGGCCATAAGCTAAAACACAAGTTCCACCTCAACATGAGGAAGAACATCTTTCCATAGTGGCAGAACACTGGAAAACAAGCTGCTCAGGGAGGCTGGGGAGTGTCCCTCTCTGGAGACATTCCAAACCCTCCCGGACAGGTTTCTGTGTCACCTGCTCCAGGTGACTCTGCCTGGGGGAGGGGGGTTTGACTGCAGGATCTCCAGAGGTCCCTTCCAGCCCTAACTATTCTGTATGTGTCGGGCACCCCTGTCTATGCACATATAGGTACATGTGTGTGTGAGGTGCATCCCTGTCTATGTACATACATGTACATGTGTGTGAGGTGCATCCCTGTCTATGGACATACATGTACATGTCTGTGGGAGGTGCATCCCTGTCTATGGACATACATGTACATGTGCGAGGTGCATCCCTGTCTATGCACATACATGTGTATGTGTGTGATACATCCCTGTCTGTGGCACATACACGTACATGTGTGTATTTGTGGGGTGCACCCTATCTATGCACACACATGTACACGTGTGTGTGAGGTGCACCCATCTGTGGCACACACATGTACATATGTGGGGGCGGTTCACCCATCTGTGGCACACACATGTACATGTGTGTGTGAGGTGCACCCGTCTGTGGCACATACATGTACATATGTGGGGGCGGTTCACCCATCTGTGGCACACACATGTACATGTGTGTGTGAGGTACATCCCTGCCTGTACACACAGCACTGCGCACACGTGCAGTGGGCACACACGTGTCGCACACACAACACGCCCGAGCCCGGGGCACTTCCCCCGCCGCCCCGAGCACACGCGTGTGTCCCGGCCTCACGTGCCCCAGCCCCGGCCCGGGCCCCGCCGCCCCCTCCATTCTGTCCCGGACCCACGTGCCCCAGCCCGGGCCCGGGCCCCGCCAACCCCTCCATTCTGTCCCGGACCCACGTGCCCCAGCCCGGCCCCGGGCCCCGCCAACCCCTCCATTCCCCGCCCCGCCCGGGCCGCCCCCTCCGGCTCCCGCCCCGCGCACCCAAATCCCGCGGGGCCGCCGCCGCTCGGCCCTTCGCTGCCTGCCCGCGCTCCTGCAGCCCCGCTGGCGCCATGGCGGCCCGGCAGCAGCTCGGTAACGCGGGGCGGGTGCGGGACGGGTGCGGGGCTGCCCTCCCGCCGCCCGGCATGGCCGCCGGCCCCGCTCAGCAGGGCGGCCCCGGAAGGCGCCTCAGCGGGGCCCGCGCGTCCTCCGCGGCGCTGCCCGGGCTGTGTGTGCGGGGGCGGGAGGGGGCCCGTGCCGGGGTCATGGGGCCCGCGATGGTGCCCGTGCCGGCGATGGGCGATGCGGCCCGCGATGGTGCCCGTGCCGGGGCGATGGGCGACGGTACCCGCACCGGGGCGGGGCTGCCCCGCGTTCGGGGCAACCTGAGGCGCGGGAGGCAGCCCTGCTCCCCCCGAGGGGCATGGCCGAGGGGCATCGCTGAGGGGCATCCCCCGAGGGGCATCGCTGAGGGGCATCGCTGAGAGGCATCCCCAGAGGGGCATCCCCCAAGGGGCACCCCCCGAGGGGCATCGCTGAGGGGTGGCTGCCCCGTGAGGAGAAGAGGAGGCCCTGCGCCTCCCCAGCCACCTCGCTTCGCGCACAGAAGTTTTAAAGGCTTCACTCAATCCTCTTGTCTCCTCCGTTCCGCTCCTAAAACCCAAACACTCGTGCTCTTCCCACTGCCAGCTTTGCTCAGCGTCTCTGACAAGACCAGCCTGGTGGAGTTTGCGAAGAGCCTGCATGCGCTCGGCCTGGGACTGATCGCCTCCGGGGGAACAGCCAAGGCCCTGAGGGATGCTGGCTTGCCTGTCAGGTACAAGTGCTCCTTTGTGCTTCCACACAAAAATGCTCAATTTGAGCCCTGAGGTTGCTTGAATTGTTTTCTCTGTGAGCGAAAATGGCCTGAAAGCAAGTCTTCCTTTCCAAAAAAACCCCAAAAACCCTGCCCCAGAGCAAACTTCAGAAGCTTCTGTGGAGGCTGGAGAGTGTTGGTGTGCAGGTCAGCACAGAGAGGTGTTGGAGGGGCTGCCTTGTCTGCCTTGAGCCAGCCTTGTTTCCATGGGGCTGTTACCTTGGCATTCATAATCTGACCCCAGTGCTGCTCCTCACAGCCAGGTGCAAGCTGAGCTTCGCCTGGTCCTGGAACAGGGACTGGCACGTGTCAGGAATGTGTTGGAGCTCCCTGGAGTTTGTCACAAATGACTTTCCCAAGACGATGGTCCACTTAAGCAGACAGAGCATTTAAATGTGCATCTGCTGTTTGAGAAGGTGCATGTACAGTCATGCTGTTTAGGCCACTGATTCTGGGGAAACTCATTCTGTTTTCTTCCATGCTGTCATTAAAAAGCAGTTCTGGCCAAATAAAAACAGTTTCATGATTTGTGATGATTTTTGATTCATCACAAATCATTGCTCTGTGCAGTGATGAAAAAAGTGTTGATAGTTTGGTGGGACAGGTGACCATGACCGTTTTTGGTTCCAGTGAATGGAATGGAAGGCCCCTGGGACACATCAGCAGGAATAGACATCACTCCCAGAGCTCCCTGTCCCCGCTGTTGCCCAACACTTGGTCCTGTCTCTCCAAATTCTTTGCTTGGCTGTGCTATCAGTGAAGCCTGAAGCAAAGTATGGTCACATTTCCCCTTTCCTCTCATTCTAAACAGTCCCAGGGAGTGGTGAAACTTCAATTAATGCTTTATCTAAGCTAGGGAGAAGAGCATTGAGGTGTTGCATTACTTTAGCATGGTCTTCCATTCTCTCTATAAATCATGTTGGCTTGGGGTTTGCTTGTCTTGGTTATTCCAGTGTATTCAAGAAATAACTGTACTGCTTAGTTGAATGTGATCCATGAACTTTATTTCCATTCTTGGGAAAAACAGTTGTTGCTCCTTTGGCACAGAGGGCTTTTGTAGTGAAATTCATACAATTCTTTTGGATTGGTTCATGCCACCTGTAGATAAATTCAGTATGGCATGTCTGTTACCATGCTGTTTTCTCCTTGAGCAGAGATGTTTCAGACCTGACAGGCTTCCCTGAGATGTTGGGAGGACGTGTGAAAACCCTTCATCCTGCAGTTCATGCTGGTACGTTTTTGCTAATATATTTTTCAGCCTAAAAGAGAAATCCTTGGGCAGTGAGGGTGGGAAGAAGAGGTTGACAGATGTCTTTTTTTAAGGGTTGTGTGGAAGAACCAAGTAATGAGAACAGATTTGCTGTAGGAGCAGAAGGAGAAGTGAAAAGCCACGGGGTGGAGAGGTGCAGGATGGGTGAATTACTTCCTTGTTGCTGTGCTGGCATCTCTGCAGAGCTCTTTCTCCCCGGGGCTGTCAGTAACAGAGCTCCTCTGCAAATGCCTTTGCACATCCTTTGCAGAGTCAGTTGCAGACACGTTCAGGCAGAGAGCTCCACGGAATTTAACCTGTGGATGAACCTGGTCTGCAGCATAAGAAACACAACAACATAGTCTTTAATGGGTGGTTTCTGCGTACTCTGATGGTCTCTGGCTCTGCTTCAGCAGGGAGGATCTCTGACAATTAGTCCACCTGCACATTAATTCGTCTGCTCTTTCCTATTACTCTGCTTGAGACTCCTCAGGTGGAACACATTGCCCACCATACCTGGGGACTGGAGACAGTCTCTGAGCGCCTCAAACCCAGAGTTGTGCTGTTGCTTACACCGTGCCAGCCTCTCACATGCCTGTTTCTCCAAGTTCCTAGACCCAAGCCAGCCACCTCCACTGCTCAGCTAGAGGCACAGCCTCTCTTGCTTCCTTCATTTCATAGGGCAGGTGCCCTTTTTCTCTCTCATGAACTCCTTAATGACAGATTTAAGGGTAGGAGCTGAGTGCTTATAAAGTTCATTTTTGAAATTGCCATTCAGTAGTTGGAATGCTCTAGGATTTAGCACTGGGGGAAAAACACCTGTTAGTATGCAATTTGAACAGCCAGAGAGCCTGTAAAATGGAATAAAGGAGCAGGGGCTGAGGGTGTTGTCTGAACTAGAATCAGGAAGTTTATGTTGGAAAGTCTCTGAGGAAAAGCAGAGTCTGAAGGGAGATGTTAAACTAAAAACCTGTTGGTGATTTAGCTCTTTTTCAATGACATTGTACTGTTTTTTGTAACTAGGCATCTTGGCTCGCAATATTCCAGAGGATAATGCTGATATGAAGAAACAGGATTTCAGCCTCGTAAGGTAAATGTTGGAGGACACAATGCAAAGCATCAGTAATCAGAAACCAGTGCTGGAGACCAGTCAGCACCAGGGAATGGGAGCAGCAGGGATTGTAACATCTGCATCTCCTTCCTTTTCCCTGGCAGGAGACACTTTCTATTTAAAAATATAATTTTCTACAGATTCGTCTTCATCACTTGTAGCAAGAGAAAACTAAACCAGGAAAAAGTTATACTGTGGTTTCCACAGGGAACAGAGGTTTTACTTTCTTCTGCTTCTCTGGGAATTTTGACATGTTACATTTAGTCAGTGTAGGGCCACGTTACATGTGTTACAAAGTTGAGTTGAGTACTTTTGAAGCTGGCTCATTCCCCTCAGCTTGGTTCCACCTGTCTCCTCAGATGGCAATTCCTGATTTTGAAATACTTGCTTAGTAAATATACCCTTTGATATTTGCATAATGTTTACCGAGTTTCAACACATAAATAAAGAACAGACATGAGAAATGGGTCAGGAACATGCAGCATTTGTTCAGACAGAAAACACACAGATAAGAGACAGACAAAAACTTTGAGAGCCACCATGGCTATCTGTTTGTGTTAGGATGTATTTACTTGGTTCAGTCACACAGGGGAGGACTGTGTGTAACTAACTGGTGTTAACATCTAACCAGTGCTTGTGAATAACCACTTGTATGGCAGAGTAGCTCCTGGTTTAGAAAGCAATGGCTGAGTTGGACACAGTAAAATGTAGGGATTGCTAGGATGGGAGGTACAGTGTGACTGGGCCAGAATGCATCTGAAGTTTTAAAATTACTTTTAAAAACTGATAGATGGATTTCCTGGCTGAATCTGAAAACCTGAAATTTAAAACCACAGGAGTCCTCATAGATGGCTCAGCAGTGGTGGCTCTTCAGAGCATGCTGCATATTAAAGCAGGCTCTGATGAATTGCAGGGAGAATAACATGCCCTTACATCAGTGACTTACAGTGCACTTGCATCCAGAGTAGTAATTTGGGTTCAGGTTCTCTTACAAAAAGCAGAAGTAGCTGGTCCTCAGCAGGACTGTCTTTGCATAGCTGCATAAAATTCACATATTCAAGTCAATGTAGGAAAGCTTGATTTTGATTATATGAATTTCCACAGTTAAAAGCATTAGCATTGTTAAAGTCCACAGATTCCTGGTGGTTTGCAACAGGTCAGGGGCATGAATGGATTTGGGTATTAGAAACCAAAGAGACAATAAAAGAGATTGTAGGAAATTTAGAGACAGAGGGTTCTGAAAGCCATACTGGAAGCTGATCATCCCTTCTGCTTGAGTTCACACAGAGTGGGAATAAAGGAATGTTAGAAGTTGAACACAAGGGTACACATCACAGCAATTCACTGCCAGGACTGGGCACACATTGGAGTTCAGTGCCTTCATATATTCAGATCAAGAGAGTAAATTAATTCTCTTGGATTAAAAACTTTGTGAAGGTCAGAACAAATCCCTTCTTTCACTACAGTTTATGTGGCATTGGTAGGATGGGACAGGGCAGGTTATTACTTCATGCTTCCTGGAATACAGACCTTCTTCTAGATCAGATGAAAAAACTAATTCCAGCAAGGTCCAGTCTTAGCCTGAGAGAGAAAAGTCAATTTTCCCCTCTGCTTTCATGTGCTACAGAGGCTCTATATGATCTGGGCTGCATGCTCAGGTTTCATATGTTACTGGTATTTTAAAAGTCCAGAAGGTGATATGTAGGTCGTTTTCTGCTCTTGGAAAATTCGAGGAAAATTAGATTGATTGTACTTTGTTTGCAATGGACCTTGCCCTGAGTGCTTACTGGATGCCTGTTTTCAGTACTGCTGAGAGCCCACTTTGAAGTCCTTTGAAATGGCTAAAGTTGTGCACCAAAATCACTGAACATTTAAATTGCATTTAAAGAAACTCTTCCTTTAAACTGGTTTCTGTAACTTGTGGTTCTAACATTGTTTGATACACAGAGTTCAGTTAAATGTCAGAATACACAGTGCCATCACTTGGCCTTTGGCTGAGCACCACCATCTCTTAAGTCTTCTGGAGAAAGAAGCCTTGGCCACAGGATTTTGGTTTGTCCCTGAGAAACAAGACCATGAAAATGCTGTTGGTATCTTGTGCTTGCCAAGCTTAATTTGGCATTTTCTTGCTGAATAACAGTTTTCCCCCTCAATTCTCAGAGTTGTAGTGTGCAACCTCTACCCCTTTGTGAAGACTGTTTCTTCTCCCGGTGTGACTGTTCAAGATGCAGTGGAAAAGATTGACATTGGTAAGTTAAGGGGAGAGCAGATCTGTTTTCCAGGTGAATTTGATGCTGCTGATCTCTAAGTGTTCTCAGTTCTTTGCCTTTTTGTTTGGTGCCTTGCACACCCACAAAGGAAGTCTGCTCAAGAGCTCAGGAGCTGCAAGGAGCAGACTGAAGGAATAGTTGGGTAAGCCTCGTTGCTTTTAAGCAGATCTGCAATTAAAATGGCAAGTTAATGGGCTGGGAAGGCAAACTGCATGGGGGACAAGTCATGCACTGCCCAGAAGGAGGAGCCTGAGGGACTGCAGAAGGAAAGGCCAGGGGGAGCATGCTTCTTACTGAAACACAGAGAGCAGACTAAACCTCTTTTTGCCTCTGGCAGTGTAATACAAACTTAAAAAACATGGGCTTTGTGGAGAAAAGGCTGAAGCACTGAAAGTGCTCTGGGGATGGCTGAGGACTTCACTGCTAGAAGCTGTTTGAAGGAAAGGGGTTGGTTTGCATGTGTGGGAGAGTGCTTAGGACCTGAGTTTGGAAGCATGGACCACCTGCATTAGCAGATTTTCTCTTCCTGCTAGTTATTAACCCCCAAAGGCTTGCTCTTCTTTCACTGTGGCATCTCTTCTTGGCAGATTGTGAACAGTACAGGCACAGTTTTGTGCCATGCAGGTGGATTGGGATTGAATTTTCCTGCAGTAGTTTAGTCCAAATGATGCCCAGCAGAGCTCTCCATTAAATGTTTTATGAAGTAATACTTGGTCTGCGTGATGCAGTGCCAGCCTCTGCTCTTCTTTGGTACAGCCCAGTATCTTGTGTGGTTTAAAGGGTTGCAATAGCTGTGCACAGTCAGACTTTAGGGCTAACTGTGGCATTTTATCTCACACAGAGGACCTGGGCAAGATTCGTTATTATTTGCAGAGAGATTTGAAAACCTTTGTTGTTTGGCAGTGTACAAATAAATCTTTCTGCAGACCCCTGTGCACCCCAGTGTTGCAGAGTGACGGTGCTTAAGCCACCTGTGGATACAGCCATCTTTGGGATGTGGCTTTGCTGCTTGAAGACATTCTTGTCCCAGTTGCTCATCACAGCCCATCACTTCTTTCTTTGCCATTGCAGCTCCACCTGAGTCTGCAAAGGCCCATCAACATGCACCTTCACAAGTGAATTGAGTCATTTTGAAGAGCACTCTCCCTTCTCTGTGCTGGAGGGAGAGGCACGTTCAGCTGGCACAGTTAAGGGATGGTGCATGTCCCTTCCTGGTCTCAGCTGTGGCTGCTGGTTGTGCCATGTCCAGGAGGGAAGTGCTTCACGCCTGTGCCCTTCTCTTGCAGGGGGAGTTGCCCTGCTGCGGGCGGCTGCCAAGAACCACGCTCGGGTGACAGTCGTGTGTGACCCTGCAGACTACTCTGCAGTAGCCAAAGAGATGGCGGCATCGGGGGACAAAGACACAGCCATGGAGACCAGAAGGCTCCTGGCACTGAAGGTTGGTCACATTTGCTTGCTATGAAGGGCTGGGTCAGACTCATTTGCCTTTCATTCTTGACCTTCAAACACCAAATCCTTTGTAAGCTGATGTTTGTGAGCTGACAGGTCCCCTGTTGTGTCCCCAGGCATTCACCCACACTGCCCAGTACGATGCAGCCATCTCTGACTACTTTAGGAAGGAGTACAGCAAGGGGGTGTCCCAGCTGCCCCTGAGGTATGGCATGAATCCTCACCAGAGTCCTGCACAGCTCTACACCACGAGATCCAAACTGCCCCTGACAGGTGAGCTCAGCCATGCCGGCCCAAAGGGAGGGCTGGGATGGCTGGGAAAGGAGATGATTGGACACGTCTGCTGGCTGTCTTTCAAACAAAGACCATCTCGTACCTTAGTTCAAGGGATGGCCAGCAGTGCCTTCACAACTACTTTGTTATTGAGTGGCACTACCTTTGCAGTTAAAAGGTTGAGCTGTGTGAGACAAAAGCTTGTCTGATGATCCCCACAAGACTTATTGTAGCTCCATGTTCTCTGTTGCTGTACAGTTGTGTGTCCAAGATACTTGAAACAGATTTATGCAGTGTGCTTTTAGCTTGACATTACACCCAGATTTTGCAGAGGAAAACCTCATAATCCCTTGGAGATGCTTTTCTACTTGCCATATTCCTTGCTTAGTATGTTTCCCACCTTTTTGTGTCACCGTTTGCTTTTGTCTAGAAACCAGATTGTTCTTCTCCAGGTTTGAATTGGTTTTGTTCTTTTTTTTTAATTTCTTTGATGATTTTGAGCAGATGTTTATTACTTTAGTTTTGTAGAATGCTGCTTCTGCTGATGTTGGTAGAGAGAAGGGGTACTTGCTTGCAAGTTCAGGAGAGGTCTGGTGTGAGTCTCTGCCATTGTATGGGGTGTGCCACTCACCACAGCATCGTTGCAGTGAGGGAAGCCCGTGTTTTGTAGAGAAAGTCTGACTACTTTTATTCTTGAGACTGCTTCCAGTGTGTGCAGGCTCTGTCCTGTTGAATCAATAGTGAAGCTTCGTGTTGCAGCATTTCCCAGTTTCAACTCTGGGACCTCTTAGGAGGCTTTTCCATTCCTGCAGTGGAGGTTGATTTGCTTGCAAGTCTGCCTTCCAGTATGTCAGCAGAACAACACTCTGTTCTCTCATCCTGGATGTGGATTATTGTTAAAATGACCTTTCCTTCCAGTCTCCTGAAAAGTTTATAATGCTGCTGTGTCAGAATGAGCAGTTCTTCTTTCAGGGCCACAGCAACGGGTTTTGAGAGCAGACTTCTAAAGGGCCTTTACTCTTGCTGTGGATTCCTGGGCACTTCACCAGTTGCTGACGAGCCAGGTTGATTTGACAGGAACGATTTGTAGTGATTTTAGCTCTTGGTGGGAGACATCTTTTGAGCTTGCTCTCCAGACTCTGAGGAGAAGGTTCTGCCTACTGTAATATGCCTGTGTGCTGTATTTGCAGTGGTGAATGGCTCTCCAGGGTTCATCAATCTCTGTGATGCCCTCAATGCCTGGCAGCTGGTGAAGGAGCTCAAGCAGGCGCTGGGCATTCCGGCAGCGGCCTCCTTCAAACACGTCAGTCCCGCAGGTAGGGCGGCTCCTCCTGCCATGCTTTTCTCCTTGGACACACTCCAACTTTTGGCAGCTCTGCCAGAGATGTGTGTGTGTCCCTTCCCCTGGCAGCACGGGGAGTTCCAAGGACGGGGTTGAAGTGCCCTGGCTCGTGTTTCCCGCTAGGTGCTGCTGTTGGAGTTCCGCTCAGCGAGGAGGAGGCGCAAGTGTGCATGGTGCACGACCTGCACAAGAGCCTGACGCCCTTGGCCTCCGCCTATGCCCGGAGCAGAGGTGAGCAGTGGGAACAGCCCCACTAAACCAGCGTGGCCAGAGGGCTGAGCTCCACTCTGCACTGCCCAGGCTCTTCCCTTTGCACCACACCCCTGCTCTGCTGGGGTTTTCTCCATGAGGATCTGCCTGACTGCATGTCAAAAATTGCTCTCCAAGTGAGCACTGTGCTGCCTCAAAGAGCAAAATCCATTTTGAATTCTGTTCCTTGGTGTATATAGAAGACCTGCAGAGATAAATTTTTTTTATTGAAATGTGTATATACAGTTATATATAAATCTATGGGGTTTTGGCTAAAGGCTGTGGATAAACACTTGGGCTCATAGCAAACAGCCTTGGAGTGCTCAGGAATATTTAACCTGAGTAGAAATGTTCCTGTCTGGTATTTGGTAGGTGTTTCTTTTAATGCTTTTGTACTGCAGAGCTCACAAAAACCTAAAAAAGTAAATAAAACCAGCTGCCTCTGCTTTGCTGAGACACTTGGCTACTTCTGTCATTTTCAGTGGCATTCCTAGAAAATCTTCACAGATTATAGACAACAAAGCAAACTCGACAAGGAGTACATTGCCTTGGGTTCATTTTTCACAGGCCACTTTTGAGCATTGGCCTCAGAAAACCATTGCAATGGTTGGTAGAAAAACAAACATTTAGAATGTCAGGGACAGAAGAATTGACCTTGCTGAGTAGTGGAGCATCTGTGATGGCATCGGACTTCACCTTAGCTATGCCATTAAATACAAAATAAAATGAAAAAAAATTGCTTTTAGCTACATTTCTGGGTGTGGTTTCTTGCAGGAAAAGCCAGGTGAGAATACAGGCATCTAAAAGCTTTCCTCTTTTTCCAGCTGTCTCCCATCTAAAATCTTTCTGTGTGATCTTTGCCTCTCCTTGTCCTCTTGCCACCATTGGGTACAGCTGAGCTGCTTGTGGTCACAGAGATAGTCATTACAGAGTTAGAGCTTTGACAGAGGCAGGGAAGAAGGAAGAATATCTGAACAATGGGAATATTTAAAGGTCCATGTGTTTGAGGTAGGATTTTTTTTATCCTTGTGGCTCTGATCTGGCCTGGTGGGGTTTTTTTGTTTTGTTTTTTTATTGTGGGATTAAATTATTAGCTCTTATAGAAATTGACTGGGCTGTAGGAGCAAAGATTTCTGTGTATCATGCTGCAGTTTGATAAATGAGTAAAACTGGGATTTTCCAGGTGCTGATCGGATGTCGTCTTTTGGTGACTTCATTGCCCTGTCTGACATCTGCGACGTGGCTACTGCCAAGATTATTTCCAGAGAGGTTGGTTAAATAGCAAGTCATGCCAGGGTTAAAAGGAGAATCACAGTAGATGGAATCACTGGTTTGTAACAGCCTTTTTGTTTGAATTTGGCCCATTTTACTGAAGACTTTTATTGGTCCATTGGTGTAATTCTCTGACCCGGAGTGCAGAATTTACACCAATTTTTTGATGCATTTCTCTTCCTCCCAGTTCAAACCTGGCTGTGTGCTAGAGCCTGGGAAATAGCAGTGCTTGCAGTGCTGCTTTCCAACAGATGATTGCAGACCTCTGGAAGTGAACCCTGATTATGCTGTCACAAGTGTTTGGTTGAACAGCTGTAATGGGAGCAATAGAGGTCTGCAATGCTGATGGTCAGCCCCTTGCCCATGGCAGGAATGTGGATATAGGTTACTACCTGCCACTTTCCAGACTGCAATTTTTACTTAGAACCACGGAGTCATTTAGGTTGGAAAAGACCTCTGAGATCATTGAGTCCAACTGCCAAGGCCACCACTTCTCTGGATTCAGTGTTGACTGCATGGCACAAGTCATGAGTTTGCATAGAGAGTTAAACAACTGTAATTAATGCTTTACCAAACACACCCATCCTGTTGTATGTTGCTTACAGGTTTTTTGAGAGGGGGAAGGCACAATTCAAAGGGCTGCCTTGGACCTTGGAGACTTCCAACTTGCTTAATTTTACAAGAGCATGTGGTGATAGGATGGGGGGGGAATGGCTTCACGTGGAAGGTTTAGATGAGATATTGGGAAGAAATTCTTCCCTGTAAGGGTGGAGAGGCCCTGGCATAGGTACCCCAGAGAAGCTGTGGCTGCCACATCCCTGGAAGTGTCCAGGGCCAGGTTGGATGGGGCTTGGAGCACCCTGGGATAGTGGAAAATGTCCCTGCCCATTGCAAAGGGTGGAACAAGATGGTCTTTGAGGTCTTTCCCAACCCAAAAGATTCTGTGGTTCTTGTCAAACAAAAGAGTATATTTGACTGGTTTGAGAGGATAACATTTGGTACACTGCTGCTTAAAAACAAAAACCCCCACCCACACTGTAAGACAAAAACATGGAAATTGTGTATCACTTCATAGCACTGAGCATCTCAATTTCAGTGCTGTTAACAGCTCTTTTGCCAGTATTTTTGTCTCATCAGGAGTGTCACTGTTGAAATCAGAATTTATTGGGTTTCAAGCCATGCTTACTTTCAAGCTGAAAAGTGAGGATGTCATGGTTGAGCTGTTCCCCCCTGGAGAAGGATATTAGTTCCATTCTGCTTAAAGTGACGTGGTGTATTTTTTACTAACTCCTGCCAAGAGCCTACAGTGCTCTGCAATTTTTGTTTCCAGGACTGAAACCAATTTTGTAATAGTGCTGTTGGTATTGTTGGGTAGACACAGACCCCAAGAGGTGTGTCTTCACTACACACTGTGAAGTGACAGGTGGAGCTTGCAGTCTTAGCCTCCCTTTCACTTTTGTCACATGGAAGCTGAAATCTGTGTTGCAGGTGTCTGATGGTGTGGTGGCTCCTGGCTATGAGGAAGAAGCTCTCAAAATCCTTGCCAAAAAGAAGAATGGTGCTTACTGTGTCCTCCAGGTTTGTACTCCTGCTCCTCTCTAGTCCTCTGCTGCTCTCCCCAGACCTGCTTCTCATAGATGGTGGTGTCCAGTTAACTGGGGGGCTGTTCCAGTGGATTTAAAGCAATTTTATCTATGAACCAGCAAGAGTACCTCGAAGAAACAGCACTTCTGTGCTCTTTCCACTCTTTGCTGGCTTTCCTCTCGCTTTTGCTGACTTTGTTTCCTCCCTGAATTATTTATATCTAAGATACAGTGCCTGAGTGATGTTGTGAGTCTTGACAGTAGAAGGCAGGTGTAGTAAATCACTGGGAGAAGCCTTGAATGGGCACTGGTATTTTCAGGGCAGTCTCTACAACACTCAGGGGTGAAGGTGGCAGCACAGATAGTTTGGACCTGAGCTGATGCACCTTTGCATGCTACAGTCAGGATGCTTGTGAAGGAATGTTAATAGTATGTGGTCAAGTCATTGCCTTCCTAGTTCCTGCACTGGTTGCTGGGACTTCAGAATCACCCAGCTTTGGTGAACATGATTAAGAGATCACAGAATGCTGTCAGAGCAGCCAGACAGGTCCTTTTTCTGCCTGCTGTTGAGAGACAAATGAGCAGAGAATTTCACTGTAACATCACAAAAAGAAAATCCAAGGCTTAGCTGAAGTTGCAATTGTAGTGGTGCTGCCAGGGAAGCTGTAGAAGATGGCTCAGGAGCTTTGGGCAAGAAGGAATGAAACTGCAGACAGTCTTGGCAGCTCATTGCCTCCTGGAATTCAATTAGCTTAGCAAGGATGAGGTCATACTGGTTAAGTCTGTATCTGCAGGGCCTGTCTGCAGAGGAATGCTGAGGAAAATTGGTCTGAAAAATTTAAATGGATTAGGGAAACCACATAAGGTGTGTGCATGATCCTATTTGGAGCTGGTCACCTTAGTCTGGTTTGTTTCCTGTCTCAATAACCTCAGCTAGGGTTCTGAATAAGCCTGTGCTTGGGTAGGCCTGAGTGTAGTGTAACAGTTCCAGTTAACCTGATCCTTACATGGTGTAAATTAGTGGTGCTTCTGAATTGTGTGGAGATGTGTCCTGACACTGCAGCTCTGGATATGGTCACATTCACTGTTTCCTCAAGTGTCACACAGGGCTGGGAGTTACACCTTGAGGAATGTATGAAGCAACTCCAAGTATTTCCACCTTCCTGTGGAAGACTCTGTGTGTGTGTTTTTCCACTTTTTGTATAAACTGGAAGACTTTGTGTATTTTGGTCCAAGAGTGTTTTATTGGCCTGTTTTTGGCTTTTAGATGGATCCCCACTATGAGCCAGATGACCTGGAGGTTCGAACCCTCTATGGGCTCAACCTCATGCAGAAGAGGAACAACGCAGTCATTGACCGGTCGCTGTTCAAGAACATTGTCACAAAGAATAAGAGTGTAAGTGTTGGGACATAAATGAGCTGAAGGACAGATGGAATAAAGGAACTGGGGTGCCTTCATCACAGAAGGCATCGCTGTGCTATTTTAATAGTCTCATGAGATTTAACTGGCTCTTATCAAACACTGCAGCAAACTTTCTGGACCAAATATCCTTGGGTAGATCAGGATAGTTTTCCTTTGTTTTGATTCCTTGGATAAATAAGAAGACCTTTCCCATTATTTCAGCCTAACAAAATGTTTGTATTTCTTGTAAATAAGAAGCTACTGTGTGCAGCTTCTTATGGTGAGACACCCATGTGCTATGGGTCCATGGCAGTCTCATTGTGAGTCACTGTTTACATCACCTTTTTGTGTTGTATAAACTCTGGCCTGGCTGATATTGCTCATCACTTAGAGTTCAACATCATCAGAGAGTTTTCAGTTATTTCTTTGTCTCTGATTTCGCTCTAATTAAAAAAACAGATGTAAATGAGCACATGATTAGTCATGGGCTCAGAAGCAAGTTCAGACATTGAGGTAATAAAAGTCCTTTAAAAATTAGGAGTGGAACTTAAAAATAATCCTTAATGCAGATTTTGGGAGCTGTTCTAATTGCTGTGGTCATGTTTTTTTGCCAAGAGCACATCTGATGACAGTGAGTAAAGACAGAGGACCTTGCAGGCTTAGGGCCAGGGATAGAGCCCTCCTGACCTGGGGAGACTGAGTCTTACCCCTGCGAGCTGACCTTAGCTGCCAAACCAACCATTTATGGTTCCTGAATGAAACCACATTTGGTGGTAATGGATCTTTTCAGTTACTTGTTTTCCCCCCCTCTGATTCAGTGGTTGTGATGGCTGGGGTTTAGCAGCTGGCAGCTCGTGGCTGCCGGGGTGGTGCTGACAGTGGTGTTGTGTTCCAGCTGCCCGAGGCTGCCGTGCGAGACCTGATCGTCGCCAGCATCGCCGTCAAGTACACCCAGTCCAACTCCGTGTGCTACGCCAAGGACGGGCAGGTAACTGAGCTGGGCAGCCCCACCTCAGGCTGCTCAGGGGCTGCTCTGGGCAGGCTTGGAAAATCCTGCAGCACAGGAACCTGCTGAACAGCCACAGAGGAGCTGCCCCAGACAGAACAGCAGCAAAGCATTTGTTTCTCAGGAGGCTGATTCAAAACCTTGGTGTCATTTTTCCCTGCTAATGGCAGGGCTGGCTCTGTCAGTGATGGGGGTGGAAAAGCTCTTACCTGCTTCTACGAGTCTGGCCTTGAGTCATTTCTTTCTAACTACTCTGTTCTTTTACGTCATTTTTCTGAGGCCATGTACATATGTTGTAGTTGATGTAGAGCCTTAGGAAATTACAGTACTTTCAGCATCTGGATTCTGATTGTCCAAATGCTTCTTACTTTTATTCTCATTTTTTGCTTCAGAAGGATGTTTAGGTTTTTTTCCCCCTTTGGGGCACTATAAATCTTCTGTTCTCTCTGCTTTCTTTTAAAGGTTATGATGGATGTTGAGATTTATAGAGGCATTATCAAATGTGTAATCGAGATTATGAATCATAGAATGCTTTGGGTTGGAAGGAACCTTAAAGCTCATCTTATTCCAACACCCTGCCGTGGGCAGGGGCACCTTCCACTAGACTAGATTGCTCCAAACCCCATCCAACCTGGTCTTGGACACTGCCAGGGATGGAGCAGCCACAGCTTCTCTGGGCAACCTGTCCCAGGGCCTCTCCACCATCACAGGGAAGAATTTATGCCTGATATCTAACCTAAATTTCCTCTCAGTTTCTGTCTTGACTTTCAAAACAATCCTTTCTTTCCCTGTAGTTACTAGCTGTTCAGCCTAAATCAGTTACAGAAAAGTTGTTGTAAATAAACTTAAAGTTGTATTTTTGCCAAGCAGCTCATTCTCCTGATGCTGCTGTTTAGCTCGTTCTCTGCTCTCCATGGTAATTTTTCCATAGGCCTGGATTATTTAAAAAAATACAGAAGAAAAAGACAAAGAATGCTTTTGATCTTGAGCTTTAATACATCAAAAATCAGCAAAATGGATCAGAGTGAACCCTACAGATAGAGACTGAGCTGCAGTGCTTGTTGCATTGGTGCTCATCTGCTGTGTCAGGTTGTTGGTACAGCCTGGAAACACTGCAGGGCTGTCTCACAGAACTCTCTGGGGTTGTGTGCTGTGTGGTTCTTCAAAATAAGGCTCTGGAGATCTGGCATTTGTCTGCTATTCAGCTTTAGGGTTTTTTTGCTTTTAAATGGTTCTCTGCACTCAGGAGTGTTGGAACTTGTAGCCCCAGAACAAAAGTGTCACTATCTTTGCTTCTTTTCCCTCATTCCAGCAGTGATTTCCTCAGTGCTTTTGCAGGTCTGGGCTTAACGTGGTGATGCAGATGTGTCTGAAATGTGTGTGGTAATGCCTGTTCCATATGGAAGGGAGAGGGCAGGAGGGAGTGCTGGGAAGCAGCATGGGCAGGCAGGGATTTGGCTGGGCTTTAGTGTGGTTTGCATATTTGCACCCCTAGATTTTAATCAAATACAAGTGTGTGTTGTTGTGGTTTGTTGTGTAGGTGACAGGGAAGGCCAAGATCAGAGTCTTACACTGAAAAATCAGTGACTTTGTTAACAGTCAAGGGCAGCAGCTGTTGCAATCACCTGCTCAGGGAGGTGCTGAATTCATGCTGGGGGATTCAAATCAAAGCTCAGCATCTTCCTTAAGAGGCTCATTATAGCACAGAGATGGAAAGCAGCTTCCAGGTTAAATACTTCTCCAGGATCTGACCTGGTTTGGGTTACAGGAGCCAAACCTGGAAAGTCCATCTTGCTTTCAGTTCCATTGCTTCTGGTTTTCCAGGGGTTATTTCAGCCTCACAGCATCCCTGTTCTTAGCAAAACTCTTGTGTGTGAGACATCCAGAGTGTTTTTGACAGCTTGACTTTGTTGGGTTCGTGAGTGAATCAGCTAGTCCAGCAAGGCAGTTGTGTTGGTGAGTTGTAGGGAAGAGTGAGGAGTGGGAGGAAGCATTTCTGGGCCTCAGTGTCAGGTAATTTGCAGGAAGGCAGCTGCCTCTATTTGCAGTAAACACTCCATTTGTTCTGTCTGACTTTCAGCCTGTAACATGTTGATTTGCCTTCATGATACCATCATGTTTTAAATTGACAATTTAAAAAATTTCTTTATTCTGTGCACAGTAGGATAAAATAAACCTGTTAATTTACCTTACACTTTCTCAGTGACTTCATAGTTTGTTGGTCGTCCCAATTGACAGGTCCTTTATTAGATTTTTGTATTTCCAAATATATTAAGGGATTTTGTTTTCATTCATTATCCAGGGTAAATCTGAGCAAACCCAGGCCAGTCTGGATCATCTTGCAAGGATTCCTTGGGCATTATCCATCTCATCCACTCTGTGCTGTTGCACAGCATTCCAGCTATGGAGTGTGTTTGACTCTCTTATGAACCAAAGTGTTTTGAACAAGTAGTTCTCAATTTTCACCTAAGCTTTTTTTTCTATTAAGTGATAGGGGTTTTTTCAACTCACCCTGTATTGCTGTCTCCTTTAACTGCTCACACTTAATAGGCTCTGTGTAAGCACTTTGGGATTCCCAGGAGATGAAACTCTGAAAGAAACATAATGAATTTTTCTGTAGAAAATTGGGGGAAGGATTCCTTTGTGGAGGGCTTTGTGGTTTCAGCTGTGTTTTTTCTGTGGGGGAAGGGCAACGTTTGAGGAAGGGAGGGGATAAGGTGTAGGAGGAAGGATTTTCATGAAATAAAAAAGCCAGTGTGAAGGGAGATTCAGGTACAGGTCTACAGTTTGCATTAGGAAGAAGCTCAGCCTACTGGTTTCTCTTTTTTAGATCAGAAATTCCAGGTTGGATTGAAGAAATCTTCCCCAGCAGTGTTCCATCAAAGCCTGTGGTTTTAACAGTGGCAGAACAATGCCTTTAAGCTGACAAGAGAGGAGGGTTGGATGGGATATTGGGAAGGAATTCCTCCCTCTCAGGGTGGGCAGGCCCTGGCACAGGGTACCCAGAGAAGCTGTGGCTGTCCCTGGATCCCTGGAGTGTCCAAGACCAGGTTGGACAGGGCTTGGAGCAACCTGGGATAGTGGAAGGTGTCCCTGCCCATGGCAGGGTATGGAATGAGATGGTCTTTGGGATCACTTCCAACCCAGACCGTTCTATGTTCTGTGTTCTACAAACAAACAATTCTGCTTTTCCTGGATCAGCATTTTCCAGTGAAGTGCATCCTACCAGCCTGTTCTTCCCAGGCTGAAACTGTGAACTTCCTTCTAGAACATCATTGTGCTGCCCAGATGAGGGTGCAGAGAAGCAGCTTTTTTTCTCTTATTGCCTGCTAAGCTGTTATAGAAACAGGTCCATGTGTTGCAGATACACCTCTGCAGATTGGGGATACCTCTTAAAACTTCACAGGATATACCACTTTGATCAACTGAACTACAAAGTTCCTGCCATTCTGGAGCTGTTGAATACAAGCTGAAGTTCAGTTACGCATCTTTTGACAAAATTTAGGTCATAAAAATGTGAAATATCCCCAGTGGCTCACAGAGGAAAGGAAAAAGCTCCTTTTGAGAAGGGTGACAGGTGGGAGAGTGCCCTGTCCCACCACGGGAGTGCAAGGTCACAGCTCACGAGGAGGAGAATGAGAAGAGGCACCATTCTGGCTGGGAAAGGGCAGCCAGAATGGCAGGAACTTAGAAACTTGGGAATGTTTCATGGTATTTGGGCCCCTGCTACTCTCCAGTACCAGGTGTCTGTTACTCTCTACCACCTGCATCCCCAGCTAAAAATTCCTGCCTGAGCCCAGCCTGGCTTGCTAATCCCACTCTTAAGGGCTGAGTGGCAGTTAACGATGTGCTGTGTGACACAGCCAGGCTCTCCTTTGTCCAGGGAGGCAGGATAAACCTCACTGGAAGAGGGAATACACCACTGTGCAGCTGGTATTGAGCTCCTTTGGGGTACAGGGTCCCCTGAAAGTTCAAGCACTGTGAGAGCAGAGGCTGGACATCAGGAGTGGTTTTTGGGGGGGAATGTGCCACTAACCCATAAGAAACTTTGCATCTGTTCAGTATTTATGATCCCAACACCCTTGTGGGTTTGCTGATGACCTCAGTTATGGCTGGGCAGATTATACTCAATGGTAGCCCAAGGCTTTCATTTGCTCCTTGGGGGAACAGTGTCCAGCAGCTTGTTTAATGGTTCTGGTAAGAGGTGAAGTCACTGTGTCTTGATGAATGGGAAGACAAATGATTCATTCCTTTGAGGGCAGCCTTTGACTTACAGCTTTACCATCTGCCTCAGTCTGAGCTGGAAACTTTGAGGCAGCACCAGCAGCCTCAACACCATGTCCCTGGAGTAGCCCTCCATGAGACAGTGGTGAACAGTTCAGTTGTGGCTTCACAGGAGCAGATCTGTTTTCTGTCAGGTCTCCAGACTGCATGGCAGGAGCTCTCCTTAGGTAGCAGGACACACAGCTCTGAAAGCCATGAAGAAAAGCCATCAGCCCAGGGTGTCTGTGCCTGGCCTTTGTGTGCCTGGCATAATGTCCTGGCAGGGGCAGAGCAGAGGGACAGGGACAGTCCATAGCCCAGGAGAGCTCAGTGCTGTCCTGTGTACTTCCAGCTGTGACTGCAGGCTCACTGTATCCATAGGGTGGTCCTGCCAGTGTGCAGTAGCCAGGACATCTTCAGCCACATCCTGTTTTCAGTGGTCAGCACCTGAGAGCTGCCTTTGTCTCCAGAGTGAGTTTTCATCCCAGAAATGCCAGAGCTTGGGTGCCTTGTGCATGGAATGGTGCCACACTGCTCAGGATTACCTGAGCACCAGAGTCTCTATGTATTTTAACTGATAGTGTACTTGAGAAAACCTGTCTGATGAGAGAGAACTCCAAAGAAAGTGGTCTGATAAAAGCCAACAGAAGCTGATCAAATACCATATTTTCATAGCGGCTTCTTTGAGGAAAAACCACTGTGTGGATTTTGCTTCCTGAAGCACTAGATCTGTTTGATATCAAGGTATTAAACAAGGTTGGTAGCAGCTATTTTAACACTCCTGAACTCTGGCAGATGGCAGTGTGAGAAATGTGTGGTAGCCCCAGGGCCCTGACAATTCCTGGGATGTAATGGTGCCACTGACCAGCCTTTCTGAGTGAGCAGTGGATTTACTTTCTTATCAGCCTTGACAGACAAATTTTCCCCTCATCCCCTGCTTCTCTCAGCTGACCTGTTTGAGCTGTGCCTGCCCAGCTCACCAGGAGGGATGATGGTGTTTGGGTGACCTGGGCTCAGACATTAATGCTCCGACTGAAGTGCCCTTTTCCAGCTCTTGGCAGTCACATTGTTTCTGTGACCTACAGGACTTTGCTTTGCCTTAAAAGCCATAATTGTCTCACTCTCCTGGGGTGACTCTGATGGCTGGGGCTGTGTTGTTTGGAAGGATAAAAGAACGTGGTATTTTGAGAGGGTCTGTCACTCAGCAGAGCTCTGGAAGTCAGCAGTGCAGAGAGCTGGCCCTGTAGTCAGTGTAAGGATCAGGGACACAGGTATTTCCCAGGTTTTCCTCACTAACTACTTAGACTCTTTCTCTGCTCTGGTGAGGAGCAGCTGATTGGTGGGAGGTGTTTCCTGACTGGCTGGATGGAAGCTCTGACTGATCTCTGTGCTGCAAGGTGAGACTGTGCTTTGCATCCCTGTGCTCCAGGTGATCGGGATCGGGGCGGGGCAGCAGTCCCGGATCCACTGCACTCGCCTGGCCGGTGACAAGGCCAACAACTGGTGGCTGCGGCACCACCCCCGCGTGCTCTCCATGAAGTTCAAGGCGGGAGTGAAGAGAGCTGAGATCTCCAACGCCATCGACCAGTACGTCACCGGCACCATCGGAGAGGTGAGGGCAGGCTGGGAGCCTTCCCTGCAGCTCCAGCCTCTGTCAAACAAAGGCTTTGCACAGGACTTAAGCTTGGCCTAAGTGTCATAATAAATGATCCCAAAGAGCTGGGGGATCGCATGGCCAGGGCCCAGGATGGTCATTCTCCAGGGTCACTTACTGGCCCAATGGCAAAGTGTCCTGATTTTCCCCTCCAGTACAGCACCCACAGCCCTGGGTGATAGAGCCTCCCTTGTGCTTTGATGTCTAGTTTGGCTTCAGCTCATGGCTCTTCCCAGCAATGTGATTGAGTTAAAGCTTCAGTTGATGTCCCAAGTTTTCCTACCCTGTCAGTGGCACCTTCCCACATGGTGCTGTTTGTTTGCTTGGCATTTTGCATTCTCAGAATCCCTCTGACCTCCCTGTTACGGGCAATAGTGAGGCAAGAAAAACTGTGTCCTTTTTAAGTATCAAAAGCCAAGGGCTGGATTAGGGACCTTGTGAATCATCTCTATGAGCAGTTGCTTGTTTGAGGGGGCAAGAAGTGGAGCAGTTGCTGTTTCAGAAGGTGAATCATAAACCAAGCTGTCATTTGCTGTGTGTTAAGTGATCTCCCAGATGCTGTTTGTGTGTGCTGGCATTTACCACGCTGCTGGCAGGCCAGGCAGAGCATCTTGAAATTAAAGTGGGGGAGGAGAGGGAAGGAAAGGAGTAAAAAAGATGCCAGAATTGCTGATAATGTGTTCCCAGTTCATATTTTAAAACTCCACTTAGGTATGGAGTTCCCAGCAGCAGAGCTGTGGAGCAGAAAGCCCAGCTGAGCTGGGTGTCAGGGGGATGCCGTCACTCATCTGCTGTGTCCCTGGCAGGGGATTGCCAGGAGCCCTGTGCTCTGTGGCTGAGCTGTGCTTTTGTCCCCACAGGATGAGGACCTGGTGAAGTGGCAGGCGATGTTTGAAGAGGTGCCCAAGCAGCTCACGGAAGCGGAGAAGAAGCAGTGGATTGCCAAGCTGTCTGCTGTGTCCCTCAGCTCCGACGCCTTCTTCCCTTTCCGGGATAACGTCGACAGGGCTAAGCGGGTAAGTCAGGGCAGGGACATGATGTTGGGGGACTCCAAGGGAATGGCCTTTCCTTTTCACTTTGTGTGGACTGCTGAGGAAACATCCTTGCTCTGCACTGCTGGCTAGGATAGCACATCCTGGGAAGGGTGTTCCTCACAGTTACTGGTCTCATGTGGGCAGTAATTATCCAGCCATTGCTCAGGTTGTTGATTTAGGATGACTAGAGGATTAAAGTTTATTAAACTGTTTAAGAATATCAAGACAACTCATGTCACTTCCAGAGGAAGTATTTTAGTTTTACTTTAGGAGCAGTGGAGAGAGCGTCCCGCTCCCTTGAGGAGCGGCACCTTTGGGCAATGGAAGCCTTTGTTTGTTCGGTGGGATGTGGATGAGGGGTTGGGGCTGCCAGGTCCTTCTGAGGGTGATTTTGGTTCTCCATCCTCTAACCCTTGCCCTCACCCCTGTCTGTGTCCAGAGTGGAGTACAGTTCATCGCTGCCCCATCTGGCTCGACTTCCGACGATGTCGTGATCGACGCGTGCAACGAGCTGGGGATAACCCTGATCCACACCAACCTCCGGCTGTTCCACCACTGAGCCGGGGCTGCCCTGCTCCCCTTTGGTCACAGCCTCACCAGCAGCAGGGATGGAATACTACTGGCTTAACTGGGAGGCACTTGCAGTCTGTGCTTAGCAAGGGTTGGTCAGCTCTATGAAGAAGTCTCTGCCCCTGTTATAGGGAAGGAAGCACTGGAATTGCCTTCTAATGTAGAAAATCAGTGTCTTTTGCAAATAAACATATGGTAGTCAGCTGTGTGCAGTGTTCCCATGTCATCTAAGTACTGTGTCCTCGGGAAAAAGGTTTATTTTTGCAGTAGATTGATGGTCTAGACTTAACTAATTCATTAGTTACGGGATGGTGTGAAAGCTTGGCTTCTGCCCAACTTCTCACTGAACTGATAAAAGTCTGTGTTACACTCAACGGAGTTGGGTTGGTGGTGTTTTTTATGAATCAGCAGGTAGTTTTCCCCAGGTGCTTCTAATCCTTTCCCCCAGGGAGGAGAGGGGAGCAGGTCCTTTGTATATGGCAATCTGGGGTTCTGCACTCTGGATCCTGTCCCAGACTGTGTGGGCTTTGGCAAGGTCAGGTTGTTTTCTGCAGAGTAAAAGATCTGTTGACAGGCTTGTTCCCATACCTGGAGTTCAGTTTAGAGTTCACACAGAAGCAGATGATTCTACTTTTGGTTTATACTTTAAAAGTTAGAGGTTGGACTCTTTTCTTCATGGAGAAGAGTAAAAAATGTTCCTTACATGTCTTTTCTGTGGTGCTGTTTTGGCTGTAGCTGACACAGCCCCTGCTGGGAGGTTCTCTGGGGAGTCTCTCGGTCTATTCTTTACCTGCATTTTTGAAAGCTCTGGCTAAAACAGAGACTGGGAATAAGAATCTGGCAGCTCCTGTTCTGTGTATTCCCACTGATCCTTTGTTTGCTGTCCTTGGGGCACTGTTTAACCTACTTGATGGAAGTTAATAGGTACTAACCTTCCAGGTGAGATCTCTGTGTGAAGTCTGCATGTGATAGTAAATGTCTAACTAGAGTGATAGCTCTCTGGTCTGTCTGAGCATATGTGGAGGGGTGATTTTACCTCCTGCTGTGCCTGTGCTAAGGATAAAGAACTTGCAGGAGTTGTCAGAGTGGGGGAATTGCACCCAATTGTCCAATGTCCCAAACAAGTGTCCTTGAGGACTGTGCCTCCTTTGTCTGGATCAAGCATGATAAAAATCTCTGCTATAGTTCCAGGTGCTGGGTGACTTCAAAGCAATGCCCAGGGGGTGCCTTGGCTGGGCTGCTTTGGCAATTTCAACCAGCAGGAAGCCTACCCATGGAAGGAGTCTTCCCCTGAAGCTCTGAGAGTGGCTCTCAGTAAGCACGGGCTGTGGTGGTCTGTAGGGTCCACTATGAAGCTCCCTGATGTGCTGGATGAAGGAATGACTTCTCCCTTGGATGTTGGCAGGGATTAAAAGGTTGCTGTGTAGCTCTACTTGGTATCTATTTCCCACAGGGAGCAGAGTGCTCCTTCCAGCTGCCGTGTCCTGAAGAGCCGGCTGCTGCCAGGCTCGGATCTGCACTGTCACCCTATGGCACCTTGCCCCTGGCAGGTCCTGTGCTGGCTCAACAGCAGCTCCCAAGGCATGGAAGGGAGGGATCATTCTTGCCCTTGGCAAGAAGCCTTTTGGTTTGTTTTCCTCTCCAGTCACCAAGGGACTCCTCCTTGAAGTACACAGCCCTGACTCTGGTTGTTCCTGGGTAAGTTATCTTGGGGTTCAAGTGGACCGTGGATATAAATCAAGCCTGTGTTAAGGTCCAGCTGCTTTTCTGGGACTACTCTATGCACAAGGGCCTGGGTGAAGGATGGGAACCCTTGAAAACCTTGGTTCATTTTGTTGCTGGTGGTTTCTAGAAGGAAGGATTGTTTGGTTAAAATACATAGAGACTCTGGTGCTCAGGTAATCCTGAGCCGTGTGGCACCATTCCATGCACAAGGCACCCAAGCTCTGGCATTTCTGGGATGAAAACTCACTCTGGAGACAAAGGCAACTCTCAGCTGCTGACCACTGAAAACAGGATGTGGCAGATCACTACATCCTCTGTGCTACACTCTGCTAGTGCTTTTCAAATGGGATTGAAAATAGAAGATGTAGCTGAGTTACAAAAACCCAGCACTGCACTAGTGAATGTTAAAAATAAATTATCAGCAATGCAGAAAACCCCAGACATTATCAACAATGTAAACCTCTGTGCTTTAAAGCATGGGCAAACTCTGCAGGGAAAATGTAAATAATTTTGTCTTGGGCTGGTTCCTGTGGGGATGGGGAGTTGTTTGCTGCTGTTACAAGGGCTGTAGCATTGGAGTGCAGAAATGAGCTGGAGGACTATGACTCCTCTTGTGCTGGGCACTGCCTGTGTGTCCACAGAGTGAATTAATTACTTAGTGACAAAGCAACTATAGAGAAATCTTTGCAATTGGCCTCTGGTCCAAAATACGTAACCCTCACTTGGGAAAACCAAGTAGCAATCCAGTTTAATGGCAAAGTATTCTTCTGTGTCTCTGTCTAGGCCAGTTTTAGGTCCCCTGTATTTCAGGGGCTCACTTGGCTCTTGAACGCTGGTGGGACAGACCCGATTGCTGCTGGAATCATCATGCTGTGTAAATGCTTGGGTTGCTCTACAGACAGCAACACCTGAAGGCAGCTGCCACCTGTGTTTCTCATGTCAAGGAGCCAAATTCTCTTTCACACAATGCTTTATTCAATGCAGAGTCCCACTGCCTGGAGCAGTACAGTGCGTGTGCAGCCGGGCGGGAATGGGGCTGAGGAATCGCAGCGGGACCTTTCCTGACCCTGTTCTGCGTTTGCAAAGGCTGTACAGGCAGGGGCAGCGATGGCAGCGCAAGCAAAAGGCACTCAGTGCTGACCTGGCTCACCCCAGGGAAGACTTGCTTTGTTTTATGAGGGGAAGTTCAATGCCCTCCCTCCCCACCCATGAGGTAGAAGCACAGGAGATGTGAGAGGGGCCTGTGCCCATCACACACAGGCAGAACCACGGATGGTGCCTGACCCCTGCTGGGCTCTGAACCCTTGAACACATCCAACATCACAGGTTTGGACAGTCTCACTCATTCTTGCAACTCAGCCACTGGAAGCTTATTTAATTCTAGGTATGGGTCTGGCTGGATCAGGACCATCTTCACCTCAGTTCTTGTGCAAAGCAGGGGCTGTTTTCCTTTCCCTCCCTTCCCACTGTTGCCCCCAAAGCAAGCCTGTACCTACTCACTGTCTCTGCTCTACAGGGGCAGGGGATGCAGCTGGAAGCATTTAATTAAAAAGCTGCTCTACCAATATTCTCTTGAGGTTTGCTTCACGCTTCCTTGGGGTGTTTGTTCCATCTTGTGTCAAGGCAATGTTACTCCAGCTCTGAATAATCCCGCTCAGAATATTCCCGCTCTGAATAATCCAGCTGTGAATAATCATCTTCATCCTAAATTCCATGGTAGCAAAGAGAATCACTTAAACTATATGTCTGGTTTGTAAATCTTTTTATTAAAAGAGTTGTTTTTTTCTTTTCCACAGTAGTAAAGCTTTGGCACTTACAGTATAAAAATAATCACTGATCATAATTACACCAAATTCTTCTTTGTCAACTGCATACTAAGTGTCCTCAATACATCTTATTCCCATATAAAAACACTTGAAGGTCAGGGGAACAAAACTGATAAATAACAGTATGAGATATAAAGATACAGCTAGAAAAATACTAGGATCATGGAGAAAGGATTAGGACTGTGCATATTTTAAATATCACAGTGATTGGATTTGCTGTTTCTATCTTACTGCTGGCTGCACGCTTATGTGAAAGCAGAAGTGTTTGGTGGACTTTCCTATCCCTAAACCTCAGTAATGTTGTACTCAAATGTTCTTTGCGTAGCACGGGAACCTTGAATTTCTACACCCTCCCTCACCCTTAACATTTTGATCCCACACCAAATTAGTGATTTAGCACCTTCCCCCTGCTTTTTTTTTTTCCTTTAAATTTGAAAATATTCAACAGTTTGGGCAGAACCAAGGCAATCGCTATCAATCATGAGAAAAGTCTGAAACACTCCAAGAGTGGCGCTTGGAGAAGCTGTGAGTTGAGCTTAAGCTGGGAAAATGGCTCCAGAGCAGGGGGCCATTCTCAGAAGATGCAGATTTGCTAGCATCCCTCCAGTTTGGATGGTGACCGTGGCACATGGGGATTTACACTTTGGTTTGTCTGTTGCCATTGCCGCAAGGAGTCTCGCTCGCTGTTACTTTCCCCGTGGCTGCTGTGTGTCTGCCTGTACATCTAAGGGCATGAAACACTCAATGGGGCAGTTGACGTTCTGTCGGGAGGGAAGGAAATCGGTTAGTGCTCCGTCCTGGCAGGAAGGACACGGCCCTGCCGTGCTTTGGGCTGGGAATTGCTGCCAGCCCGTGGGGCTGTTTGGTTTTCCCAGCGCAAAGCACACACAGGGCTGGTTCAGGGCAGCAAGGGAAGGCTCGGGAATTCTCCATGCACTGTCACCTCGGAGCATGCAACAAGGGCCTGCACTGGTGTGTGTGGGGGGTGGGCTCATGCAGGTGTGCTGTGCAGTGCTGGCTGGCTCAGTGCCCTCATGCACCCCTGGCCAAGCAGAAGCTGCAGCTGCTCCCGCCCTCCAGCCCTGCACGGACCCCCGAGAGCTGTGCCAGAGAACAGGCTCAGAGTAAGACAGGGCAGAGAAGCACAAAGTGTACTCACAGTGTTTGTGGCCTGGTGGTATCTCTGTGTATACTGTGTGTAGGTGTGGCCGGCAGAGCCCTCGGGGGCCACCTCCACGCTGGGTCTGCGGCAGTTGTCACAGCGCCAGCCCTGCAGGAACACAACACGCCAGTCAGACTGAGATGGCCCAGGAGCTGCCAGGACTCACAAAATCATGGGGTGAGTGACTTGGAAGGGGCCTTAGAGATCATCATGTTCCAACCACCTGACATGGGCTGGGACACCTCCCACCAGCCCAGGTTGCTCCAAGCCCTGTCCAGCCAGGCCTTGGACACTTCCAGGGATGGGGCAGCCACAGCATTTCTGGGTACCCTGTGCCAGGGCCTGCCCACCCTCACAGGGAAGAACTCCTTCCCAATATCTAATCAAAATCTAACCTTCTTCAGCTTAAAGCTGTTAATTCATCCACATTCATACATGGGCTACAGAGCCACCAACATCAGTGAGGCTGCTCCCTTGTTATTCCACACAGTTCCTGATAGCAAATGCTGAAGCTCTCCTGGTAATTATTTGTTTTCTTATGCAGGCCTGTTTTGGCCCTTTCCTTAACCTGAAACCCAGCAGCCTTAGAACTGCATCCCAGCACAGCCTCTCCCTCCATTCCCTGTGCTCAGCATGCCACATCCCTGCTCCTTACCTGCTGCCCTCCGTAACAAGTGCAGGAGCAGATGGCCCCAAAGTACTCCTTCTGCCACTGCTCCCCGACCTGGTACATCTTCCCATCATCATAGCACGTGGTCTCATCTGTGGAGGAAGAGGCAGAGCTCACTGTGGGGCCTGTGCCTGGCTTGAAACATTCTCAGAGCAGCTTGGTGCTCAAAAGGGAGCCCCTGCCCAGCACTCTCTGTGTCTGACCAGAGGCTCACGGACTGGCAGTCGCTTTTACAGCTCTCCAGACACCTTTAACTAGAACATGAGGCTGTTGGTCTGACAAGAGAAATGCAGTTGAATTCACAGTGTGAAGTTCGGAGGAGCTTCAGGCCACAGGACCTGCACAAAGTTCCCTGGGGTGATCCACAGCACTCAGTGCAGTGACGTGTCCCTGGTGTGCAGCTCCAGGGCCACAGGCAGGCAGGGCTGAGGGAGCCGTGCCCTGAGCTGACAAAGAGGGTTTTCTTCTTTTCAAGCTCAGAAGTGGGAGATTTATGCCCTCAGCCCTTGTGAGAACAGATTGAAGCTGTCACCAGTTCAGCCTGAATCACACTGATACTCTGCTTGCCCCATGGGAACAGCCCTGAGATGCTGAAATTTCCTGAGTGGGAGCTCAAATGAACACCAGAAGGAGACTTACGAGGTTCACACTTGAATTCTCCCTTTCCATTGCCAAGGCAGGTGCAGCTCATCATCTGGCCATTCTCCCCTTGCCGGTCCCACTTCTCCCCAATCTTGTAGTTCACTCCATTATCGTGGCACCACTCTGGGGGAGGCAGAGGAACAAGAAGCAGGAGTTATCCCACATAAAAGTGGAAGGGGAACAGCGTGGTAGTGTCTCAGGAGCCAACAAAAAGGCAAGAGAAGGAATCTTTTCGTGTCATGTAAGTCCCAAGCAGGGAATGGGTTCAGCTGCAGTTTTTAACTGAGGACTGTTCTAGCTCTGGGAAATGGCTAGAGACTCTTGGGAAAAGAGTAAGCAGGATGTGACAAAGAGTGGGGAGAGGGAGAAGATGGTTGGTCAATAGGAGAGGAAGAGAAACGAAACAGAATTCAGTAGACATGGAGTGCAAAGAGAGAAAAATATCTTAAATGCCCTTTTTTGAGCAAATACCCATTATAAACTGTATGACAGAGGCTGCAAGACACAATGGGTAAGCCATGTGTATCAAATAATGGAATATAAATATTAATGGTGTAAAGTAAGAGTCTTTCAGCAGTCACTCCTCTGAGCCTATGCAAATTGCAGAAATATCCTCTTTGCTGAGCTTATCCTACAGTTTAAAAGACTAACTTCAATTAGTTGGATATATGTCGTGTTAAACTGCTCAATGACAGACTTCTGCTCCATTCCCTTACATCAAGTTTGATAGTCTTCCATGTAAACCACAGTCCTGCAAAGAATAAAACTTAGTGCTCTGGGCAGAAGCATTAGGAAATTAGAAAACTGGTTTGGCAAGATGCTTTGCAAAGGCTGCCTGCAATGCAAACCAGACTGGCTGTAATACCCACTGAAATCCACACCAGTTCTGTCTGGCCCATGGTAACAATGTGTACAGTCAGGAGATGAAGATTCAAACCATAATTTAATATTCAAAGCTGTTGTCTGAAATGGCTACTTGGACACTGTCACTTGGGTGTCTTGCCAATCTCACTTTTACATATTACTTTGCCTGGCAAGGGGAGGGCAAATAAAACAAACATTTAACTTGCATGAAAAATAAATTTATGAATAAAATATCGATCTTTGCTGATGCAGTGAATGGCAATACTGGATAAGCTGCACAGCTCAGAGGCAACCAGTTTTCCATCACTTCCCATGATGTAAAACACTGTTTTGGTTTAAAGACTTCAGCTCCTGCATTGCTTTGCCTCATGTTTGGATCAGGGGGTTCTGTCCAACATGCCACTGGTGCTTGGGGAGACTGGAGGTGGGGATGGTTAAAAGCAAGCTACTCACTAGAAGAGTCACATCTGAAATGGCCACTGCCAAAGCCTAAACACTGGCACCAGAGTTTAAAGCCAGTTTCAGATAAGCGCTCCCATTCCTCGCCAATGGAATAGAAGGAGCCAGTGTAAGTATCAAAGCAGGTGTCGTCAGCTGGCTGGTTTAGTCCTTCAGACACTGCAACAGAAAGAGAACAAACAGACATCACACTCAACAACAGGAACTGCTGAAAGATAGAACGATTTTCACTGAATACACACTTTTTTTTCTTCTTACAATCCCCTGGCAGGAATGGAGCTGCCCCATGGGCATGTACTTGATGGTTCTGTCAGCAGTCCAGACTCCCTGGGATTCATTTTCCATTTGCATGTATCACAGCAGTTGAACAATAAAAAATCTGACATGAAGGCTATTTTCACTTTCATTTGCCAAGTCTCAAGCAAGTGTGAGTTTTTGCATTTGCTGTTGGAGAGCAATGACCTGACTCTGCCTGTTTGTAAGAGAAATGTGCTGTCAGACCCTGGGGAACAGCAGGAGTTGGGAGGTGCCTGTGCACTTTTTTGGGGTGCTGCAGGTTCCAGCTCATGGCAGGGGTATGGGAGGAGGAAAGCAGAACATGTTGTGGGACAGTGATTTTTCACCTTATGTGTGCCTTGACTGGCAGGTGGGTGTTTCACAGCCACCAGTTCAGTATGTGATGATCAGGGTCAAGAGTTAATGGTTTTGGTCCAATCTATGACAGACTGGGGTGCTGGAAGCAGAAAATTAGCTTTATTTCTGAGGGAGGTGGAGGCAGTATGAGACTGCATGGAGAGGCTGAATGGGTGGACAAAATAATCCCTTATCTCTCCACTTCCTCTTCTCCTGTCCTCTCCTCCTCTTCTTTTTGACCTCAAAATACACTCAGGAGAAGGACAGGGTTGTTGACCAGCCCCAGATCCCAGAGGGTGTGTGTGGGCTCTGGGCTCTCCAGCTGTGGTAAGTGCTGTCTCAGACCACAAGTACTTGTGGTTGGTCACATGGCTTCTAAATGCTGCCTGTTGGTGCTTAATCAGCACCTCTGTGGGCAGCCTGCCCTGCTGTTGGACCTGCCTTTGGGATGGTCTACAGGGCTGCTGGATAACAGCAGCAGTGGGAAGTGACTGACAGGGCAGTTAAGAAGCTGGGCAGGAATTTGTGATAAAGCATGATCCCAGCTTTAAGAGAGCAAATACCAGATCACTTGGTCTGTCTTGGGCACTGACCCTTGAGGAGTTTGTGGCACCTCAAAGCACCTTCTTTGTGACTAGACAGCTCAAGTCCCACAGTCAGTATGTCAGTTATCCAAAACCTCCCAAATCACTCGTCCCAGTGTCCTGCTACAAACTCGCCTGACCAGAAGTTTCCTTTCTAACTGCTTTCAAGCCTGGGCACCAGATAGGCTGCCTTGAGCAGAGGAAATAAGGCAGGGACAGCACAGGTTCACCCAGACCCCATAAGGCTTTTCCTTACCAGTATTGCCAACTGTGACCACCTCCTCCAGCACCTTCTGTCTCCGGTGATCCTTCAGGGCTTCCACGATGATGTTGTAAGTGGCCCCTCTTGTAAGACCCATGAGAGTAGCACTGGAGGAAGTGCCAGGAACCCTGAACTGCAACAAGAGACAATGTCAGGTCACTGGAAAGGGAGGAGTAAACACCCTTTAGGTGTTACCTCTCTCAAAGGAAAGGCAGGGTGTTTAGGCTGACCTCTGTGATCTGTACCATCTTGGAACCAGACCAGGATGTCCTCTTTAAACATTCTGAGAACTTCAGGCAATTCCACATTAAACGTGGCTACTTTCTACTATGGATCATGAGGGGTATGTAATTACTGCCATTTCAGGGAAACAAACCAAGGGAGACACAGGAGCCATCTCTGGCTCAGAGAAGCAGCACCTCAGCCTTTGAAACTCCCCCTCAGCTCCCTGACTGTCCCCTTCCCTGGTGAAATGTTAGTGCTGGCAGCATTTCAAGGCTTTTTGGCTTAGCAGTTTTACCCTGCAGCCTTTTCCATGGAGGAGAAGAGGGAGCCATTTATCCTTCCTGGTCTCAGCTATGTGTTCAGACTCCACAAGCAAATCCCAACTGCTGCTCCCTTAGCACAGCAAAGGGACTGCTCTCCCAGGAGAATGTGCTGCCACAGGTGAGGCTCTGCCGACACAGCCCAGTTACCTGCAGCGTATCCTCGTCCTGGCTGACGGGCTGGCAGGAGATGATGTACTCCGAGCTCTCCAGCAGTGGCCTCCAGGAGATGGTGGTCTGAGAAAGAGCTTCCTGGCCCGCGGTGTCGTTGCGGCGCGGCCCGCGGGAGTGCGGGTAGGAGGGCTCCACGATGATGGGCACCTGGTAGCCCGGGATCTCGATGGCCTCGTCCACGCTGGGCAGCGGCCGCCGCGCCCCCGGCCTGAGGGGAGTGGCTGTGGTGGGCACCGGCCGCCTGTAGCCGTGCTCCTCAAAGAAGACCTGCTGCCCCTGGTGTCCTACTGTCTGGGGGTGCCCAGAGGTGCCTGGAAGTTGGATACCGTTTCCATTGTCATACCTATTGTTTGTGTGGTAGGGGGTCCCCTGGTCGATGGAAGGCACGTCCAGGATGTCAGGCTGGTTGGGGTGAGGTCTGCTAATCAACGTGGGGATGTCATCTGGCCAAAGAAAGGTTGGGGGACGTAAAGCAAAGCTCAATTAACAGTGGCAAATTAAACACCAAATTAAACACTATTCCAAGCATCAAATATTAGCAATCAGCCCAGGATGCAACACACTTTTTATGATCTCATTGTGACTGCACTTTCTATCTCTCTGCATATTGATATACTGTATAAATATATGTAAATCTTTCATACACAGGCATAAAGAAGTGTGTTGGTATGAAATTTACATATAGCTGAGCAACAGTTTTGGATACTGCAAACCAAAGAAGCCACCACCACTGCTCAAATTGAGAAGAAATGATTACATATCATTACAAATTATAGTCACAGGTTATCAGCCTAAGAGAAATCACTGGTGTGCAGAAAGAAATTAGCTCCTTGGTCACGTTTGGGTATCCAGCCCATATTTTGCTTGCTACAGTCATCTCAATCTCATACCGTGAAGGTTGCAAGTAAGAGAAATGCATTGGGCAACAAATGAGTGGATTCTGCATTTGATGTCATCATGTGCTAGGCAGTAATGCGAGTGTTAATTTAATTATCAATTAGGTTCCCAGGCAAGAATCCAGCACCAAGCATATTGTTTTGCTCTTAGTGTACAAACACCTCTAAATGAGACTAATGTAATTTCAGAGTCATACCTGCTGCATCCTAGAAGGAAAACCTCCTTACAAAGCCCTATTTGACTCACAGAAACTACATGGTTTGAATAGTATATTTTAAAAACCATTATTATTTCAGCCCTGCCATTGTATTCCCCAAGTGGAAAACATCATCTCCTGCTGGCACACAACACAGAGCTTTGCCTTACCTGTCCTTTTTCTGCCAACCAGTGGTTCACTCTTCTGAGAGTTTTTCACAGCAATGATGTAGATGATGTATTCTGTGCCTGGTTCCAAACCTAGGGAGGGAAGAAGGACATAAAACCACCTTAAATTGAAGGGTTGCTTCAAGCCACAATAAAGGAACAAAACTTTCTATTAGATGACCATCAAAACAGTCTATAATTGTATCTTCCCTCTCCCTCTCTGTTCAAATTTAAGTGTTTCAGGTGAAGAGCTCCCAGACAAAACAGAGACAGTTACCAGTAATGGTGGCCTCGGTGGTGCCGGCCCGAGGGCGAGGCAGCACTTCCTTGACTGGAGAGCCAGGTTTCTCATATCTGATGATGTAGCCTGTGATCTTGGCTCGGGGAGGCTGCCAGGTAATCAGGAGGGAGTTGCTCGTGGTTGTAAGGAAGCGCAGGTTAGAAGGGGCATCAATAGCTGGGGGAAAACAAAAGGAAAAGTCAAATGCAGCAAAGACCAGCAGATTCTGCACCTGAGCTACATGTGCTCAATACCCTTTTCAAACTCAGGAGTGAAACCTATTGCTCTAAGTCACAGTATTAAATGTGATTACACGTAGGCAACTTATAGTTGACCACATATGATTATCATGTGTTAACACGAGCAGAAAAGGCAGACAAGATCATTACCTGTGGAGGCATCAAGTACTACTGGAGAGCTGCGTGCATTCTCGTTCAGGGTGTAAAGGTAGATCTTGTAGTCAGTGCCAGGCTGCAAGCCTAAAATGAAATTGAAACATAAATATTAGCTAATCCATTCAAACAGGCCATCAGCATGTCCATCAACAACCTCTTCTTGGAGATCAGTCTTTAAAATTCGTATTTTTGCCTCCTTTTTTCCTGTAGTATTTCTCCTCAAGGAAGCTCAATTACAACCCAAGACTCTGACATGGCCCTGGTAGGCCCTGCACCTGCAGAAGTCCTTCCTTACCAGTGATGGTGTAACTCCTGACTTCAGGGCTGATGGTCCTCTGGACGGGGCTCTGGCCACTGGCTGGGATGGCTTCAACCAGGAAGCCAGTGATGGTCTCAGTCTTGGTTCTCCAGGTAATGGTGATGGTTGTCTCGGTGACATCTGTCACACGGGGCCTGCGGGGTGGACTGACATCTGCACCGGGGGAAAAGGGGTCCTGTCAGCACAGTGGGCACTGTGGATCTCACCAGCCAAGTGCTTGTGAAGGCATTGGATGGAGCTGTGTACAGAGCCCACTCGGCACAGAGCAGGATCGCTGCCTCTGCACCCACAGAGGAATAACTGGTCACGTGGGGAGGGTCACTACTTACTTTCCAGTGTGGTGACCACCCCCTGGGCTGGCCTGCTGGTCAGGGAGTCCTTCAGGGCGTACACGCTCACTTCATACTTGGTTGCTACCTAGAACAGACAAGGTCACACCGCGTTACGAGAAGGACCTGGCACAAGGGGAAAATACTCCTGCCCTCCTTCAGGGCTTGGTGGAGCCACATTTCTCTGCCACCAGCTACTGAAGTATGAAACCTTAAAATAACTCAAATCAGGGCAGGATTGCTGGGATAATTCTAATTATTTCCAGCTGTAATAAAAGAGTAGACATGGACCCTGATAAATGGTGCTGTTGGTAATACTAGTAGTGCACATGAGCACAGTTAGGAGCAGAAGAAATCCTGGAAGAAGCTTATTTGTCATCCCTCATTTGGGAATCTGTGTTTCAAAGCTGATTCTTCAGGAAAAAACCCTAATTTCCCTCCTATTTTCCCAGGGTTAATGGATGCCATTTATGATGATAAGGTGCTCTTGCTCTGAATAAAAGAGAATGGTGGAAGTTACAGCATGCTTTTTTTTGTCCTTGACTGCATCAGACCATGAGTCCACTTAGATTAGAATGTTTTTTAAGGCTCATTTTTGAAAATGATTCATAAAACTCCTTAAAAACAGATCAGTAGCTTTTAAAGATCACAGGAAACATAAAAGCAGTGATTTTCAGCCTTTTCCAGTTCAGGAACTCCTGAAATGTTTCCAGTGGAGAAGATGGCTATATAGCAAATTTAAGCCTACTTACAAAAGACTTGCATTTTTAACATACATTTTGCAGATGTCTTAAAAATAGGCAATAGACTGCCAGAGCTCCCCTATCACAGCTTGCAAACCTCTGCCTTAGATCACTTTGTCTGACCTCTTTTGTGAAGGATGAGTAAAAGCATTTTACTGGGTTACTCTTGATTGTGAACCTGGTAATTTGCATTAGATTAAGGCATCCAGCCCCTCTGTGCTAGGAGATGAGGAAGAATGCAGATCCAGCAGACCATTTACTTGCCTTTTACAAAACTGCAATGAGTAGTTTCAGTCTGAGCAGCCATCAGCTTCAGTCAGACCCTTCGGAGCTGTAATGATCTGCTCCAACTGAAGTTCCTGACCCAGGAATTGGAAATTGCTTCAAGTTTTCCTAACACCTCCTTCCCCCAACACAAAGAAAAGGGTTACCATCAATCCAGACACGACTGCAGATGTGCTGTCTGGAGAAAGGTTGATCTCTTTCATAGGCCCAGTCTTCTCCTTGGGGTTCACTCGGACTCTGTAGCCAGTGAGGCGAACGTTGGGCGCATTCCAGTTGACGGTGAGACTGGTGGGAGTTACCTGAGCAAACCTCACATTTGTTGGAGGTGGAATTGCTGCAAAAACACAGATTGGCACATGGTTAGTTTAAAAAAGACAGTCTTGGATAAAAAAGTACTCTCTCCTGAACATGAGACAGGTTTAGGCCAGGGAAGTGGTGTGCCTTCTGCAAGCACAGGCATAAAGCACCATGGAAGGGGACACAGTATTTGGGAGGAGACTCTCAAACCTACAGTAACACTTCTCAACAGAAATAAGGAGGTATTGATCCTTCAACCCTGAAGTTAAATGAGGAATGACATTTGCTATGATGTAACATACAGGCTTTGGGAGATGCTTAAATCTGCAGCAGGCCAGTCTGTTTTAATTATTCTACCAGTCTCTGCTTCTCACCCCACAGCTCATAGTTTAGTCCTGCTTCACTTGCCCCTATCTGTTCATTCCTAAAATACAATGGACTCAAAATTTACACAAGTAAGCAGGAAGCAGCCTCAGGAATTGCAGAGAGGATATAAAAATACTGCAAATGTAGAGGGGAAGCATTTTACAGCCACTTACACAAGTGTAAATTACTACACAGAGAGCAAGGCAATGGAAAAGCAGAGCTGTGGTGGCCATAAGGCTCATCACACAGGAGGCTGTTCACGAGCTAACATGTCTGATATCCTTACAAAATATTGTTTGCATAAAAAAGGAGCATCCACTGAAACATTTTCTTGCCTTACTGCTGGTAATCCTTGGGCTGTAAAGAGAGGAAAGATATCCCTTACCATCATGCCCACTACAGAACGTTGCTGAGAAGTTTTCCAATTTTATGGAGTGGAAATACAGGATAATTCTCCCTTCTTGCTTTGCTCAGAGCTCAATCTAAAGCCCGTGAGGGTCAATGGAAAGTCTTGAATGACTTCAAATATGCCTTTGAACAGCCCACAAAAGGTAAACCACAGAGGGTGGGTTTAAAAAAGTCCTAGATTTGCATTTCTGGCAGGTAGTCAGCCAGCTGTTTCATCAATACAGCACTTTGCTGCAGTTTAGCATAGCAATCTGTGCACTGGGAAACACTGTTCTCATTCCCCCCCTGGAATCACAGTGCCAACTTTTCATCCACAAGGGGACGGCAGACCTTTATTGCACAGGTGCTACCTTTGTCATACAGTCACATCTGGTAAGGCTGGAAGCCTGGCAATGGATTCCATATCGCTGGAAGCAATTTTATTACAAGCAATTAGCTTCCTTTTCCTTTTTCACAAAGGAATTTTTGATGCATTCTACAAGGGGTGGGATCAGCCTGGCACAGAAGGGACTCTCCTGGATGGAGCACGTCCTGTTCTCATGGAGGTGATGTGAGCAGAGGGTGTGGGCACACACGTGGGCTGTCCAGGGAAGGGTCTGGAGGCTCTGTGAGACCTGAGGATCAGGTACTCACCTACACCTTCCTGCTGATCTTTGGCTCCATCCAACAGCTAGGGCCCTGGGGGGATTAAAGCTGACCTAATCTCTCTGTTGCTCATAGCTATCTCCAATTGCAGGAACCCCAGATCCCAAAGGCAAGACAAGAGCACTGTGAGATGGTGGGTCACCATGGATTAGGCTCCGTGACAAGAGGTAGGACACTACTGAACACACATCTCTCCTTTCTCTGGAGTCTGCTCCTTCAATCCTGCTGTCTTTCCTTCCTCCTCCAGTGTGTATGCAGGGTGACTCTGCTGGCAACCAGCTCCCTGGCACCAACTGAGCCATCTCTCAAGAGCAAGCACATCCCCTCTGCTGCCCTGGGGGGGTCCAGGTGCACATGGAAGCACACATTATCCAAGGGGGGCTAAGCCCCTGCTGCCATGGCCTGCTGGGGGTAGTGGAAGGTGTACCTGTGGACTGGGTCCCAGTGAGGGGCAGGCTCTCCATGTCATCGTAAATGGCAACGATACTGATAGTGTACTCAGAACCTGGCCTGAGGCCATGCAGCTCAGCAGTGTCTTCTTCGCCCCCTGGGGCCGGCAATAGCTCATGGATTCCATCCTCAGGGCTTGAGTAGGTCACCCTGTACCTGGTGACTTGCCCCTGCGGGCTTTCCCAAGCAATTTTGATGGAATCAACATCCACGTCAGTGAATGTTAGTCCTTTAGGGCGGTCAATGTCTGTTAGGCAAATTAACGGTAAGAGGTTATGTGAAAAAAGCAGGTTGTGGGCGAGCAAAACAAAAGCATTTCCATTACATGCAAAGCAGTTCTCAGTTTTGCGTGGCAAGGGGGTACTTGATTCTCCCCTGGGCTGCACCTTGCACACACCTCCCCAAGGCTGAGTTTGGGGGTGCCAGACAGCAGGAAGGCAATTTTGGTTGAAACCAAAAGGATCTGCTCTGCACTACCACCTTCAAAGCAGCCAGCACACCGATCCTTATGGATTTTTGGAGTCCCTTTGGCACCAAAACACCTTTTATATTACTCTAACAGCATTAAGCTGCCTTAAAGTGGACAAGAGGAAAAGACAAATGGGAATTTTCAGCCTCATTTCTCCCATGTAACTGGTTTCTAGTGCTAGAGGCAGCCAGAGAGCCCACTGGCTTGGTAAGTTTGGGATCATGCTGCACTTGCCTTTCACCATTGGAAGCTGCTGTGCAAAGTGCCAGTCCAAGGAGAATCAGCCCCACTGTTTTCTTTCATAAATTAATACCCAATTAACACACTCATCAAGAAAGCAAAATTACTCAGTAAATCATATTTTAAAATCAATTGGAAACAAACTTTCCAGCTTTGTATTGAGTGCACAGGGAATGTCCACAGGTGCAACTGTGTGCTAGGAACACTTCCCAATTAGCCCAATTAATCAGATTTTCCCAGCGAGGTGGGAGCTCAGTGCAGGGTAAGTGAGCCTTGTTCCACCCAAGTCTGGAGTGGCTACCACAGAAACACACCCACTTGTAACACAAAATGGGAGGATCTGGCATATCATTTTTATATTAGATCAAAATTATGCTTTTCTATAAGGCTTCAACTTTTTTATTTGGCCATGTTATATTAGTCCTCCATTTTCTACATTTTCTAGTTGGCAAAGGTGATTTTTGTGCAGGAATTTGTTGGTTTGAAATTGATGGGGATTCTTTTCCCATCTCTGCAAAGCTACAGAGAATCTCCTGTCATCTTTAGGGCAATTCTGTGATGTTTGGGGCTGAGTTGTGGTTTGGAATACAAGCCAGAGAAAGAGAAAAATATGCAGGCAACTCCCTACCCCAGGTGTCCCTAAAAAGGCACTTTACATCAGAGATATCCCTGAGGTGCATGTTCCCCCTTGTGTCCTCTTTGTGACCAGAGCAATGCTGCTGTTTCATACAGGCAGACAACAATTCCAGGACTGACCTGCCCTTTCTTTTGCAGAGCTTCATCCCAAGTTCCTGATACAACTCATGTGACTTCCTGTACTCCCTCACACAGGGCAAGTGCTCCCAAGCCCAGTGCAGTCCCTTAGCAGCAATCACCTTTGCCACCTAGCTCCTCAGAGGAGGTCTTTGCACATTTTACCCACTGATTGGCTGATGGCAAACAAATCCCCCAAAGACTTTGTAGCTTTAGTGAAAGAAAATCAGAAGCGCAGCGTTTTGAGGGGGCAGGAAGTTGCATTTTGCCAGTGCTTGAGGCAGAGGGACTGTTTGTGGCAGCATCTGCTATTCATGTGCACAGGATTTCTCACAGGGCAGACCACCTGCCTTTTGCTTTCCCTGGGAACGTGGTGCTGCATGGCAGGTTCAGACACCAATAAATAACATTAGTTTTGTTCCCATGAAGTGAAATACATACTGGTGACAGCTGTCTCAACCAAGGGCTGGCTCTCCCCGTTCTGGTTCTGAGCGTAGACACTGACCACGTACTCCACTGTGGGCTGCAGGCCTTCAATGGTGACTTGAGTTTGATCTGGCAGGAAAGAACAGCATTAGTCAGAAAGAACTGCAAAGAGCTGCAGAGAACTGGCCTCTAAGAAGCCTTGAATGAAGGGCCTGTAAAAGCCTGACCATAAATAAATGTCATTAGAACAAGATGGGATTGACAAATCAGGTTTGCCTTTAGCTTGCACTGTGCTGCTCTGGAGAGCACAACAAGACCTGCAATCTGTACCTGCTTGAAGGCCCCATGGCTGAAAGGGCAAGTTAGCACAGGGGGTAAAACACAGCAGAAGAAGACCAGCTTTCATCATTTTCCAGGATAGGACTGACCATCACCCCAGCTGCATCACAAGCATCCCTGAGTGCAAACCTCTGCTGATCCCACAAAATGCACTGTGTTCCCAAGAGATGACTTGCCAGGTTCCGCAGTAACAAGCTCAAGCCTGCAGTGTATGTGACTGAGTCCAGGCTACGATCAAGTGTCATGTTATGTGACCTTCAGAAGGATCTCAGAGGAAGTTTTGCTGGATGCTAGAAAATCCAATGGCATTTCTTTGAGATGCAGGTGCCTCTCAGAGACACCAAGGTTGCCAAAAATAAACCTTTGCAGCACGGTGGTGTCAAAGAAACACGAAGCATTTGCGGCAAAAATCTGCCCAAGCATCTCCTGGATGAGACCCAACTGAAGGCAGCAGGATGGCAAAACAGGTAGATCCAGGAGAAGATTTAGTGTTCACCTCTTGCATTCTCACAGATCTGGTGAAGGATGACACATCCCTTACCTGCAGGAACGTTTTTAGTTTTTGTGGGCCCATGTCCTTTCTTGGGGACAGCTGTCACCCGGTAGCCTGTGACTGGGGAGGTTGAAGGCAGCCATCTGATGCTGATACTGTTGTCCTGGACGTCGGTGACTTGCAGCTGGGATGGTGTGTCTATTTCTGGGCATCGAAAATATTTTTTTTAGTATGTTGGGACAGGAAACTGTCCCTTCACTGTTGTCTCCTGGCTGAATTTTACTCTGCTCTTCCTTTTCTAGGCTGCACTTCTTAGAAAACACGTGTTGCTATTTATTTGTCCCTCATGCTAGCCCAGACCAAGTAAGTCTTAACCATGATGTGTGGGTGACTGACCTCAAATCAATGTTTATTGAGGATTTTTGCTGTTTTAAAGGCTACTAAAAACCCCTATCTACAGCTGCAGTAGGAGAAGAATTAGCCTATATCTGAAACAGGAGTGAGATGACAGTCTTGGGAGTAAGAAAGTCAGGTCTCATCAGGATCACATTGCACCAGAAGCACTAGGGTTAAACATCCAGTGACTCCTTGATATGAGAGCCCAACAGGATTTCCACTTTGCAATGAGCAGCCAAACATTGCTTGTAGCCCCCTCTGGGCTCCACAGAGTGTCCCTCCTCCAAGCCCACAATCCTCTTCTGTGTCATGTCATTGTCATGCTGAGCCACCAAGCTCTGCAGCTCCACTGAAACTGCTGGGCTTAAACACAGCCCATGACTTCTAAAAGAGACCAGGGATCAGTGACACAGATTTATGGGGATAAGAACACAAAGCTGAAGGGTTGGAGCTTTTTTGTGTCTTGTTTGGTTTAATCAGGTCTCACCTGTTTTGTAGGTGACAGTGACTGGCTTGCTGCTGGCAGGGCTGTCTCCACGGCCAGTTACAGCATACATGGTGATGGTGTATTCAACACCAGGTTTGACACCATTGATGGTGGCAGTGGACATGGTGCCAGGCACTGTAAACTCCTGCACAGGGCTGCTTCCACCTAAGAACAGCAGAGCAGAAAAAGAAGCGTAATGGATCTTTAAAGTATACATTTTAAATGATTACAAAAAGCAGGACAATTCTATATGCAGCAAGTTGAAGGCAGGACCGTTGATTTCAATGGCTGTTGGGTCAAAGTCTTTTTCAGATCATTCCAAGGAAAAGAATGAAATAAATACACAGAACCCCCTCTTAAATTACTGGAGTACTCTAGATGCTTTTTTTTGGTAGACAAAATATGATCTGTTCTTTTTTAAAAAAGACACCTATATGTCTGCTCCAGTCAAAGCTGCCTTTGCTGTTTGCTGTGACTTTCTGATGGCCTCACAACAGAGGCTCTGGTCTGTGACTGGCTGCAGCAGCCTGACCTCACCTGTTTCACCATAGGTGATCCGGTAGTATCTGACGGTCACTGCAGGAGCATCCCAGGAAAGCACGAGGCTGGTCGGGCCGGCAGGGGCGACTTGCAGGTCCCTTGGAACATCAGACACTGGAAAACCAGGGAATTGAGAAGAGTTTAAACACAGTTATGGTACATCAGTTGTGTACTCCACCTATCATTATCATGCTCTTCCATTCATCTCTGTATCTTCTGGCCCAGTGCACAAACATCTACCTAAAAGTGATGTATCTGGTTAAAGAGCATCCAGCACTGGACCAGATTTAATGAAAATAGTTCTGCTAACTATTGATCTGACTTGGTCTGAAAGCATAAGTGCTCCCACCTTTTTCTAAACCAGGCATTACCTCAGCATCACAGGCACTGCCTCATGAGCAGAGTTTCACCTGCTGTTAGGGAAGATCTGCTTCAACAGCAACTCCTTCACCAGAGGACACCTAAAATCCTCACTGCACCTTTTAGGCAGCGTTCCCTCAAGGCTCACCCGTGGTTTGCTGGCCCATCAGGGGCATGCTGTCCTCCCTGCCGTTGACGGCGATGACACTGACCACGTACTCGGTGCCCGGGAGCAGGTTCGTGAGGGTGATGGAGTTCCGGGAGGGCGGCACACGCTCCTCCTTGGGCCTGCCCCCGCCCTGCTCCGGCTGGTACCGAATCTTGTACCCGGTGACGGTGGCACGGGGAGTCATCCAGTGCACCGTGAAAGAGTTGGCAGTTATATCTGAGAAGTCGAGGCCAGTGGGGGAATCAAGACCTGGGTATTACAAAGAGACAAGAGATTGAGCTCCACAAACTAGTTGCCATCATCACCACTGCCTGTTTTCCTAAGCTCTGTGTAGCATCCGACTTACAATATGTGGAATGGAAAAAGTCCTGTCAGAAGTGGACTTGTGAAGAAAATGAGGAAGCTGACTCTAATGCCTTAACAACTGAGGTTTTTAATATTGTTTAAATGTACAAAATGGTTTCTATTGTCTTTTTTGCAAAGTCACTGCTTCTCCTTCCCAAAATCCCTTGAGATAACTGTTACTCACCTCTGAGGAATGTATCTGGGGGTCTGGAAGGAAGTTACAAAAAGGTGTTCTGATTGGATGCTATCTACCCCTTTCTATTGGTTGTAAACGCCTTATTCCTACTGGCACAGAGCCAAGCCCCCTTGGTAGATTTTGGATCCCTCCAAGGTCCATGTAAACCTTCACCCTTGAGCAATAAGCTCTTTCTCTCATCCCTCTCCCGTGGTCTCTTTGTGGGTCCTTGGAGGCTCCCTGGGGGCCACATGGTTGGGGACAGTGGAGGGAGCACACCCCTCTAGGTAACAGGCTAAGCCCCAGGACCTGGAGAACTCCACTCAACAGTTGCAGCTCCGTACCACGACACTGCCGGGTAAGGAACCAAATGCTACTCAGCCATGGAACCAAACAAGTAAGTGCTCAGGATCAAAGTGAGTTAAACAAGCACCGGAAGGCAACAGCATGTGTGGCACGCACAGACAACACTGCAGAAAACATTGCACGTGACCAGCAAACTCAGTGACAGAGTTATGGGATGAGACAGACCCTGTGATAGATACAACAGGCTCTGCCTGGGCTTGTTCTCAGGGTACATTCACACCAGGGTCTACAATGTTCTATCCAAAACAAATAGCAGTTATGCCTCTCAGACAAAGAAAACACAGAATTTCCTTGCGTTCCCCAAGATGTGCATCTGCGCTGCTCTTGGATGATCACCATTTGATGATCACCTAGCTGATGACACATCAATGAGGTGGCAACCCAAAAGAAAGGGCAAAGAAGTCCCATGAATGTTTTCTTAAAGGATGGCATTAACCCCACATGTCTCAGGGGGCATCCAGGTACCTGTTTTCTGGATTCCATACAAAGGTGCACTCTCATGCTGCTCAGAAACACTGTAGACTTTCACCAGATATTCAGTACCAGGGAGCAGGTCTGTGGAGTTTAAGAACAGGAATTTAGACATATTTCTTTGCTAATAGCTACAAGTTGTTCAACCTACACAATTTTAACAGTGTTTCTTAAGACAGATAATCAGGTTTTGCTTGATGGAAGATCTCAGTCTCCAGGACAACCAAAAATCTAAGCCAGTTATTTTTGTGGTATTATATCTGCTTTCAGTGCTTTAGCCTGAAGCAGCATAAAATCCTGTATCATTTCTTCATCAGTCTGTGGAGACTGACTAGCAGCAATTCACTTTCCACAAGGTTCCTTCTAGTCAGTCTCATAGTTCAGTTATGCACCAGGCCAAAGCTTCAGCTGATATTAACTGGAACAGGGCCAAGGATTTCTAACTCAGATGAGCTCCAGATTTGGACTCTTATTCTGAAAGCAGGTATTGTCTCTCACTCACCCAACCTGATTTTAGGACATAGGAGGAAAAAAAGCCTAACTTTAAATACAACGTGGCTTTTGTGCCAAAAGTTCATGTCAGCTTTTTGAAAGTGCCCACATTTTGTTGTCATGTTCTGTAAGGTTCCAAACAGTGTGTATTTTCTGCTCTGAGCATACAAAGCCAATGGAGCAATGACCCTTTGCACATTCTGCTCATCTCCCTGAACCTCTGCACTGCAAGTCCTTGACATTTTTGGCATACCAGGTGAACCATATGTATTTACTCTTAATACATAACCAGGCTGCAAATCAATGCCATTGCCCAATAGCCTAATTCATCACTGTCCTTGGATTGATAGGAAAAAGCTTTCCTGTGGTTTGGCTTTAACTTGGGTAAAACAAGCAGCCAAAGCCCATTTAGTGTGAGTTTGTATGAGGCTACTTGAGACATCAGCTTAGGTCAGCTGAGAATTTGGCCAGTTACACCTAGAGTAAGCCATTTTTCTTTTGCCTCATCTTAGGTCATGTGGATCTTTGTTCCCTACAACTCCCTGAAAGGAGGTGGCAGCAAGGGGAAGTTGGTTTCTTCTCCCAGGTAACAATTGATGGGACAAGAGGAAAAGGCCTCAAGTCACACTAGGGGAGGTCAAAGTTGGAGATTAAGAAAAATGTCTTCACTGAAAGGTTGGTCAGGTGTGGAGCCACCATCCCTGGAAGTGTTGAGGGGATGTGTGGAGGTGGCAGTTGGGGACACAGCTCGGGGGTGAGCATGGTGGTGGTGCTGGGTTCATGGTTCGGCCCACTGAGGTCTTTACCAGCCTCAACAATTCTATGATTTTATGGTAAGGTGCCATTTATATTTATTTGACTTATGTAGGTGACCCACTTACTTGTTAAGATGACCATGTTGTCTGAAGGTGAAACTGTCACCTCTGCAACGTCGTCCTCCTTCTTGGCGGGTGAGTAGCGCACCAAGAAACCGCTGAGCACGATGGAAGTTGGGGCAGTCCAAGTCACTCTCATGGTATCAGGCCCCACATTAGTGAAGCGCAGATCAGTGGGAGGAGGCACAGCTACACAGCAAAGAACAAACCTACCTCAGTTCGCTGGTTCATAACAGTTGACCAAGATGTATGTTCAGGGAATCACCACAGCAAGTATCTCATGCATAAGACTACTGACTACTGCACCAGACTCATGCAAACAGACTTCTAAACTACATTTGGTTCTACTACGGTTAAGAGAAAAATGTGTCTGTACTACTGTCAGGCTGCTTTAACCTCTTGGCAATTCCTGATACCTTAAATACACCCCATGGGGCTCATTTGAAAACAAGGTAGCAAGTTTCAGTAATGTGCTTCAAGCAGCTGGATTTCATATCACAGATGTGGTGCCAAGAGAGGTTTAAAGTTGCCATACAGCAGCTTACAGATGGAAAAGTAATCTCATCTAGAATCCATACATGCACACCCAGGAGAGGAGAGGGTATATCACTAATTTCCTATGACTCTACTTCTACTTGTGTTGAAGGATTTACAGCCTCAGGAATTTCAAACACATCAGGATTTCATGCAAGAACCAGTTTCCAGCTCACCCTCTGCTCATGCACTATAGAGACCCTCGACAGTGTGGCATGGCTGTCACTGGCATGTCCTCAGGGAGTGATGTCCCTCTGCACCCTTTGGGGCATTGTGGAGAGAGTGGGGCCACCACAGAAATGGACTGCTGGAAACCCAACCAGCTGTCAAGGCTGGAGGGTGTGTCTGCTGAGCTGGTCTGCCCATTGGCACTCTTATTTTGGGGATTCCCAGTTTTAGAGGCTGAAGAACACACAGTTCATGTATCAGGCTCTGTTCCAAGTGGATCTTGGAAATCTGAACAGCAGAAGGTGAATGAGCCTGGCAAGTCTGCAGCCATTCATGGTATCGAAATGCCTCAAATCTGTAAAAGGAGAAGCGCATATCCATGCCCAGCTGCCACATGGAGGAAGGAGGGAGCTGGGTCTGTCCAGCTTCCCTGTAGTGAGTGGCCCAACTCCTCTCTGGACAAAGCCCCCTCACCCTGACAGCCAGTGCCAGCATGGAACGCTGCCCATGTCCCAAAACACAGAAGTTGTCAAGATTCACCCGTTTGCTGTGTCAGAGTGGTGGGGGCGCTCTCTCCGCCATTAATGAGTGTGATTACACTGATGTCGTAATCAATGCCCGGCTCCAGGCCTGTCACTGTGTAGTATCCTACTGAGGAGTCCACAAAATCTTCAAAAATAGGGACACTCTCTCCTGCCGCAACTACAGTGATGCGGTACCCGATAATGGTGGAGGCGTTTAACGGGGTCCACCTCAGGCCGATGCTCGAGTCAGTTATGTCAACAAAGCTTAGGTCAGTGAGCTGGGGCACCTCTAATGAGTTAAAGAGCCAATGGGAAAGGCAGAGACACACAGAGGCAAAGAAAGACAAGGGAGAGAAAAGCAGTGTACATCACTATTAACATTGACAGACCTTTAGGAGCAATTCCGGTGATATGAAGAATTTCTCTTGGGGGTTTGGGGGAAAAGGAGGGTCTCTGGTGGGTTTTTTATGTTGTTGTGTTTTAGCTTTTTCCTTTTTTCATTTTGTCTTTTAATATTTACCCTTCAATGCAGTCTCCAGCTGCTTCCCCAGGCAGGCAGAAGCTCAAACCACAACACCCTCAGATAATGTGCTTCCACTTTATAGAGACAACAATTCTCAAAAAGCCCTACAAGAGGCACTTAACCTGCAACAAATCTACTTTGAGTAATGATGAGCCATAAAGACCCAGCATTTTCTGATGAAAATAGAAACAGAGGAAACATAGCCCCCTTTTCATATTTTTTTTACAGGTATACTACAAGAGATCAAAGTCTATTAATGCATAAATAAAACAACAACTCTGAAATAACTAGAGGGTTGATTGACCCTCTAGAATTCTTGCTTTTTTCAAATGGTGAATCTAACTTTTATGACAGGAATCATAAAAATATCAACTCATCTGAAGGGGTTAAATCAGATTAGACCCTCAGCTAGGGAGAACCATCAAAGTTTCAGGATAGACCCATCCACTGTCTAAATCACTTACACTGGACTTGGGAAAAAAAAAGCCTCAAATCCCTGTAATGGCTTGAGGGTCTGGCCCAGAATTCCTCAAGTTCTACTTACCACTACCTGCTGCAATGCATGTGCTAAAAACAGATGATATGGAACAGTGAGTAATAAAACACCTTTCAGGAAAGACAGTAAATGGTTAAAAATGCCCCTTAGATGATAAGAATCCTGTCAGAGTGACAACATTCCCATATTGAGAGGTTATGCCCAGCATGTGCTGTGGCCAAGAACCTGACATTGTTGGCTAACTTGTTCAAAATCTTAGATCTGAGCCACTGAATAAGGATGCTCTTTAAGGACCTTCCAGATACTGCCTACATTTCTGTGGATGAGCACAGCTGTGACTGTTTTCCCTACTGATATTATTCCTATTAGCAAAAGTGCTCATTTCCTGCAGGGCCAACAGAATTGGGCAGGGAATGGGTAATTTCAGATGCATCTTTTAACTGACAACAGCCAAACCACTGGCTGCTCAAGTCAGTAGGCTGGTATTGATTTAAACCTCAAGATTTGGCTGTGTAACTTTTAGCAGGGTGATCCTGAAATCAGTGGGAAGTAATGGATGGTTTTCCTCACTGCGGATTAGACACCAGTAGGTGAGTCAAAGATGCAGGACTTGATATCCATCCTGTTGGATCATTACAAGTTAGCTTGAAAAGGTATTATGGGACAGAAATATTGCTTTAATAGTGGTGGTTATGTTGTATTTTAATGTCCTTCAAGGAATATACTTATTTCACAGAACAGATGCAAAAAAGCCCCAGTTTTCTGTAAAATCATTGTTTATCCACATGGAATGCATGTACCATATCACCTTTAAAGACTGCTAAAAGCTAGAGACATACATTCTTAGCTTTCCCCACCAGAGAATGGTGAAGGGCTAAAACTATTACTGCTTTAATTGTGAAGTGTCACAGTATTAGTTCACTCCTGGGAGCACACAGCACTTCAGTGAAGCGTGGAAATTGTAAGCAGTGTTACAGGAGCAAGCAAATACAGTAGCTGGCATCATTTCAGGGCTGAGCACAAACAAACACACAAAGCCCCTCACACAGGAAAATGAAATGAAACCACTTGGGGGGATGCACATTAATTCTGCTACTGTGGCTGCCAAGGTGGTTTCTGCAGCCATCACAGCATGTCATGTCAGGTGGAACACACCACTCTGTCCCAGAAGTGCTACAGTGATAGACCTTTCAATCCTGGCTTTCCTCTCCCTTGTGCTCAGGTGATCTTCTGTCACTATTGCTGCCAAAATTTCTCCTGTGCTTGCATCCCACTCTCTGTTCACCTACTTCCTGTTCCCACCAGCTGTGCTCCAGATGCTACATTAAGTCTCTGCTGCTCTCCAGCTCAGTGTAAGGGTACAGCTGATACACCTCTTTGCTACCACCCTGTGACAGACAATGTGTCTGCCCATGCAGAGAAGTACAGGGGTGTAAGGACTCCTCTATCACATGTTGGTACATTGTTATTCCGTTTCTTGAGACTAAATGTAAAGTCTAAGCTCTCTGTCATCAGACTAGTAGGAGCTGTGCAATGCAGAGCTCTCAGGCTCAGCGACTGGGCTTTGAGTAGCTAAACCTGCTGCTCATCCTTTCCTTACCTGGAGTGATGGTTTCGGAGATGGGGACACTCTCCTGGTCATCCTTGACTGAGTAGACGCTGACGTTGTACTCCACGCCAGGGTTGAGGTTTTCAAAGGTGCAGGAGGTCTGATCTGCACCCACGACCTCCTCCAGGGTAGAGCCCTGCTGCCCATCGGTGGGGACAGTGGTCACCCGGTACCCAGTGATGCCTGGAACACAGAGAGGCTGTGCAGTGATCTCCTGCTGTGCTCAGCTGCATCAGGGCTCAGGACAGCAGCTGAGACAAACATGCATTTCACAGGTGATTTTGCCACCCTGAGACCAGCAGCCAAGAGGCTGTGCTTCATCAGGGACCCCAGAATGAGCTCCCCCAGAGCCAGCCATGCCACTCTCACTGCATTTCCTCAGCAAACTGAAAATCTCATGACTTGTCAAGCAAAGATTCAGCTACTGACCAAGAGAGGGGTTTTCAAAAGCTTTCAGTTCTCCTTTTATGGAAGTCAATTGTACAGCTCCCATCAGCTATTGTGGGAGAACAATTTCAGAACTTCCTTGCCTACTCTCAACAGCACAAACTCATCAATCACTTCCAGAAATCTTTGTGGTCCATTTTGCTTTCCTTCCCTTGGACTATTTTTAAATCACTGGGGATATTTGAAAAAATCCTTCAAACCCTTAGAACAGCTGAAATATTTAAACACATTCACACTCCAAAAGAGTAAGTTACCTTCCATGCTAAGAGTCCTATGGCAAGCTGTACTTAACTGTGAATTAGATTCTTGAATATATCTAGAAATACCTACATTTTTCCTCAAATTCCTCAACAGCAAGTTTTCCATCAAAGCCTCCTTGCTGAACTGCAAGGCACCACAGAACAAGCATTGGCCTTCTGCTACAGGAGGTTTGAGCAGTCTGGGCCCACAGTTACCTGGAGATGTGCTTCTCTCCCAGGAGACGATCAGGATCCCGGTATCAGGGTTGGACCTCAGACGCAGCGTGCTCGGTGGGGCCAGAGCTGCAAGGGGTCACACAAACGGGTCAGTGGTGGCACTGAGTCCTGGCCAGCTGCCTCAGCACCCCTTCTCCCCACACTACATCCTCACCCTGCAGAGCTAGCTACAAATATTCTCCTGAGGCCATGTGGCCCTGCACACACAAGACAGTGCTGTGGGGATGACAGTGCGTGTGTGGAGGTAATTGATGAAGAGATTGACATGGAGCAGTTCAGAGTGTATCTCAGAGAAAACCAGTTTGGAGTTCACCCGTAAGGAGCAGAGAGCCACCTGTAGAATGTGAGATACCTGGTAGCCAGGAGAATGTTTACATGTATGCCTGGTGAACTGACTAACCAATAGTGTGATGGCATGTTGAAGACAAGAGGACATAAAAGCTGAAGCTGTAACTAAAAATAAAGTAGTTGTAAGTTCTAAGCCTTCTGATGTTGCTGTGCCTGACCTCTTCTGGCTGCCAACAAAGGCACCCACCTTACCCCTACAAATGCTAGGGGTGTTTAGCCTGGAGAAGAAGAGGCTCAGAGGTGACCTCAGCACTGTCTGGAACTGCCTGAAGGGAAGTTCTGGCCAGGTGGGGGTTGGTCTCTTCTCCCAGGCACTCAGCAATAGGACAAGGGGGCACGATGGGCTCAAGCTCTGCCAGGGCAAATTGAAGTTGGAGATGGGAAAAAACTTGTTTGCAGAGAGAGTGCTCAGGCATTGGAATGGGCTGCCCAGAGAGGGGGTGGATTCCCCATCCCTGGAGGTTTTTCAACTGAGATTGGCTGTGGCACTGAGTGCCATGATCTGGTAAAGGGACTGGAGTTGGACCAAGGGTTGGACTTGATAATCTCAGAGGTCTTTTCCAACCCAACTGATTCTATGAAATGGTGACCCCAACACAGCACTACTGCCACCTGTGCATCAGACCAACCCCCCCAGGAGGCAGTGACCACGACTGACTCGCACAGGACATCCTGTGGAGCGCGGGGGCAGCGAGCAGAGGAAGGAATAACCGCGGAACACAAGCGGTGCCGTACGTGTGGTCACCCTGCGGACGATGGGCGTGTCTCTCTCCTGGCCGTCCATGAGCACCGTCAGGCTGTAGGTGTACTCCACGCCGGGGGTCAGCCCCGAGATCACGATGCTGCCCGAGTCCGAGATCACCTCCCGAGGAGCCTCCCCGCCCTGGCTGGGGCGCACACCCAGCTGCAGGAGAGCAAGGTGCATCAGCAATTGAAAGTGTTGACATTATGGTCTGTGCTTTTGCTTATGCTACCTGTGAAAAGATTTCTCCTTCTCCTCCCAAGTTCTAGGGAACAAAAGCTGAGAGAGTGAAGGCTTCATTCTTGAAGACAGAGTTTGCATAAACTAAAGTCACTTGGGTCTCTCCTATTGGTTGACAGCCTTTGGAGGAGAGCTGAGGGGAGGCGGGGCAAGGAGAAAGAAAGAGAGCAGAGCCTGAAACCTCTTTCTGGGGGGAGGGCGTGGGGTGGTGGCCACACTCCCCTAGGTAGATGTCTCCAGCAGGCTCAGAAAAAGGCGAGAGGGCTCGTGCTCTTGGTATTGGTGGGTTTTTCCCCCAAAAAAGCCAGCAGGGACACCTGCTGTGTGCCAATGCCTAGAGGATGTAGCCCCTGCCTTGGGGGAGTGTCCTGAGTTGGTAGGACGACCTTATGTGAGCAACTCTTTGGTGAGTGGGGTGCTTACACGTTTGGGCTTGGTGCTTTAGTCTCCCTCCTTCTCTCTCTCTCCTCTCTTTGGGTTCCTGCTATTCGGTTACTCCTGTTAATAACGATCCTCTGTGTTTTCTGAACCCTCAACAGTGTTCAGCCTCACTTTTCCAGCAACTGTAGAACCCACCCTGTTACACAGGGCTTGCTCTTCGGTGTCAAACACTCCTACCCCCATACAACCATCAGCATTCTGACTTATAACTATGGGCCCTTGTGCTGAACGCCTGCTGGTGATCCTGTAACCTGTATTTTAGATGAACTTGACCTGACACCCCATGATTGCATTGACCTCTGCCACCTAAACCCACCTCCTGTAAGCAGCAGATCTTCCACACCCCTTCCCTTTGTGCTCCAATCTTCACTGCACTCCACAGGAAACAGCTTTAATCTGCCCTCCCAGCCACAATGGAGTAAGAGCAAAAAGAAGGAGGCCTTAAGTTTCTCCTACCTTGAAACCAATCCTTGGGGCAGGTGTCCAGGTGATGACAATAGAGGTCTCCGTGACTTCTGTGTTGAAAGGAGGAACAGAGCCAGCAGGCTGATCTGTGAAGGGAATTGGCAGAGTTGAAGTCCACCTGCTGTGATGGCTCAAAACAGTCAAGACAACCTGACTAAGGCAGTCCAAAGAGCCAGGGGTAGGTAATGAGTGCTGAACTACAGCACTCCTGAAGTGATTTGAGAAAGATCTGACAGATGATTTGTGTCTGCTGCTCAGCTCGACAGGCACAGTGTGCAAGTGGTCTTAGGTAGTGCTTTTGTTCCTGAGGAAAACAAAAAATACTGAACTGGTTCTCATGATCCTCTGTGCATCCAACACCAAGAATTTGGGGAATATTGGTTTTTGGTACAATGTATAAAGTGTTCCTCAAAAAAATAGCTGTTTTATTCCTTCACCCACCATATGCAACCCAATCAGCAGAACACTCTGCCCTTGTCTGTCATCCCAGCTATCACAGCAAGGACCATCTTATTCCTCACCAACATCTTCAACTCTTTTGAAGTCAGCAGAAAGGGAGCTCAAAGTCAGGCTGAGGCATCTGTGGTCTCATTGATATCTGTCAGGAACATCACACAGAAGCCAAAGCCTTTGTGCATGCCAGAATCAGCCTGAGTAACACTGCTGAGTTTAATCTGAAATTACCTTGTTATTAATGAAAAGATTTTGTTGACTGATCTATAAACTGGACTGGTTTCATTCAGACGAGCCAGAATTTGATGGCAATATTATTCTAAGATAGCAAATCATACACTAATTGAGAAATATTTATAGATGAGACTGTCAGCAAAAAGCACCTTGCCAAAGTCAACAGTGCTATTCTGATTGAAAGTTTGAACCCATATTATAGTTTCACATTGTTCTAAAGGAAACCACATTCTCTTTTGAAAAGAGGATGTGGTTCTGGGCTTGGATGGCTTTGAATTTTGTTATTTTATATGATGGCACCATCATTATTTAAACATTGAATCTAACTGTTCTTTCTAGAAGTATGTGTGGGTTCTTACAGAGCTCCCTCTCCTCCCTGTATTTGCTTAACATTTCTTCCAAGCCAACAGCACACGTACAGATGACTGAAACATTAAAAAAAATTAAAAAAAAAATAGAATTCCATGTTTCTGTCAGTTTGGGTAACTGCAGTTGTGTTGCCTTAGATGGTATGGTTGGGCTTGAAAAATGACTGCTTTCATGTATAAATGACAGATTAATTGTTCCTTGCCCATTTTAAGGGGCTTTCCTTGATTTGTCATGCTAAAACCAAACCATTAGAAAGATCAAGTAAAATTCAATTCCTCTGACATTCAGTTCAACAAGAACTGAGGTACCAGTAGTAAGTTTCCCCTCCCTTTGTTTTTTTTAATAATCAGGAAAGCTGAAATGCATTTTACTAAAAGCTTTTTGATGCAAATAACTCTTTATCGTGCCAGATAGCTCAGAAAGAAGAACAAGGGCTACTTCCCAAGCTGTTCTGTTGGACTGCTACTTCAAAAGGCTGCTTCTGTAAAGCAGTTCACAATAGCCACTTTGAGCACAGGTTCTGAAGAAGGCCCAGGGCATTATGTGTGTGTTTCACTCACAAGTTGTGAAGACTCCAGTCTCTCTGTTGCTTTGCAAGTCATCTTTAACTGCCACGAGGTACACGGTGTACTCTGTGCCAGGCTGCAGGTTCCTGAGGAGGTACTTGGTGGCAGAGGGTCCCACGTTGTAGGTCCTTGGCTGCCCTCCCCTCGTGGGCCCCGCTGTCAGGCGGTACCCCGTGATCACCGCCCGGGGCCGTGTCCACAGCACCAGCACCGAGTGCTCCGTGGTGTTGAGGAACCTCAGGTTGGTGGGGGCATCAAGCTCTGGGGAAAGAAAAGCAGAACACCCCTCAGCTTTACAGGTGAATCTCTACTTCATCTCCACTTCCAAAGCATGTCCGTTCCACACACAAACCACGAGGGTATAGGGAAGCTGTTGAGGCTGGAGAAGGGACTGGAGCACAAGTGCTGTGGGGAGAGGCTGAGGGAGCTGGGGGTGTTCAGCCTGGAGAAGAGGAGGCTCAGAGGTGACCTCAGCACTGTCTGGAAGTGCCTGAAGGGAAGTTCTGGCCAGGTGGGGGTTGGTCTCTTCTCCCAGGCACTCAGCAATAGGACAAGGGGGCACGATGGGCTCAAGCTCTGCCAGGGGAAATTGAAGGTGGAGATGAGAAAAAACTTCTTTGCAGAGAGTGCTCAGGCATTGGAATGGGCTGCCCAGAGAGGGGGTGGATTCCCCATCCCTGGAGGTTTTTCAGCTGAGCTTGGCCGTGGCACTGAGTGCCATGATCTGGTAAAGGGACTGGAGTTGGACCAAGGGTTGGACTTGATGATCTCGGAGGTCTTTTCCAACCCAATCAATTCTATCATTCTATCTGTGAGACCTTGTGCCAGTGCAATAGTAGGAAGAGAAGGTGGGGACCATAAAAGAGCTGGAAATGGAAGTGAAAGAATTACATCCATGTCTTGGTACCAGTAAAGCTGAGCCAGGCAGACCTGGGCATTCTGGGCTGCTCTGATTTGGGTCACTGCCACATGTGGTCTCCCATGGGGAATGCAGGCTGAGGCCAGACAGATGAACCCAGGCACACTCAGGAATTTCAACAGTTTCTCATGAATGCTGAGCATTTTTTTACAAATCAGCTCAGTTTAGACTTGTCAGCACAAGCATGGAACCCTAACTTTAGCCCCTTTCCATGAAAAAGATTTATTCTTTTAAATCCTTGCCCAGTCCTCTCAAAATCCCTTCCCAAAATAAACCACCCCTACTTTGTCATTTGAATGTCAAAATAAATAGTCAGCAACTCCTTGCAGAAAACCAGTTCCTAGATCTACACAAAGCCAGTCACCCCATGGAACTGACCACACAACAACTCCAGGCATGCTCATGTCTCCCATGGGACTCAGGGAACAGCTTTTACCAGGCCTCCTCTCCTTTTCATCACTGCACCCAGGAAGCTGCTGAAGCTGATAACCCACATAACTACATAACCAACAGGCTGAAGCAGCACAGCCTCCCCAGCACTTCTCTGGAACCCAGTGACTGGCAGAGGTGTCCCTGCCTTTGGCTGAGACAAGATGATGCTCAGAAGGGGAAAAACCCTCCAGCAATTTGCCCCCAGTGTAGCTGGCAGGGTAGCACTGGCTGCAGCAAGGGGTTTATAGTGGCCACATGGCAAGTTTCTCCACCTTTTCTAGGTTCTAATCATATACTGAAATTAAGAGCAGTGACTAGAGGTTTCATAAATGCTCTTTTTTGATGGCAAATGCTTTTTCTCTTCCTGAAAAGATAACATTTTGGTTATAAAAATTAATGTTTTCATCACTCTCCCAGTGATTCACAGGGAAGTTTTTGTTTTCTCCAAGGAGGGCAAAGGAAGAGAAGACTTCTTTCTTCCACTATTTGAAAAAAAGAAATTCTAGAAGTTCTAGAAGAGGAAGAGTGAGTGTGACACTCCTTAGGCCCATCTCCAACCCACGGGTAAAGAGTCAATGGGTACTTAGATCTGTGCTAAGTCTCATCTGACAAGGATTGTCTCTCTCCAATGTGTAGATTAAAGTCAGCTCCCTTCTGCACAGTGTAATTTGCCAGTTCTATCAGGCTTTTATCACTTCCTCTCCCCATAGTAAAGGAAAAAGGGGAAGATTAAAAAGCTGCACACACGCTCTGAGTTTATTTGCAGACTTTTTTTAACGGAAGGCCAAAAAGAGAATCACATTTACACCGTGGGAAGGGACTTCTGCTGCAGGGTTTTCCTTGGGAACCCTGAATGATTTCTGTTTCCCAGGACTTTCAATTACAGGATGCAATTTATGTGAATACTTTCTGAACTGTGGTTTAGGCAAAGCAGTTAAACGGATGATCACAGCCTATGGAAAATGATTCCAGACATCTGTAACTAGACCTGTGCTGTCTGAATTAAATGTCTATGCTCTGATGTACACCTCTGTGTGGACCTTCAGAGGGACTCTATATCTAGCCAAAGCTCCTCAAAACAACCACAAAAAATTACAGATCTAACTGGGAACTGAGCCCTTCTTGTTCTAAATGCTTCCAAGGGACTTCAGATTCCAAAGTCGCATCCCTGCTTTTGAAAGCCTTGCTTGAAAGAGGAGGGAGAGTGTTCATACCATATGTTGCACTCAAATTAGGTACCTATGTCAAAGCACAAGCATAAGGATCCCATTCTCCCTGCAAAGCCAAGGGAGAGGCACTATTCATGGCTCATAACTTCATGGATATAAGTAAGGCTATTTCTCAAACAGCATGGCTATATTAACATTTCCTTTCCCATTTCCTCTCCTTCCCTCTCATTTTCCTAAGTCAGGCTGGGCCCTCAAAAGTTTCTCTCATTTACTGGAAAGTGTCAGAACAGCAGCAGAATTTTGGTCCTTTGAATGAAGTGATCCAGTCACAGAGCACCACAAACACCAAGTCACCCTTCTATTGCCCAACAAACAGGATCTGTTCAAATGAAACATGTCCCAGGTTCTGCCTGATCTGCTTCTCTTGGATCAAAAATGGAGATAACCACCCAAATCCAGACTAAACTCTTCTCCTTCTGTCTGAAAACCTCCATCTTTCTTGCATGTGCAGGCAGAAGTGCCACTGCTGACAGTGGAGTCAGATATGCATGTAGATGTCAGAAGGGAGATAGGGATTTGCAGAGCAATCTCAGCAAGGCTCCTAAGTCATACTGAAATCTGCCCTAAGGTATCCACACACACAAAAAAACAGAATTACAAAAATCACAGGCTGTGATCTGTGCTGTAAAAGAACTGCAGGGCCCATCAATTCTCAGTGAGTAATAAAAAAGTTGAATTCCAGCCATACGAAATTGTTTTAAAGCGTCATGAGAGTTAAACTCCATTGGAAAGCCCTGGAGGAGGATAAATCTGCTGAAGAGATCATTGTTAGACTGAATGAATTCCCAGCCCTGTCATCCTCCTTCTGGGATTCCTCCTGGGCTATAACTGTTGGCACTTCAAGTGCTGTGTTTATACATTTCTCTAAGCGACAGAGAAATACACACTTCAGAAGGCTGAAGAAAGCACGAAGGAAAGACACTTACTGGTGGTTTGCTCTCCAGTCAAAGGTTTGCTCTCCCTGCCCTGGCTCACAGCAAAGATCTTAAAGAGGTAAGTGGTTCCTGGGAGCAGGTCAATGACTTCAGCAAAAGAGCTCCTGGTGATGGGCAGCCTCTGGCCGTGCTGGCCGGGCCGATTGACAGGGATCACTTCCACTCGGTACCCAGACACTTGGCTCTGGGGGGGTGTCCACATGATGGTGATCTTGATATCAGAAACCTCCACAAACTGCAGATCTCTGGGGGAAGGAACTTCACCTGAAAACAGAGGAATAGAACAGCATCAGAGGGAGTCCTTAGTCATTGGCAGGAGAAGTTACAGGTTTCCATGGAAGGAAGAAAAACTAATTTTGATTGAACAATGGCTAGCCCAAGAATATTTACCAAACTAAGAAGTCATGGTAACCTTACTGTATACAAGTCTACACATATTCCCAGACAATATTTTCAAGCAGATGACAATGCCAAATGCCACTACCTAGTTGTAACTATTTGATGCCTTCAATCACAGCACGTATCTTGCTGTGACAGAGAGAACTGAAAGACCAGATGTAATACACTGCAGAATTTCAAGTACATGCAGAACCAAAGTTAGAGTGTAAAAAAAAACCACTCCAGAGACTGGAAACAGTTATCTCCTTTTCAAATTAGAAGAGAGGGTTTTCAAAACCCACAGCATGTTCTGAATGCCTATAATTAACTTAAAATCCATCTTTTATAATTAAACAAGTACAGGGGCTGATTTGGCCTTACTGTAGTCAAAGACAAAATGCATTTCCCTCCGTGCCGGTCCACACTACTGCACTTTTGAATTCCTATGTTTAAATTAAGTTTCTTCAGATTAGGAGTAAGGTTAACCAATGCACATTTTTGGAAGATACAGATGCCAAACCATAAAAATCACTGAGCTGAGTTCATTCTTGGTAATTTCCCATTTGAAAACACGTGCTTCCAACTTGCAGGACCACCAAATTCCACTGGTTACCACATCAGATCCCATTCTTTCACTCTCCTTGCTTTTGGTTTGGCTATTCAGTCCAACTGGATGCTTAGAGAACACTGAAACCACTACTTCTTGCAACAGTGGGTGCCTCAGAGTTGAGATTGGATGGTGTTGTTTTGGCACATCACTCAGTGCTGAGCAATCTCCCAATGGAAAACAACAGAGAGGACTGGCAGAAGAGGGAGAAATCAGGTGAACGCTTTGAATTTGTGCTGTGGTGTCTGAGTACATAACCTTGAACATTTGCAGACCAAGTATGAGGCAAAATGATTCACCAGGCTCTTCAGATCTCTGGCAGAATCCCCCTAAGGTAACCTGGGGAACTGATCTCTCTTCACAGACACCATGCAGGACCTGCTTGCAGCTCAATCCCTAGAAATTACAACCCAATGGATGCAGAGTGGTGGCTTGATTGTGTCAGTAAGTGGGTATGATTTTACTATAGAACTTCAATACCAGTGGAATTTGCAATTAAAAGCCACAACAACATAATCGAGTTCATTTGAGCATTGATTTAGCTGCTAACAGGAAACTCGGCGACTGATCTCCAGAACACGCCGTTACCTGTGCGTGGGACGCCTGTGGTCTCCTGCTGGATGAAGATGGGAGTGCTCTCCTGATTTTCCTCCACTGCATAGATGCTGATGTTGTACTGAACTCCTGGCATCAAGTCACTGAGTGTCACAGAGGTTGCAGTGTCAGGCAGGTTGAGCTCGGTGCTGCTGCCTTCCACAGAGGGTGTGTAGACGATTCTGTAGCCTAAAGCAAGAGAAATTGGAGTCCTCAGCACAAAGAATGCTGTAAGTGAGGGCTAAACTGATCTCCCCACTGAGGTTTGACAAAAACAGTTCTGATCTTCAGCAGGACATGTGGCTTGTCCATGCTCACTTTCCATCTACAGACCACACACTCATAACACCTTCCAAGGCATAATCTGATCTGGGTTAGACTGTTTCTGAGGTCTGACATGTGGATTGAGGTCTGTACAGTTCTCATGCCTGTTATGGGATGGTCTGGATGACAGATACAAACAGAAGGTCATGGAGTTTGTTTTTCATTTAACACAAATCCAAAAGGAATTGTTTTCCATCCAGCCTCCTGAACTGCTTGGTTCAGAGGCTGAAACCCAGTAAATGCTTTCCCATGTGCTTTCCAGCTGGTCTCTCAGACTGGGTAGATTTCTGCACTAGCCCTTTGGACTTCATCTCTTTTACCTACATTTCATATTCTACCAATAATGCAAAAGAGGAGCACTCCAATGGGACCTACCTGTGATGGGAGCCTGTGGTCTGCTCCAGCGGATGACAATTGATGTGTCATCCACACTTTCCACTGTGTGATCGGGAGGTGCATCAGGAGCTGCTCAAGGGGATAAACAGAGGACAGCAGGTGTGAGGATAAGAGGTAACAAAAAGTCATTGAGCAAACAATAAAACCAGCTTTCAAAGTGCAGCAACACCCACCCACACATACCTGTAGTCTGTGAAGTAGACAGGATCAGATTCTGCTCTCCTTCTTCAGAGATCTGGTAGACATTAACAATATATTTGCGGCCAGGAAGCAAGTCAGGGATGTTGACAGATGTGGCTGTGCTTGGAAGATCTATGGAAGGTAGGAAAGAAAATTTGCCTTAGGAATTCTGGGGGGATGACAGTGTGTGTGTGTGTATCTTTGATGTAATTGATGAAGAGATTGATATGGAGCAGCTCAGAATGTATCCTTGAAGGAAAGCAGTTTGTAGTGCAACCTTAAGGAGCAGAGAACCACCTGCAGAATGTGTCATACCTTGTAACCAGTAAAATGTTTCCATGTATGTTAGGTAAACTGACTAACCAATAGTGTTATGACATATTGGATTCAAGAGTATATAAAAAGTGAAGATGTAACTAAAAATAAACTCTAGCCTTCTGATGCTGCTGTGCCTGATCTCTTCTGACCGTCATTAACGCACCCCCCTTAATCCTACAAGGAGTGACCCCAATAGAATTCCACCTTCTTGCTTTCTAAATTAAATCACTGGGACCTCTGTTCTAATCTGCTGTGAACTACAGTCTTCCTGCAATAAAGAGCAATTGTTCTGCACTGTGTCTTTGGTTCACCTCAGAAAAGCTGTGTGGAAAGCTGGGACAAGCCTCCACACCCAGCAAGCAGCCACCACCTTAGACAGCAAGGCTTGATGTGTGACACAGCAGGGCAACTGGAGCTGCAGCCCCCTGCACACTGCTGGCACACAGCCACCTCAGCTGAGCACTCATTTCATACCCTGGCTGGTGTGTTTTCAGTACAGAAATATATGGAAAAACTTTCATATGAATAGGTTATGTGGAAAGACTGACTCATGAGTGAAGAAGAATGACATTATGAGGGTTGGTGAACTTCTCTCCCCATTCTCTTCTCCCAGATGTCCACCTACGTGCCAGATGTAGAAAACTCCCCATGAGGCAGCTCCTTACTGGCCAGACTTGAAGCCAAGCATCTAAAGGGAAACTGGGAATTGCCTTTCAATTTGCCTGTAAACTTTTGTCTGTGGACAGGTGAGCTCAGGAGCTGCTTTACAGCACAGCTCAGCTGTCTGGGCAGACCAGAAAGGTGGTGACAACACTGGCAGTCCCTGTGTGAGCCACTTCTGCTCAGGAGTTCATGCCTGAGAGTTCAGGGAAGCAACATTCCAGAGAGAATTATTAGGTCAGGGGATGACTGTTCTTTTTCTCCTGTTGTTTTTCTATCTCACTCATGTCCCAGTAGCCATTATAACCTCAAATCCTTGTAAGATATTGCTATTACCACTGTTAAGACAGGAGAGGAAAAAGAAGTTAACGTGAAATTACATGTGTTGACATGGGCTCTATATAGATTTTGGAAAAGAGGTTTCAATTCCTAAGTTTGAGGACTTGACCAGATTAAGCTGTCACGTTATCAAAGATGAGGAATATTAATCCAGAGAAAACAACTGATAGAGCAGCCTGGAACAGGCATCCATGAGACAACAAGCAACCAAAAGAGGGCATTTGGGAAAGATTTCTCTCTGTCCATTTTGATGGAAGGATAAAAGGTATGGCAAAGGAAATTAGCCAGGAGGCAGGTTCAAAAAAAGGGTTGTTCTCTTCTCATCTGCACTGCTCCTCACTGCAGGATGCTGCAGAAGCCAAAAACTTTACATGATTTCCAAAGGAAAAAAGACCGGACAAAATTCATGGAGCAGAAAAGAATAAATGTATCTACCCACAGTTACTACAAATCCAGCACTCCTGGCTCAGGGAGTTTACTTTTGCAGGATCCTGGGACAGTATTCTGAGAGGGTATTGCTATGTACTTGCCTTGCTCTCTTACAGTCATTGACAGAGAAAGGACAATGAACTAAGTGAGTTTTTAATCTGAGCTGGTGCTGTCACTCTCACATCCTCTCTGAATCATTTAAAGGCAGAGATGCCCACTGTTTCCCCCAGCTGTACTGGTGATCACAAACCAGCCATGCACTGTCAGCAGTGCTCTGGTCTGGCAGACCCAAACATTGTCTCACCAAGGTACTGCGGCTCATCGCCCTCCTCGCTCAGCTCGTACTCAACACGGAACCCAGACACGGTGTCAGAAGCAGAAACCCAGGAGACAACAAAGCTGTTGGCTGTGATTTCAGTGACAGACTCTGAAGTAGCAACCACAGGAGGAAGAAGAGTTGTCTCTCCTGAAACAGTGTTGCCTGCAAGACAGAAGAGAGGTTTAATTAACCACTGCTACTTTTGTGTTAATGGGATGAGCAAAGCAGGGAGTTTAGTGAAGGAGATGAGGTTTTCCTGGATGTCCCACAGTTCAACTCACTTGTCACTGCTGTGGTGCTGGTTGTGGTGAAATCAAAGCGGGTGACTTCTTTGTGGCCATACTGCTGAACACTGATGAGCTGCCCCTCATATATCACACCAGGCTTCAGGCCTGAGATAGTGTAGGAGTTCTGGTAGCCAGGGATGGTGGCTTCCTTCCACGGTCTTCCAGAGTTTTTCTGCAAGTAAAAGGACACAACTAGCAAGAGAGTCCCTAGGCTGCAAGCAGGGCAATCTATCCTAGGTGACCTAAGCTGCTGCACAGTTACTACCACTGCAATATCCAAACACAGGTATGACTTGAGTGGCTTTAATGGCTGAGAAGATCAAGTCAAAAGGAGATAAGAAAAGTATCCCAAGAAGCAGGACTAATGGTATTATGGGTGGCTTGGTTTTACTGACAACCTAGCTTTGAATATTCTCCTTTAAAATGAGCATTTTCTGTAATATATAAACTGAATTCATTCCTTTCTCAAAAGCGCAGTGAGACGTGAAATAACGGCTGGAAAATATATATTTGAACTCTGTTCATAATAACACTCTTAAGTCATCATCTGAAAACAATACACAGAAAAGTTCTTCCCTTCTACCCTATGTTTGAACTCTATGGGAAGCCCCAAAATAATGTTCCATCCTCTGAGGTTTGTGTGCTTTAAAGGCCATTTCATTCAGGCCCTCATCCAACATACACTGAAGTCAGTAAAAGGACTTGAGTGCCTTGAATGGCTTTGGATCAGGGCCTTTATTGTTCTCTTAATAACAGGCAGCATGGAGGTAATAATGTTCTTAAACATTAAGTGGTCTTTGGTGAAGCTGCACTCAGGGAACTGTAACACAACTCATCTACATTGGTTAAACTGAATCCTTCCTCAGCTAGGGATGAGACAACAAGCAGGGGTTAACCAGCTTTGGTTTAGACTTTACAGAAGATGGGAGATGACTGTTTGTTTAATCCTCCACTAGCTGTTTATGTCTTCATATCCTACTCGTTTTTACCTCCTCATTAATAGGATAAAATGTATTCCAGTTGTCTCTGGATATGCACGTTACTAAAACACTGTTTCTTAGGATGAAGAATCTTCCACAAGGATTTACATTCCTTAAGGTGAGGAAGGATATAAACTTGTCTGCTTGCTGTTCTAGTGCTTTGTTTAATAAGACACTTCATGAACACAGTGACCAGTAAAGTTTGGGCAGGAAAACACAGTGTGTTTATACAGCACTGGCTCTCTTTGATGCTCCAGAGCTGACCTTGTCAGGATAAGGACACGGAATTAGCAAATCAAGTTTGCTGGAACTGTGTCAGTCACTATTTTCAGACACCAGAAAAAAGCCAAATGCAGTATTTTTGATAAACAAATGACAACAAAAGTGGCACTCACAGGTCTCCAGCGCAAGATGTACTTGGTGATGTGAGATCGTTCCGGAGCATTCCACTGGATGGGGTGGGAGTTTGGCTGATTTGCACTCTCTGTGATGATCACCTGAACAGGCCCACTTGAACCTGAAAGGAAGAATTGCAGGTTTTAACATACTGATGATGGTTTTTTATTGCCTTTGCCACGCAGTCATAAAAAGGCAAGAAAGTTGCATGGCTCGAGTAGTATTTCTATACATGGGAAATGAGTTACATTGTCTTTGTGTCCTTAATACTTCACTGCTACTTAGAAAAATGATGAATTAGATTGTATTCTAGGGGGGAGTTTAACATGCCCTATTTGGGTTTATTTCCTGTGAGTTATCAATGAAATAGAAAACCAGAGAGGTGTAATATAGAAGTCTGCAAGGCAAAGCCACATTGCCCAAAGAGAGAAAAGGAGCTTCTGAGCAACTAATAACTTTCATCAGTTAATATCTTCTGCAATGGGAGCAGGGAGGCTGAAGAGAAACATCTCCCAAATCCAGATCTGATCTTGCAGCATGGTGAGGGAAAATTCCTGATCTGACATCGAATACAACCTGGAAAGAACACTAGCCTTTTACTATTTAATTACATTTCTTAATCAGTTGATTTGTAACATTGATTTTTTGTGACTCTTTGGAGCACTTCACAGATAGTGATGCTTGTCTTCCGCACACCAACCCCCACCAGAAAGGTTGGTGGAAGTCTTGAGACAAATCAGACCCACAAACTCATGAAAATACAAGTTCAGCAGTGCTTGGGACTACTGATTGCATTTAGCTAGATCAGGCTCAGGCATATTTTCTCCACAGTGGAGAAGGAAAGGTTTTATGATCCCATGGTTCTCCTTCCAGCCCCTCCCAGCCCCAATGGGAAGGTTTCACTGAACACTCAGCAGCACTGTCCTCACATTAGTTCTCAGAAAATCCCAGCAAAGAGATCCCTGGAATCTGCAGAAAAGTCATTAAATACCTCCACCCTTGCCCCACTCCCAACATTTCTAATAATAATTTACTTGGACAACCATGTAAAATATATACCTGCTCCATATTTAACGGGACTTCTGGGCAAACAAACCTGTGCCCACAGGCAGAAAATTCCAGAACTCACCTAACCCCAAACCTACATTCAGAAACATTAGATTTGGGTTATTTACACACTTTCAGTCCCTCCTGTGTCTAAAGCAGCCCAAAGCCCTGGTCTCCAGGCATGCATATTTCACATAGCTCAGGGGGATGTTTGTTTAAGCAGTCTGACAGAAGGCAGTGAAGCTCAGCAAGCCTGAATATTTCATCTTATTCACAGGAAGACAGTGGCAGTTGCAACCTTAAACAGGAGAGCAGAGGGGCTCCCTTATCATGTTCTGTTCAGGGAACTGAAGCCGAACAACCAACACACAGGCATCCCTATGAAGAGTTCCTGGAACTGCCTGGACAAACAAGAGCTCAAATATTTAAATTTCTTTGGGGCACTGATCAGGCAAAATGTTTCATTCTGTGGTGGATTTGCTTCTGCAGTGAGTGGAAGAGGAAGGACTACACATGTATGAGCTTTAAGCAATATAAACTGAAGATCACACATGTGGTATCACTAAAGACCAAGAGGCAACACTAACCCAAGCTGCTGTGTGAACAGACAGCCATTCTCCATCCCAACCCTGGCCTCAGGAATAGCTGCAAACAGCCTGGTCCCCTCTTGGGAATCATGACACCTGCTTGTGTCTGCCAGGGGACCAGGGGTAATTGGCTCTGTTTGAGAAGGAAACCAAAAGGCACAATGTACAGAAACCTGAAGAGGTGAGGGGTGCAAAGTTTGCTTTCCTCACATCTCACTCAGCAGAAGAGTTCATCACCTGTTGTGTTCCTCACCTGGGTAGGTCTGCAGAGGCTGGCAGTGCCACTCCCCAATCCCACGGCCGTAGCAATAGCACTGGTATCTGACACCATGGACATACTTCTCCCAGGAATCTCCAATCTGGTAGAAGGTACGGGTTTCTGAATCCTGGCACTGGTCTAAAGGCACAAAAGAGACAGTTATCCCTCCATGTCACTGAAGGTACAGTGAAAAATCCATGCTGAACACAGAAGAGTAACTCACAAGAGACTTGTACACAAGGAAATGCAACACCAATCTTTGATTGCAAATACAGTTACATAAGGAGAACGTAGTGACAGAAAATGCATCTCAAATCAAGGTTCTTGATATATCACTGCATGTACTCATTTAGAGCTTAGGGGGCAAATTCAGCTGTGATGTATGTCTTAAGATACTGTTAAGCCCAGACTGTCCACCTGGCAAGCCTCTCAGGGGAGTCAATGAAGTTCCTTCAAGAAAGGATGTTGTCTACTGTGGAACCCAGTTCTACTCTGGCAACCAAGTTCATCTCTCATCCAAAGCTAAACCACACTGGTCTCAAGGAGATCAATGGCAAAATTCCTCCTGATTTCAGCAGAATTCAGTTAGACTTTAAAAGTCACATAAATTTTCAGCATCATCTTCCCAGACTTGCCATTGTATAAACCAAAGGAGGCCAGGTAAGATCTTGAAATCAGCCTAACACAGTACCTGTGCTGCAGTACACTTTCTAGCCTGACAACTGCCTGTATTCCTGGCCCAAGGGAAATTTTCAGGGAGAACTAGCATTTTGCTTGCTTGGATCAACAGGAGCCTTGTTTAGAGAGAGCCAACAAAATTAAAGCTTTGACTGTACCTTTACAGATGGCTGAACTTTCCCCTTCCTTTATTCCAAGCTATTAATTTTCAGGAGCTTTACAATCCAAGCTCCTTGAGTAAACATCTACAGGTATTACTGTAAATAAAGCAGAACTTCACCACTAGTAATTTCTAATAGATTTTCTTGGCAATAGTTTGAAGCTCTTTTGGATTTAGTAACTCCAAATCAAGTGACCAGGTCTTATCTTCCAATCAAGGGAAGCAGGGGGGAGGCAGAGAAGACGAAATCTCCTTCCTGCAGAGAACCAGGATGGTTTTAGCAACCTCCAGAGCACTATTAACATGTGTTCTCATCCTGAATTTTCTCTCTCTGCCAGAACAAAGGGCAGCCAAAAAAATCAATTCAGTCCAAGGTAACTTAATATACACTGGTGCTCCTTCCTCAGTTCAGTGAGGAAACTCCTAAAGATTTTAGGATAAAGGAAAGAAAACTGATCCATCAGTGCCCAGCTGCATGTTTTATAAGTATTCACTCAGAGCCCTGCCAGCTCAGGTACCACAGTTCAGCCAAATCACCAGAGCCTACTGCTAAGGTGCCCTGCTACCACAACCTGCTGCATTTTAAGACACAGGTTTCCACAAACCATTACTGCTGCATCAATGACTTCTTCCATGGCACCTGTGAAAACCCAAGCTTATGTCCTTAAAAGTACAAACACCCTTCTACTTACCCTCCAGCAAATCCTGGGCTACTTTTATGTTTGCAGTTCTGCAATTCAGCACAGAAAGCAGGCAAAGACTGGGCCCAAATTCACACACCAGTTTCCAGCAGCCCCCAGCCAGTCTCTTCACTGCCATAGAGTGTGTTTGGCGAGAGGGAATAGCTGGTGACTTACCCACAGGGTCGCACTTCCACCTGCCCCTGCCCTGGCCAAAGCACGTGCAGTTGAGCATGTGCCCCTCGTCGTGACGCTTGTGGAAGGTCTGGTTCACGTCGTAGGTGATGCCATCCACAATGCACTGGTCTGTGTGAGGAAGAGAAACTCATGAAGACACCATGAAGAAGTACAAACATCCTCATGTTATTCTGCTGGGTGTCTCTGCTCTACTTTGTAGTAGTCTGAAGGCAGGAGCAGCAGTTACACACACAAGGTGCTAGTGGTGCCTACAGGTCTACTCAGTAACCAGACCCCCTGCTTAACTACAATGGTATCAGTCTGTGAGGTTCAGTGTCATTCTGGGATCTGACTCAGAATTCCTAACTCCAGTCTAATCACAGCAAGGAGCAGAAAGACAAAACAAACATGAAAACCACCCCAGCAGCATGTTGTTTTGTTAACTGGGGCCCAAGAGACCCAAGTTTAGTTCCGGAGTCAATCCCAGATCATCTGTCCTTGGGGAAGAGACTCCAGGCCTTCATTCCCCATCCTACTTTCCCACACCATGGGCATGGTGTCAGGATAAACCAAGGAGAGCTCAGACTCTCCTGCAGGCGCCAAGGACTGGTTGCTCTGTTTAAACAGTTCCACTTAGATAACCTTTGCCTTTTGAAAACACAAAGCATCTCTACTCTCCTCATCAAGAAAGACCCCTTTAACTCCAGAATGAAACTGCAGAGAACCAGACATGTAAGTGGAAAAAGGAGTTCCACCAACCAGAACTTTGAGCAGTGCCTTTCTCACTGTTCTGAAGGAAACACATTGAAAAAAACCCTTCTAAAGCCCTTGAGTGAGCCTTTCCCTATAAATTATATCCCATTTCAGCAGTGGTGTTACAAGTCCTTTCTTGGCCACTTGACAGCAACCCCCCTGCCTTTTCCAGACACAAAGCCAATGCTCTGAGCTAGCTGTAGGATGATCAAATGTCTGTGCTTTTAAGTCTTCTTTTTTTGGTATTGCTTAAGCACTTCTCCACTTGGACCACTCATACAAATAAGTAAATAAATAAGAGCAATCTCAGTGCTTTCCTGCCAACCTTTCATAAAGATTAGCCAGTAAAGGGCTAATCCAGCACAGAGGAATTGGAAATTTCACCGCAGAACAATGAAACAGAACAGCTCTGCATTCAAACTTCTAACTAGTCTGGAGTTTTGTCTGTTCTGGAGGTGAGGAGGAGGTGCTTCTACTGAGCTCTCCACAATGAAGTCACAGCAGTGCCAATTCCTAAATATAGGCAAAAGAAGGGAGGGATACTTACTGATCAAGCTAATCAAGGTTTGCCTCTGCTTGCTACTCTGCAAAAGTTGGAATATACTTTTCCAGCACACAAACTAGGCAGGCACTTGCCAGCTCCTCTGAATTTCCTTCCTTCTCCAAAGAAAAGCTTGGTAACAGTTCTTGAGCCTGGACTCAAAGTCATAATGATGGAAAAAACCACCAATTTCTCCCAATCCCACTTAAACTGAAGTGGCAATACCAACATGCAGGTCAGTACCTCTGAGCTGGGAATAGGCAATGCAGGTCCACTCCCCACGGCCATTCCCAACACAAGTACATCTCATCATGTGGCCCATGTCGTGCTGCTTATCCCACTGGTCCCCAACACGGTACATGACACCATCGTTGGTTGTGCAGATTTCTTCGTGGGCTGGGTGAAAAGAAAGCAAGAGAATACTTTACTTTACGTGGCCAGAATTAACAAGATTTTGAGGGCTAAGACCATTTGCAGTGCCCCTTCACATCATGTAGTGGTTTCTGCATCTTAACAAGGAAGCTTTAGGTACCCACTCAGTTTGGAATAGCATTTTTGTGGACAAAGACATTTTCAAAGTGCAGATCCCTTGTAGAGCCTGATTCATTTTAATTCTCATTTGAAAGCTACTAGAAATAGCTTCTGCACCAAGGGGTGCCATGTGAAAGAATCAGTTCTTGTTCCATACATGCCTTCCTATGAACTCAGCCACTTGAAGTCCTGTGTGTTCCACAAGCTGTTTAAGGGCTCAGATTCTACACTGCCATTAGTTACCAAAGGTCTTTCATTTCAGAATTGGTAGTATCATTCCCTCCCACAAGTCCCCTGCTGACATCATGGAGATGAGCATGGAGGGTCAGAATGGACCACAATATTGACTTTGACACCACTACCATTTTCATGGTTAACACAATCATGTTGTAATTCTAGACTTATTCCCCACCACTCAGGCATGAGGAAGTGACGAGCCATGAGGGAAAAGCTTTAGCAGATGCAATATAAAAACCTCACTTGTACAAAGCACTTCAGTCTAATGCTCTCTAATGGATCTACACCAGTTTGCACCAGCTGAGAAACGTGCCTACCACTGGCATGCAGCAAAGAAGAAACGAAAATTCCCTTCTTCTGGCATTGCCTAAGTCTCTCCTAGAGGAGATCAGTGGGGAAAAAAGGACAACCCAAAACTTCAGAAATGCCTTGAAGGGCTTTGGGCTGGGATGCAGCTCACTGAAAGTCATCAATAACTAATCAACAACTGACAGCTCTTTACTTTCCAGCTCAAAGAGCCACATACAGGTATTCCACAATCCCTTCATGGCTCTCAGCCTTACCAGCCATAGGGCAGAACCCAAACTTCTGGTCAGCGTCGTAGTTCTCGGTGGTCCCACACCACTTCATGTTGTCCCTCCGCCCCTCAGAAGTGCAGTCCGTGTAGTTGCGGTTGTTGTACAGGAAGGGGAAGTGGCACAGAGCACCATTGGAATTGCCACCACGTGTCTGCACCAGAACTGCACAAAAGGGAAAGGAACACAGCTGCAGATGAAGCCTGCACTCTCACCAGCAGGCATGGAAGAGCCTGGAAAACAAACCACTAGCACTGCTTTTTCCCACATGCACCCTGTGTATTATCCACAGGCCTCTTCTCTTGGCTTTAATTAATTCAGATCTGGAAATACAAGCCTTGTACAAGGTCAGTTCAGTTCAAGCATTGCTTTGGAAGGAGCTGCAGAGCCAGCCATGGGAATTCCTGGGGAACAGGGAAACCCAATCCTTGCTGTGTTCGGTGAGTAGCTTTGCAGACCCTTTGTCCCAAGGGCTAGGGAATGAAATGAACTCAAAGTTCTCAGCATACCTGCACTACCTCACCAAGGCCATTTCCCTCCAGCTCTGAGGGAAGCCTCTGCCCTCAGGGAAGGGTTACAGCTCAGTTATGGTCAACAGGACAAGCCAAAACCTCTCTGCAGGCTGGAAGCCTCATGTTTTGCAAGCAGCAGTGGAAAGAGGGCTGTAATCTACCTGAACTAATCACCTCTTGAGCAACTCTGCTTTACAAATAACGGGAAACAAGGAGGCATTTACTGAGGTTTTTCTATATTGACATTTCTCTTTTCCCACAGTGTATCACAAGAAGCCTCACTAAAACAAGAATGTGTGTGTGGACAGCGACAATGTCTTTTGGGGTTTCTTTTGTTTGGGTGGTTTCTTTACTTTTTTAAAAAGATAGAATATTATATGCACTGCAGAGAAAGACTTGACTTTTATCAAGAAAAAAAATCTGAAGTGGAACAGATTAAAAACAAAACAAACAAACAAAAAGGCTATGCAGTGTAAGCAGCAGTATTTTCATGTGGCAACATGAAAAATTCTCTCCAAGGTCAGATCCCAGAGAAGCTGCCTGGACACTGTTCCATGGATGTCTGACAGGCTTTCCAGGAAGTGCAACCACACAGGTAGATCTGTGCTGGGAAGGGAACGCTGACCACGCACAGACAAGAGGGAATGCTGCTGTGTTAGTCATGGCCCAGCTCTTGATCAGAGACCACAAATCACACTAAGATCACTGCTATATATGGCAGCCTGGCTGCATAGTCAGCATGGAGGGAGTGACAGGACTGCACAAACTGTACTCCATGGATATCCTTCTCTTCACAGCCTAATATGGGCATTGCCCTAAGCAATTCAGTCAAATAAAACCAAAGTCTAAGCATCCTTTAGGCCAAATCTCCATCCTGACCAGGTACTCCCCTTCTAAGGTCAGCCCAGAGGAGAGAGAACAGGACTCAAAGAGTCCACCTGTGGTACCCTGAGCACCCTCCAAAGATGTCAAGAGCACACAAGTGCTCTATTACCAGGCAGCCCTCCCTTCACAGCACTGCCTTGGCTGCTGAAGCATGCCCGAGTCCCTCCAGACTGCTGGAACTGGTCAGGCAGCCTGCTCCCATGCTCTGGCTCCTTCCTCTCTTCTCATGCATGGGAAGATGCTCTGAGAAGAACTTACCATTCTGCTCAGTACAGAAGGAGTATCTCCTGTCCTGCTCAAAGTTGGAGGTGGTGCTGCACCAGAGGTGCCCATCTGTGCGGCCTTCGGTGGTGCAGGAATAGAAAGTCCTTCCATCGTAGGTGAAGGGCAGAACACAGGGCTCTCCATCAGAATTGCCACCATATGTTTGGGTCACGGCTTCAAAACAAGCACATCACAGCATCAGACTCTGCTTTAAAGTAATCCCCAAATCTCAGGGTGCTATAACAGCAACAGCCCCTCTGAGTCAAGTCCTTGGCTGCTGGGAGCCCACACTGACTGCCATGGATCTGGGCCAACACACACCAACAGACAACTCCACAGCTGTGTCATTCTTTTACATTCTTTCTGAATATATATTATGGCAGCTCTATTTGAATAAAGTTATTAATGCAGCTCCCCAAGGACTCTGTTTTCCGTCAGAATGTTATATATAACTCACTGGGAAACATTTCTGCCCTAGAGAGCCAGGCTTCAGATGTCCAAACCAACCATTTCTTCACCCTTTCCAACTTCCTCCAGTAATTTTTCAGATGACATTTCTGACACAGGGCAGTCCCGCGGTGTAATGGAGAGCACCCTGGACTCCAAATCCCGAGGACCTGAGTTCGAGTCTCAGTGGGGACCGTCCCCTGGCAGTTCAATCCCTCCCTGCCATCCCATCCCGTCAGATCTCGGATGCTCAGCAGGGTCAGCCCCGGTCAGCACCAGGGGCTGTGACAGTCCCAAGGACTTCACTGTCACTGTCCGAGCTCGCTCGGCCGTGGCAAATGGACCTCAGGACTGAAACGGGGAGGCCAGTTCTGGGCACGCTGTGCCTCACCTGAAAAATCCACTGCACAGGCTGGAATGGCATGTGGGCAGACCCCTTCCCAAATCTTCGTTCACAAAGTTTGGCCATACATACATTTCTGACACACACACAAAAGGGTTTGAGTTCCAAATTAAGCCACAGGGCTGTCCTAAAGCCCTCCCTGGCCTGGACAAGCCCTGAACACAAACTCATACCTATCTCCTGGCAGCTGACTCCGTTGCCCAGGCAGGTGCACAGCATCTGCTGGCTGCCCTGTGTCTTGAGCCACTGCATGCCCACGGAGTACACCACGCCGTTGTCAGTGATGCACTGGCCGTAGGGCTGAGGCTGCTGGGGCTGCGGCTGGGGCTGGTACAGCGCGGTCTGCACATTGGTGAAGCTGGGAGAGCCGGATCCTGCGGCACAGGGAGACAAGGGACACATGGGATGCAAAGCTGAGGGACAGGATGCCTCAGGTAAATGCTGGGATAACAAAACCTCAGGCACTCTTGTCATATGGCAGGCACTGCACTCTTGGTGTCCCGAGATACATGTTAATTAATCTACTTTGCAAACTTCAAAATTAGAAGACACCCTCCTTCTGCTAATGATAATCTCTGGTTTCCAATGCTGTGGAGTGGCTTTAGAGAGCATTTAGAAATGGCTTTTCACAGGAATTGTTTAAAAGCCATTTAGTTTTGAAAAAAAAAATTAGTTGAAGGAAAGGTAGAATAGAAAAACCAAGATCAGTGACAACACAAAAAGGAGGAAGATAAGGCAAAAAGGATCAATTTTGAATTTTTCACTGAAAAAAAAATTATAAACTGGCAATCTTTAAATCTCTAATCAAATTTTTTGGCACATTATCATTGAGTAATACTGAGAGATAAAAAGATTTCTTTACATCATGTAAATTTTTGCTAATGAATCCCACAGGAACCTCCACAAATTCAGCTCTGCTAAAACAGGGGAAATAATAATGGAAACAAAACACTGGCACCCTTGAAGTGCTTTGTATTTTGAAAGTTTTAAGTTGACCTGCTGGCACCAAACAGCTAAAGGTCATTTATCAAGAGAAATACAGTGGGGGTACTGCAGGAACACAGAAGTTTTACACTGCACTCACAAATAAGAAACCTAGATACTTAAAATGACAAAAAGAATTTAGAAGCTGAAGGCTTAAACCTTGGGCACAAAAAATATGCTATCTATAAAGTAGGCAATATTTCACACCAAAATTACAAACTATCTCATGTACATGTATCAAATAGCATTGTATACATTCCTTGACATCTTTACATTTTTAAAGCTCAGCTATTAGTAGGTGTATTTATCATGTCAAAGAAACCAGATGGTCTCAGTGGGATTTAAATTAAGGACATTTCAAGAAAGTTACCCTGAGGCGAATACATAAAGTTCAAATACTCATTTCCAAGACAAAGATAGTTCCTTTGGATGCAGAGCCCTAGGTGTGATTTACTGCATTGTGGTTGTGCAGAGAATCCCATCTGTATTTGCAAGCCCCATTTGTGCACTGAAACAAGGCACGAATTAATCTCATCTCCACATGCACAAACAAGCAGCACCTCCTGAACTCTGACTCTCTTTGTTGCTGACCTTTCCCAGATAAGACATACCTAAAGAAGGATGGAACAATTCCACTCCAGGTCCCAGCCATTCCAAAGGTGCCATTCCCTGTCCCTTTCCCTACATTACATGCCACAATGTCCCACTTACCAGTGCTGGTGGTGTGCAGGGACGTGTGTCTCTCGCACTTCCACTCGCCCCTGCCGTTCCCAGTGCAGACACACTGCAGCAGGTTCCCACGGTTATCCTTCTTGCTCCAGTTGTCTCCAATTCTGTAGGAAGTCTTGGTGTCATGGTCATTGCACCGATCTGTGTGAGGAATGTGACTGTTAGCTGTGTCTGCACGGGATGGCTTCACTGGCCACCAAGGCAGTTTGTAAAAACCCACCTCATTTTCTGTAGCCTGTTATTGCAAGTCCTATATGCACTAAAGCCTGCACAGGCTGAGAGCAGCTGAAAGTCCTGGTACTTTATCCTAAGGGAAAATCCCCATTTATTTCCAGAACTGCATTTTCACTTTGCAGCCATTGTCAAAATGAGCATCATAACATTCCCAGTGAGAACAAGGTGAACTATGATCAAAATCCATGTGAAAAAGCATGTTCTGTACTGGAAGCATTCCTGATAGTTACTTTTAAAGCCATTTTAAACCCATTCTGTCTAGCATACACCTTTAAAGCTTAAACTTTTTAACATCCTTTTAGTCTTTATTGTTCTTTTTAAAGCAGAAATTTTTGTACCTGGATCATTTCATACTATATAGAGGGCACAGTTCAAGTTTAGGGCTCTCTTTCAGCTTGAAGAAAATAAAACCTGTTTGAGGGCAGTATGTTAAAATCTATTTCTTCCAAAAGAAGTATGCCTGGAGCTGCAGTCAGGTTAATATAAGCTGCTCATGCCACACCAGGAATACAAGACTTTCTAAATCTCCCTGTTGTCTCTAATAACCCACAGCCCCCAATGAATTGAGTAAGTGGGTTCAAAGGACAGCATAACAAACTACTTTTGTCTGGATGCCAGATCCACATGGATTAACTAGTTCTTCTTCCATTACAACATTTTACCTTCTTATTCAAGGGAAATTTGATACAGTAGCTCAATTGTAATCATGGATCAATGAACATGGATTTATGAAGAACTGTGGAAGGACATACCTATCAAGCCAGATTGCCACAGAGAGCACAGGTGACAGAAAATGAATGTAAAAAACATGTTAGTAATTCACAGTGCTGAAGTGACCAAAATTGAGTTTTTGACAGAAGAATGGTAAGTTGGTGAGGTATTCATCATGTCATTTAGCAAATGTGGAAAAAAAACCCTATCTTAAGGACACTCTTCTCAAGTTAGACAATGAAAAGCTGGAATGTGTCCCAAGAAACCAGCTGTGATTGTGGAAAATGCTGGCCATAACAGCAGCACACACTGAAGTGTAATGCCACTTTGTGGGCTACAAGTATCATTTTACATACGTAAACCTGAATTTGTCTATTTGATTGCAACTGGAAAACAAAATGAAAAATGAACAGGTCATTATATTGCAATTTCCCTTAAAACACAACAGGGCAGACCTGAGTTATGGGAGGAAAGCTACTGCCAAATACATTTTATTAGTAATAATAACTCCTCCAAAATTCACAAACAACACACTCTGTTTTATTCATTCATATTTGACAGTTAATGATTTTTTCCCCATGTGTTTTTAACAGATGTAATATTGTCAAGGCTGGTTTGATTTTTATAGTTCATTTCTTCACCAAGTCTCTCCAGATCTTTAGTATTAATTCCAACCTTCCTTAGTGTTTTAGTTCTTTACAGGTCTGCTGTTTACATCAGCAGAAAGCCATTATTTGTGTACCTTGAGGCAACTGGATATGAGGCAATTGGAAGGCTACAGAGGAGTTTCTCAAACCTTGCATAACCAAGGTATAAGGTACAAAGTTAAATCTTCTTGAGGCAGCTGGTATAAAACCAAGATAGCTCCACCACAGAGCTTGCTCCCAACAGGATTGGAACAGAAGGTCAATAAACAAGCAAGATTTTGGATTTTAAAAGCCCTGTTTGCTCTGCAAATACAAATATAATGGAATATTTACGGTAATGTCCCTCCATGATGCAAAAACTTGCAGAAAAAAAATCACCTGTGCTGCTGGAGAAGCAAATAGGGGGAAGGGGAAGAACTGAGAGGTGAGAAGGTAAAACAGGTAAAACAAGCCCTGGTTTAGCTAACACAAATCAAACAGTAATAGGGGGAAAAAAATAAGAAACTATTTTAATCTGGCAGATCCTGCTGTTGGAATAGGTATTATCTTTAAAAGCACCTGATTGTCCCTCTGGAGGCTCCTTAAAGCACAGAAATGAAGGTACTAGGTGAGCTCTCCACCATTTCATGGACCAAGGAATTCCCCCAATTTCTTGGGAGATGCCTGACTGTGACTAAACTGACACACATATTCCTTAAGCCTTTCTAAATCAGAGTAAGCACCCAAATAATGCAGACACTAGCACAGCTCACCAGCTCTGGGGGTATTCCCAGACTGCAAATGGCACCTGGGACACCACACACCCCTGTCTGCCCTCAGAAGGGTCTGTTCTCCACCACTTCTCAGGGGATGGCCATCCCTCTAAAACTACTGCCACTTGTACAGGGCAGATGAAGCAGTAACTTTTCTTCTCAACTCAGGATAAAAATAAGTAAGAAAATAAATGAAAATATAAAAGATGAATAAAATGGAGCAGCTGGCAGGCTGGCACTTACTTCTGGAGGTGCAGGTGATGCGGCCGCTGCCCTCGCCCAGGCAGGTGCAGTCCACCATCATCCAGCCCTGGTAGGGCTTCTCCCAGGTCTCTCCCACCACGTAGGATGTCCCGGCCGTGTTGTCGTAGCATCGCTCGGCTGCGAGAGGGGAATGGCTCAGAGCCCACCCAGGGCTTTCCCACGTGTGGACGCCTCAGGGAACACAAGGAGGAAGAGGCCACACACCCTGGCTGAGCCCAGGGAGGAGGAAGGGGCAGCCACTCACCCACAGGCTTGCAGGTCCACTCGCCCTTGCCGTTGCCCAGGCACACACACTCCAGCATGTACCCGCCCGTCTCATGGGGCCGGCGCCAGGTGTCACCGATCTTGTAGGACTGGCCACCCTCATGGCAGCGATCTGGAGTGGGAGAGAGGGAGCTGAGGTGAGGGACACACCAGGGACAGTGTGGTGGGGACAAGGAGTGGGGCAGTGAGGAGGAGGAAGGGACAGGCTGTCCTCCTCCATCAGCCTGTAAAACAGCACTGGCCATTTTCCACCAGCATCCCACCCTTGGTCCATGGGCACCCCCATTTTCTGTGCCTCCCAGACCCTGTCCTCTCCCTTCCGCAACCCCCTCCACATTCCATACTGCAGGAGAGACCTGGCTGCTGAAAGAGGATCTCGGAGACCTGAGGAGGTGCTGTCTCCCCCTCACACCCCTCTCTCAAGCTGAGGACTGGTGAGGATGGGTTTGCCTCCACCTTATCTGAGGTGATGCCACTTGGGCTTCTCCGTGGCCAGCCATGAGGGACATGGTGGCCAAGCCATCACATGGGATATAAGGTGCTTGGTGTGACAGCCCAGTGGGACATCAGTCTCCTCGGGTTTGGAAGGCTTGCCCTGGGAAGGCAGATTCCACCCAAAAGGTGCCACACAGCCCTGAGGCAGACCAGGCTGAGGGGGAGAAACACAGTGAGGGCACTTTGCAAATACAGGGTCTTATTCCAACCAAAAAAAAAAAAAAAAGGAAAAAATTCACATTCTTTATTAGGAGCCACTAAAATGCTTTGTGGGCTCATTTATGAAAGCATAATCTAGGAGCTCTGAAGATTGATTCAAAGCCAGTTGCAGTCAGTGAGACTCTCCAGTGAGCTCTGAACTAGGCTGATGATGGGGAAATGAGACTGCTCTTATGTTTGCAATTTCCTTACTGACTTTTTCTTTTCTTACAACACTTACCATCCCTGCCCAATAAAATGCCATTAAATTCAGAAGGGCTCCAGCTCTACTTGTTAGATTCAGTGCATTATTTTTTTCCTCAGGCTACCATGATGGCTGGTTTTTGAGTCCTTTGTTGCAACACTACTACAGGATCAGCATGTGTGTCTTAAACAAGAAATTGGATATTTTTAAGAACAAGACTTTTTGCAAAAGGTGCCTCAGAGACTTTGAAATCTCTGACACACTGACACAGTGATCTTTCTCTGTGCTCCCAGAAAATGTAATTATGAAGGGAAATTGTGAACAATTCAGTGACTCAATAAGGAAAGGATTTCCAGACAGACGTGAAAGGGGAGCTGGGGAGAAAAGACCAAGGGAAGTGAGGGAAGATGAAGAGCAAAGTACTGGTCAGGGTAGCAAAACAGAACTTGCAGAAAGACATTAAGCTGCTGTCTGGATATCAAATCCCAGTTCCCTTAGGGACAAGTGTTGGATGACATTTTTGGAGGATGGAGGACTGCCTCTCAGGCAGCATTTATTTATTAATATTTATTCTGAGTAGAGTAGCCCCATTATTTTGAGTCACCAGCTGCAGAGCAGACCCACATTCTTTTTTCCAGTCAGAAAAACCACTTTTCAAAGGTGTGCCTGTGAGGATGCAGCACACTCTTGTATGTAGTGAATGTACTAACCTGTACAGCTGGACAGTAACAGTAATATTTGGCCCATGTTTTTACACATAGTACTTGACCACTTAATAGAGGAATTTGCTTATTCAAGTGTATACATGGGACAAGGACTTTCAACTCCAAAATTTTAGCAGGCTTTGGATTAATACCCTCTCCCAACTCTCTGGCTAATGGGCATTGGGAACATTGTGTAAATTGCAGTGGAAAATACGACACTATGGAACAATAGCTCTAGTAACAGGCTCTCAGTTACATACTGGCAATGGTGCAGCTGATTCTCCCACGTCCAGCTCCAATGCAGGTACAGTCCCAGATCATGGAGTCCTTGGGGCGCTCGTAAGTCTCCCCTACTCGGTAAGTGGATCCGGTGTATTTGTCAAAGCAAGTCTCTTCAGCTACAAGGGGGGAAAAAAATCACCTTCATGTAACCACACCAGTAACATGTACAGTCAACACAACACACATTCCTGGCCTCCTCACACAGATACTCCTTTTTTCCTGGGGAAAACACCTATCAGTCTTGTTTTTCTTCCTGGGATGAAACACTAGAGAGGAAGTTGGGTGAAATTTGCCCCCTCAAGGTCCCCATAATGCTGAACAACCTCTTCTTCCCTCCCTCAGTGAGCCAAAAGTTGCACATGGCACATCACAGGCATGCCTGAAAGGATCAATCCCAACTGTTGGAAGCCAACAGTACAGAAGACAGGAGGGAGCAACCATTCCCTGGAAGCTGTGTGCTTTGTCATGCTATTCCTCCTTGGTCTGACTTGGCAAAAATGGAGTATATTAATCCCAAATTCTGCAGCAGTCCCACCAAAGTCAACAGCAAAGTTCACTACTTGTGAATTGTTCACACTCATGTATGAGTCAGTGATTACAGAATGTCAGTGCTGCCACCAGTCTCAAGATCTGCAACAGACCCACTTTCTTCACTACTGGACAGATGAAGTTCATTGTGTCGGAATGAAAACTTGCTATTTATTGGACTTTGAGACTGCAAAACTTGGGAGTCTCTGCATGGCAATGAAAGACAGGTTGAATCCCCTTTTGGGGGGGAGCAAGGGGACTGAGTACTCCTTAAAATACTCCAGCCCTGAGGCAGGCAGCACAGGAGCCTCACAAAACAGATGGCTGAGACGTTCCCATCTGTCTTACACGAACACTATCAGCCAGGAACCAGTTTTTCTCTCTTCTATCTCCAGGGCAGCATTGAGGAATTACGGCAACTAGTGACTTCAGACCAATAAATACAGATAGGCTGCATCTGATAATCTGAACTACACTGTATCCTGGAGAGACGCATCCTCCAGCAGGCCTGGCATTTAAACTTCTTTCTGTTACCTAAATTTTTTCTGCACAGACTAAACAATCTCATTTTACACTCAATTATAGAAAGCTCACAGCAGGGCAGGGGGGCTGTGCAAAGTTGTAAGTTGAAATATATTTAAACAAGCTGACGGCACCGCACAGCTATGAAAAGTTGGGGTGAAGCAATCAAACAGCACAGAGCCAGAGCTGCAAAGTGACTCCAGATTTGAACTTCCCTGTGCGAGTCCAGGAGTCAGTTCAGTTCATTATAAAGAAGAGGTTTGGCTCCAAAATTAATGTTTAGATTCAATCCTCCAGAGAGATGAGTGATGTTTGGCTCAGGGTTCTGGTGGCAGGCCCATCACTAATGAAAAGCATTTCTTAAAATCCCAAGCCAGATCTTCAGTGTAATTGAGTGTAGATCCCATTACCGACCCTAAGCACCGAACTTCAGCGGAAAACCTGGGCTGCCAGCTCTAACTCGTACAAGGCTTAGCCTACTCGGCACCAAAAGCCGTGCCGGGGTCTCGCTGCAGACAAAAGGGGCCACCAACTTACGTTCGGGCTTGCTCTCGCAGTTGAAGCCTCGGCTCCCACCGTAGCAGGTACAGACCAGCGTGTTTCCCAGGTAGGTGCGCTCCCACTGCTGGTTTATCTGATAGTACCTTCCATTGTCATAGCAGGTCTCTGGGGGGAGAGGAGGAGGAGGAGAGGGATGCAGAGGGGGAGAGAAGGCAAAGTTCGGCAGCAGCCGCAGCCGGGAGGGTCGGGGCGCGGGGCGCACACGTGTGCGGGTCCCGCCGGCCGAGGGCGAGCGCGGGGGCACCCCGAGCGCCCCGGGGCCAGCGGAGCGCCCTGCCCTGCCCGCGGGCGGTACTCACGCTTGCCCTGCGCGGCGGTGCCCTGAGGGACCGACGTGGTTTGGGTCTGCGCCTGCCGCCGGCTCTTGCCGCCTGCCCCGCGGCGCTGTCCCCCAGCGGCCGCGGCGCCCAGACAGAGCGCGAGCAGCGCCAGCCGCCACACGGAGCGGCCCGGCATCCTGGCACGGCTGGGCTCGGCACGGCTCGGCTCGGCTAGGACAGCCCGGCGGCGCCGCCCGGGCGATATATAGGGCGGGCTGGGCGGGGGGACGTGGCCGCCGCCGCCCCACCGCCCATTGGCCTCGGCGCGCCGGGGGCCGGGCAGGGACCGCCGCCGCCCCGCCGGCACCGAGCACGGCGCCCGTGCCATTTTGTACAACATCTGGCCGGACAAAATGGCTTTTTTTGGGGGAGAGGCAAACTTTTTTTGCCTTAGAGCAGCGCTGCCTATGAAGGGATGCTGCTCCGTTTTGGAGGAATAATGTTGTGCACAGGGGAGAAGGTGAGGTGTAACATACAGGTTGGAAATAAAACCCTGAGTGATATTTTATCTACTGCTGGGGGCTCAAGGTGAAAAGATTTCACACCTCACCTGGAAAGAACGGTGTGATTGCATTCAACTCAAAATAAATTTAAGAAGCTCTCTCTGTGACTTTATTTCTTGCTGTCCAAAATCAACTCTAAGAACAAAAGAAAAGTGAAAAACTGAATGCTGGGTGTTGAACCTTTATTAAGTAGAAGGGTTCTTCAGTGGGAGGACCTAATGGAACCCTGCTGTATACAAATTTTATCAACCTCTTTCATCTGTCTTCTTCCATAGCCATCTCTGCTGCTTTGGAGGGGTCTCTTTTCCACAGCTGGAAAGAATCCTGCAAAGCTGAGAGTGTGCACAGTAATTGTGGCTCTCAGGCTGCCAGCGAGCAAAGCACAGTGTGTGCCCCATTGTGGTGCAGTGCCTGGACCAGCACCCAAGGGCAGATCCTACAGGAAGGTTGTGTTGCTAACCATTTTCATGCCTCTCAAGCCCACTCTGTCTTGGCTAGAGGGTTATTAATCTAAAGAGTCTGCTGTGGTCTCTGGTATATTAAAGCAACTCTTCAGAAAAACCCAAATGTGAAGTAGTCACCAGTGTTTCCAGCATCTTAAGCTGAACATCCACAGGTCTCCATAAGAGTTATCAGCATGTTGAGCACCAACATGCCGTTGGTTCCACTTACTGCAAACCTACTGTGTCATCTTTACTGGAATGCAAGCAGTAGTGTCTCATTGGGATGCCGACTGTTTCCGCAGGGAGGGTACGGATCCAGCACATGTTCTGTTCCGGGAAAACACGGGCTTGTGATACCAGGTGTCTGTTTTCAAAGAAATTTCTTTTCCTGTGTGTGAGGAGTGCCCACAAATACATTAACACGAGCTTCTCTGCTGAAAACTTACTGGAAATTGAAACCTGACCTGGCAATTGAGGTGAGCTGTGGTGAGCTAATTCCCACCTTTCCTAATTTTTATTTTTAGATCCACTGCGTTGCCTTTTCCCCTCCCCTCTCCCCCCCCAGTTACTGGACACACATTATCCCTCAAAATAATCACGGAACTAAAGTGGCCACAGCGAGGGAGAGTATTGGCTTTTGAAGCAGGACACACCATCATAAACTAGCAAATATCCAGTTTCTTGAAATGAGAACCTGCTTTCACAAAGTGTTCCTGCTTTCCTGAGACCTAAGATATGAAGTGTGAGCCTCAAATTCCAGCTCACAACATAGCTGGAATTCTCTGATAAAAGCCAGGTGAAAAGCACATTGTCAGAATATGTTGCTGTGTGACTGTTGGATGTCCTTTACCTTGCCTGCTCCAAAGGAATCATTTCTGAGTGGAAATCAGTGGAAAAGAAGAGTTTTCCTTCTAGGAAACATATACATTCAATGAGGAGGCAATTTGAGGTCATTTTTCCAGTTACTGTGTATAGAGTGAGTGTGTGAACAGGTCCTGCTGCTGCTACAAGCTGCCAATTAAGCTCAATTAACATGGAATAGCAAAGGGTAATGAGAAGTCTTCCAAACCAAGAGGATTATGATAAATAAAATTTGACAGGGAAAATCTGCTTAAATAGAAGTGCTAAGTATAGGTAATCCATAAGGAACAGGCAGCTGTGGAATAAGCAAACATGAGGAAGAAACCTCTGCGTTTAGTGACTACAAATGGAATTTCAAAGGCTCATATCCCAGGTACAGCCCCCATGAAGGTTAAATTATTGTCATTGACCTCATTTCTTTCTGCTTTCAGCCCAGTTCATGTCATTTTGCACTGCACTTAGGTCTTCAAGGGCAGTGTAAGTATTTACACAAAAGTGGAACTGGAGTTCAGTCTGAGAACTGAATGAGAAAGGACAGTGTTAGCAAGTGTGTGACTGTGCCTAATGCTCTCTACAGCATTAGTTACACCAATACAGAGGCAAATGTAAGATCTTGTTTAAGAAAACATTACTGGAAGCACACAAAACAAAATTACAATTTTTAATGATGCTCAAATTAGTTTCTTGCATAGCCATCATTTATTAGCAGCCAGAAATAGTCTTACGAGTTGTATTTCAAGACAATTTGGAACAGCCTGGTTTCAGTTCTAAAGGGATCTCTGACAGCAATTATGACACAAACATGAAGTAATCATTATATTGCATGCTGTTAGCCTTTGTGAGATGTTTCTTATTTATTTTGGGAAATGGATGGAGCTCCTTTGTCTGTCCTGCTGCCAGTACATCCCTGGAGCGAACAGGAAATGAAAGGAAGATTCACCTGAAGTTTTCCTTGGGATGACATCAGTTTGAATTTATAAACCACCCATCCATAGTTTTCTCATCCAAATAAGGATTAGGAATGTCCCAAACCTCTGCTTTAGCCATGGTTATTCTGATTCATGTTCTTGGTCTATTCAGATTTTTTTCCTGCTGAAATCCTACCTTTTTGACTCTTGGCTAGCAAAGGCACATGCCCTTGTAAGGTTCTCCTGACTTTTGTTGCTCCATTGAATTGCTCTGCAGATAAACCTCTGCACTGGGTCGACTTGATTTCCTTTGCTGCAGACATCTGTCCCTGTGGCCATTCTTCTGCAAATTCCAACAGCAAAGAGGGAAGATGAATCAGTACAAAAAGGACCACGCCAAGCTCCTTGTTATTCTAGAAGCAACCTTAAGAAAAAGGCCACGTGGGCTTAATCATCTCCTTCTAAAATTAACACCTATAAGGAACAAGAATCATAAAGAGAAGAGGTCAGGATTCCTCTGGTTGACATAGGGAGACCATTAAGCACTTCCTGCAGTTCCCAAATATTTTGCAAGAACTCCTGTTGCGAGCTGAAAATTTCTGAATCATCACAATTTCGAGTCTGTGGTTTTTGTTAGGTCACAGCAAAATTCACTTCAAGACTGCTGAGGCTCTCCTGCACAGTGCTCCATTCACTGCTGAGCGTCTCATCCAGGAATCCGGAACATCGCTCTTTAGAGGAAATTCATTCCTTCTGCCGGTGAACTGCAACTCCAGTGAGATGTAACTCTGTGCCGGCTCTCAGTGTAGGAGTGAATTTCATTGGGTATAAATGCTTTGTGACAGGGCATTAATTAGATCTTTGGCACTCTCAATGGAAATTCCCTTCTCCCTCCTCCCAGTCCTTCCTAACGTAATGTTCAGTTTCATCAACGCAGGGAAACACAGTTCCTTTCTCTGGCTGTCCGTGGATTCTGATATTTAGTTTGGTCTGCCCAAATTGTTGTAGTTTGCCAGTGATGAGAAGTTCACAGCCACAGCTCTTGTTTGGCATTAGGGTCTGCAGGCCCCAGGCATCTAACCCGTATGAGCCACTCCCTGCAAAATTAAGGGAACAGTTTGGGGGGCAAGGGAGAGATTTCCATTCTTTTCCAGGTAGAGGAGTTCTTTGGGGCTTTCAGGTTGTTTGCTTATTTTCCTGATTTTTGAGGAGGTATTTACATCACATACAAATGATTTAAGAATGGAAACTCAGGTCCTGACCTGGTTCTTGATGCCAGGTGGTCAAGAAAAATGAGAACTCTCATGACACTCATGACAAGGGTAATTGGCAGGCAAGTGTCATGGGACAGTCCCTTGTTTCCAGGAGAAGCTTTAGGATGAACAGCACCGGCTTGAAATAGCTGAAAACCTGTTCTTCATCACATTTTGAGATGTTTCACAGATGCCTGAATCCTGTTCATGTTGCCCTAAACCCTTTGGAAACCCCACCCTGATGCCCTGCTGTGGGGAAATTCTGCAGCACCTCTGGCAACTTGTCAGGACAGCTCTGGGAGTGAATCGGCAGTCCAGGATGTGTCAAGAACACTGGCTGGAGACCTGGCTTGGAACACCAAGAACGGTGGGGCCAGCTCTATAAAGATGTTATTTTAGGCACAGCTGGAGCTAGTTTGTCCTGAGGGCTGTTCTCTCATGTCTGCCCTGCTCAGATTCTGGTGGCTGTTTTTGTTTAGTCATTATGGGTTTCTAACAATAATTTGACTTTTGAGTAATAGAGGGTTTTTTCTTTTAATGGAAGGACAACAGTTAGTTATGTCCATGTTGATAGCATGGCTTGCATCTCCCTCAAAGCCCAGAAACAGAGTTGAAACTCTCCCCTTTTCCACAGCAGTTTTAAAAGTACTAAAGCAAAGTGAAATAATGGTGATATCACCAGCAGCAGCATGAGGTGAACTTGGCCACAAGCCCTGGCGTTTGAGTGCAATTCCTTTTATTCTCTCCCAGTGAATATGGCAAACCACGCTGAGTCTTGTTTGGTTTTAGGCAGGCCTGGTTAAAATCCAGAAATAAATGCTAGTGCTGGGTTGAGCTTGGCTTGCTGTGAGGAAGTTGAATACACTGAGCAAGCAAACAGCCATTTATTATGATTATTATAGGGGAGTGTGTAATGGGTTGAAATTGAGAGTCGCAAAGGGCTGAACTGAGCCAGGAGCATCCAGAAGGAAAATATTTTGGCTCCAAGCTGCAGTTTTTCCTGTTTCCTTCTTACCCCTTCCACTCAGCATCACATGGAGCCAAGGAGTGTGGAGAGTTCTTTGCTGCTAATCTTGAAGGGTTTGCTTTTTCCCTTTTTTCTGTCTTCTTCTTTTACGTTAATAACCTGATTTTCTGGCTGCACTCTCAGAGATGAGAGAAGCTCTCACTTTCACTTAGTTTTCAGCCCTGTCCTGAAGTTCTCATTGGCCTCCTGTTTTACTTTCCATCTTCTGGGAAAAAACTTGGGTCTTCTCCCTGTCTTTATTCTCACTTTCTTCTTCCTTCTCTTCCACCCTCTGCCTTCTGGTAGTCCAGCTCTCCAGGCCAACAAGATGTTGTTGGTTTCTGATGTATTTATTTTAACTTGGCTGTTTCTATGGCCCAGCAATAGTGTCACTTCTCCTGTGGGACTTTCACAACTCTTTCTCTTCTGTGGGTGGGAATCCAGCCCAGAGAGAGGCCCAGAATAAGGCAGAAGGGCTTTTTCTGACTTACTCAAACCCTTTGTGGTAGATGAGCTTCTAGCAAGGAGTTTTAGTAAAGCAGGCTGGAGTTTCATTCTGTGTCAATCTGTCAGCTCATATTTAGTCTGAAGTCAGGGCTCTTACAGGTATGATTTTTACCTGTGGAGCTTTGCCAAGGTAGAGTTTTGGTTCTACATAGGCATAGGTTTTGTTAAGACTTGTTTCCTCCCAAGTCACTTCCACTGGAAACCTTTAACTGGAGTAAGGCTGAGAAATGCAGTTCTGTATCTCACTGTTTAACTGTGTGTGGTGTGGCTACATCCTAGATGTGCTTTGATTCATTTTTGGCTGAAAGCTGGACCTGATGTTCTATACTGACTCAGAGAACTGCTCTGTCATTAATCCTTTGATTTAATTCCTTACTTTCAGCTGTTCATTATCGTGGGTTAGACTTTTTTTCTTTTTCTGGCACTCAAAACTGACAAGAGTCTGTATATATTTTTTGTTTCTATTCTTTGTTCTGGTTTTGAGGTTCTTCACTTCTTGGACTGGCTTGGAGTTTGTATTTTCAGTTAGTCCATGGAATCATTTAGATTTGGAGCTGATGCTTCTCCAACAGCCATCAGTTACCTTATTTACCTTTCTGACAGTATTTATGGAGTTTGCAAAGTCCTCACTCTTGAGATGACGAATTATTGTATTAACAATGAATATATGTGGTTTTCACAGGCCATTTTATGTGATTCTTTCTGCCACCCATCCTGATACAGCCACACCAAAAGGGTTTCTGGTGCAAATGGAAGTTGTATCACTGATAGGATTTAGCCATGACGTCTGTATGGTTGGCTGGGCTGGAGATGCTGCAAGAGGTTTCCCACTGGGACATCACAAGTGAAAACAAGTCAGTTTGCCCAGAACAAGGAGCCATGCCCAGATTCCAGTAATCCATTTCACTACTTCCAAGTGCTTACACACTGATTTAAAGCTTCAAACACAAATTTAAAGTTTCATACACATCTTTTCTCTTGCAGAATTCTCCTCTCAAGGCCAGCCAGCACCTCTGACTGCTGGTCATCATAGTTGAGCCTACACTTGCTTGGCTCTATCTCTCCTATAATGGCATAGGAGCAGTGGCCTGGCAGGCATTTAGGAATGTAATGGATGGAAAACTAAATCTCTTACCTTACAATAAGGTGATTGCAGCCTGGCCCATGGACCTGAACAATAAAAATCACATTTTTCTTAAAAGGAGTAGGATTTAGGCCTGTTAGCAGCTTGATCTAGGATAATGATTAGCATTTCCATAGACATGGAGGCAGAGGGGAAAAAAGGCTGTTTCAAAGGGAAAAAGAAAAACCTAAGTAGTTTGACATAGTCTGGAGAGAAAAGTTTCCCATTATATTGTCCAGGATAGTTTCTGGCAACACCAAAAAAGTTAGGCATCATTTTTAAGTGAAGTAGGAAGTTTTTCAAAGCTGCATCATATCTTGTGGTCATATGCTAAAAACAAATATCCCAAAGCTCTTGATGATGCATCTGGTGTTTGTACTGATTGAGTATGTCCCAAGCCAGCTATATTTATTGGAGGCACATTTTTGCTTAGCAGGGTCATGCAGGAATTGAAGTAAACATTACCTAAATATGTCTCATCAAATCAGGGCATTCATCTGGCTAGATTAGTGTAAACCACTTGCTGTCCCTTCCACATCTGAAAGATTTATAGGGGAAGGTAGAAGCTTCAGAGTCTGGAGATATACATTGCTTCTGCATTTGATTATACTCTCCAGATTTATACACAATGCTGGAAGAGATCATAACTAACTTTCCAGGAACAGCATTCACATTTTCCATAGAGAGCATTAGTATTAAATGAAGATTACATGCACATAAAATGAAGGGAAAGGTTTTGACGGTGGGTTGCTTCAATTAATTTACAATCAGAAATTTCATGTGTAATATTGAAAGTAAGTGCTACACATGGCATTTATCTCCTGGCAGACAGTTCCTTCTCCCTGTTTTCCAGCTCTGTTTGAGTGGTGCACAGGGACATGGAAATGGAAGGTTGCAAAGGGCCTGTATAAATCCCAGGTCTTTAGAGAATATTTTCCTGAAATATAACTTCTACAAATTACTCTTTCCCCCTCTATCAAATAAAACAGCCTGAGACATTTCTTATATGGAAAACAAAAGATGGAAGAGAGAGACATACCTTTGATAAACATTTTTATAGAAGATGGAGCATCTGTGAATGGGAAAGAAAATACTTCAGACAACAGAGTTCAAAGGAGCAGAGGAAAATCAGTAGCCTTGTACCAATGTTGTTGTAAGGTGACTCTGTGGTAGAGCTTTGGGCCCTGGAGCACTGATGTCTAAGCCCCTCTGAAGTGCCTGAGGCTCAGCCTGACCTAAGAACATCCACCTCCCATGTGTTTGAGAGTTAAGATTGTTTGGTGGGCCAGCTCCAAGAGACTGGAGAGCCAGACTCCCCTTGAAAGGCAACACAGTTTAGGTTTCTTAGTGCCTGAGTCCATGCAGCCATGTCATTTACAGAATCACAGACAATTCTGAGTTGGAGGGACCCACAAGGATCATCAAGTCCAACTCTTCAGTCAATGGCCCACAGAGGGGATTGAACCCATGACCTTGGCATTATTACAACCAAATTTTAACCAACTGAGCTCATCTCAGACTCCTGCAGGAACACAGAAACATTGGGAAGGGGAAGGCAGATCAGCTGGGGGAAGCAGTGCTGGGCTGGGGCCACTGAGTGTGCTGAATCCCTTGCTGGTTTTGGAGATCTGCGAGGTTTTGTAGCCGAAGGGCTCAGATTCTGACCCTGCAAAGCCTAATGACAGTGTGTGGCTTTACCTGCTGCAGTAATTATGGGGTTTGGTTTCCCTTTGCTGCCCTGTGAACAAAGGCAGGCGTGTGCTCTGTCTCTGCACCACTCACAACTCTTGGATCCTCAGCATCCTCAGCCTCACCACTGGGAAAGTGTGCAGGAATAAGCTGCATGACAGGGCCATAAATTACATGGAGAGGAGGGGAAATCTTGGCAGCAGATCATAGCTGCTGCAGAGATGAGAGCTATGGCAGACACATGAAGAGAAAAGGAAAGGAAGACTAATATTTAAGAGGAAGGCAGAAATTTTACTACTAGACTTTGTTCCATTGACATGAGACCAGTGCTGACCTTGGTTTCTTTGGGATCAGGCTTGGTCTCCTAATTTCTGTTTAGTGTTTTTCTTGTCTGCTTTCTCAAGGAAGGATTGATGCTTTAAGACCAGTAGGAATTCTACCTTTTTTATCAAAAAGCCAAAGTCCATGAAGTGCAACAGATTTTGAAGAGCAGGGACACAAAGGCATTTCTACTGTGTGTGCCTTCTCCAAACCCACAGACTGCAGCTCTATCCCTAAATTTGTGTGTCAGCCTTCACAGGGTATGGGCTTAAATATTCTTTCCACATCTAGTGTCCATCACAAAGCCTACATTTACAGTGTAAAATCCATTTTTTTACCTTTGAAGTTTCATAATCTTTTAACATCCTTATAAATGTGTTTAAAAACTGTGTGACTTTAAGACATGCTTGGAAAACCTTCAAACAATTACAAATATGCACACCAAAAAAATCTGTGCCTGGATGAGGTAATCCACAAGAGGGTTTCCAGTTGGCCTTTTGAAAACCAACTATTTTATACATAAATGTCACAGTTAATTAAAAATCAACACAGGACAGGAAATAAAAAAATATGTAATGCTGTATTGGTTATGATCTGAATATACTGATTAGGTATTTCTGAAAGTTTATTCCTGCTCTTGGAAGCAGTCAAGTTTTTTAAAAGGAACAAACAGATACACCCCCACTGGAGGATGCAGCTCATCAGATGATTTCATACTGAAACCAACACGTGGAGAACAATTTTCAAAGACATTGTGGGTCCTTAATAATGAAAATGGAGCGTCCTAATCCTTTTGGCATCTGTAGAAATTCGTCCCATGATTTAAGCACATTGGCCAAAGCCCCTCCCTTGAGAGCTGCTCTTGTCTGTGTAGGTTCATACCATGAATCAGTGAGACCTCAGGAGTTAATATTTGTGTGCTTAGGCTCTTAAGTTTGTTTGTATGAGTGGTACTAAATGGCTTTTTAGATCCAGTTCTCCAATTCACAGAATGTACCTCCCAACACTGCTGGTAATATCCAAGCTGCAGGAGAGAGTAGGAAATGGCTTAATCCATCCTCAGGACAATCTTAAAATGATTAATTTGTGCTTGTCCTCAAGTGCCACACAGGAGGTTTCAGTGCTACTGAGTTGTTCCAGAACTCTGTTTACTTATTGCTCCTACACACCCTGCTGCAGTTTTTTAGGGGTGGAAGAATAAGCCAGAGCATCCCAGGCATATTTTACTACCATGCTGTGAAAAAAGTTGCCCAATCACATCACTTTAAATCAGGAATCGTGTGCAGATAAAATTAATTTTAAAGCCATGCCCCATAGTGTGTCCAGTACACACCATTTGTCACTGCCAACATGCCTCCTCTAAGAGGGACTGTTTTCATCTTCAAGTCCTTTTGGATAGAATTCTCTCCTAAGTGGTGGAACATAAATAAAATGGTGAACTCTGCTCAGCTCCAGGGAAGGTGACACTTCCTGGTGTTCAAATGCTACACTAGAAAATGCCACACACAAGAAAAAACTGGTTTGCTTTGCCTTTTTGAAAGAAGAGACTTCCTTTGCAAACTGATTTTTGATACTGATTTTAAGTCAAGTGTAGCTTCGACGTGTTGTGATCTGGGGCTTAAAAGTTGAGGCTCATATTCAAATTTGCATTCATGTGTCTGCTAAATGTAAATTCAGTATAAATGAACAAATTGCATAATGTTTGTTGGGTGGGAACTGGAAGACATGACCTTGATACAATGGTGGCAGAAGAGCCAGCAGCAGGGACAGCATGACAAACACCACCTGTGAGCAATGGCTTCCCAAAAGTAAAGGGTTTTTGCAGGAAAAAGGCTCAGCAAATGCCCATCACTTGCTGGAAATGCCTAGAAATGAGTCTTCAGTCTTTCCTGATGCAAAGGAATCTGAATGAGGATGCCAGCAAGTGCTGAATCCTGCAAAGGAGAAAGCAAACTTTTCACCTGTCACCATCAACAAGGCCAAGTGCAGGTCCTGCCCTTTGGCCACCCCAACCCCCTGCAGCGCTCCAGGCTGGGCACAGAGTGGCTGGAGAGCAGCCAGGCAGAGGGACCTGGGGGGACTGAGGGACAGGAAGCTCAACAGGAGCCACCAGTGTGCCCAGGTGGCCAAGAAGGCCAATGGGATCCTGGCCTGGATCCAAACTAGCGTGGCCAGCAGGCCCAGGGCAGTGACCCTTCCCCTGGACTCTGCCTTGGGGAGGCCACACCTTGAGTGTTGTGTTCAGTTCTGGGCCCCTGAGTTGAGGCAAGAGATTGAGGGGCTGGAGCGGGGCCAGAGAAGAGCAACGAGGCTGGAGAAGGGACTGGAGCACAAGTGCTGTGGGGAGAGGCTGAGGGAGCTGGGGGTGTTTAGCCTGGAGAAGAGGAGGCTCAGAGGTGACCTCAGCACTGTCTGGAACTCCCTGAAGGGAAGTTCTGGCCAGGTGGGGGTTGGTCTCTTCTCCCAGGCACTCAGCAATAGGACAAGGGGGCACGATGGGCTCAAGCTCTGCCAGGGGAAATTGAAGTTGGAGAGCAGAAAAAACTTGTTTGCAGAGAGAGTGCTCAGGCATTGGAATGGGCTGCCCAGAGAGGGGGTGGATTCCCCATCCCTGGAGGTTTTTCAACTGACACTGGCCGTGGCACTGAGTGCCATGATCTGGTAAAGGGACTGGAGTTGGACCAAGGGTTGGACTTGATGATCTCAGAGGTCTTTTCCAACCCAATCCATTCTATGATTTTCAGGTTGCCAGAGGCACTGAAAGTATAAATGCAGTGACTCCCTTCAGTAGCAATAGCTTTGCAGTGAACTGCACTGTCACCCTAAACCCCTGGGTTAGCTTATGTGCTGTGCATGATGAATGCTTCTGGTTTGAAATATTCCAGAGAGGACATTTTTTTATCTCTCCCCTCTTCCTGACTTCTACCAACTGTGTTTGCATCTAATAAAATCCAGATGCTTCTTGAAATAAAATTGTTGCTACTTTGGACCACGAAACTTCTTTTAAAATTAAGGTTGTGGCATTTTTAGCAAATGTTCCCTTTCACTGCAGTGGAGTGGGAGCAAGAGGCAGTAAGGAGGTTTTATGACAGTGAAACACAGACAGAAAGTGTTTATTTTATCTGCTAACAGTGGTATGTGTTATTGCCCCTTGGTGCTCTGGTGGACAGTTTCTAATATGGCTTGGATCTAATATTTATAGACACAGAGATCTTGGGAAAACTTCCCTGAGAACAAGTCAGATTTCTCCTAACCTCGTGCACACTCACCTGTGACATGACCTGAGGAATTAAAGGAACAGAATGCACATGGAAATTTGGAGGCCATACCTTCCTAGGAAGACATTTGGGATGCTGTGTCAGGGAAGGCATCACTGTGATGGTTTGCAAAACGTTTATGGCAGAGAGCCAAGCCAGACAAGAAGGGAATTTATAGTGTGTCTATTATGACTACAGTAATAACCATCTTTTATGCTGCTATGACAGTCTGTTTTCATTTGGTTTAAAAGACCAAAGGCTCTTATGTGCAAACCTTGGCTTGCACATCTCTGTCTTAAATCATCTCCCCTCCCACTATGGTAAAATACCTTGAGGTTTTGTGTATTTTGTATTGTCAGGCATCCCTGGGCACAAATCCCACCTCCAGGAACACTCCCTTAGCCACACCTCTGTTATATGCACATTGTCCTTGCCCAACTTTCAGTATTAAGAAACAGATCTCCTCTTTTTAAAGAACTGAAGTACTTGGATTGCAAAGACTGTTCACCCTGCATCCAGCAGGAATTCATGTGTGACCAGGTGCTTCTGAAAGCATCCAGCTGGTGGCCAGTCAGCAGTGGTGTCCCCAGGGGTCAGTGCTGGGTCCAATCCTGTTTAACATCTTTATTGATGATTTAGATGAGGGGATTGAGTCCATCATCAACAAATTTGGATGAGGGGATTGAGACCATCATCAGCAAATTTGATGATGACACCAAGTTGGGAGGGAGTGTCGAGCTGCTGGAAGGCAGGAGGGCTCTGCAGAGGGATCTGGAGAGACTGGAGAGATGGGCTGATTGCAATGGGATGGAGTTCAACAAGGCCAAGTGCAGGTCCTGCCCTTTGGCCACCCCAACCCCCTGAAGTGCTCCAGGCTGGGCACAGAGTGGCTGGAGAGCAGCCAGGCAGAGGGACCTGGGGGGACTGAGGGACAGGAAGCTCAACAGGAGCCACCAGTGTGCCCAGGTGGCCAAGAAGGCCAATGGGATCCTGGCCTGGATCCAAACTAGCGTGGCCAGCAGGCCCGGGGCAGTGACCCTTCCCCTGGACTCTGCCTTGGGGAGGCCACACCTTGAGTGTTGTGTTCAGTTCTGGGCCCCTCAGTTGAGGCAAGAGCTTGAGGGGCTGGAGCGGGGCCAGAGAAGAGCAACGAGGCTGGAGAAGGGACTGGAGCACAAGTGCTGTGGGGAGAGGCTGAGGGAGCTGGGGGTGTTTAGCCTGGAGAAGAGGAGGCTCAGAGGTGACCTCAGCACTGTCTGGATGTGCCTGAAGGGAAGTTCTGGCCAGGTGGGGGTTGGTCTCTTCTCCCAGGCACTCAGCAATAGGACAAGGGGGCACGATGGGCTCAAGCTCTGCCAGGGGAAATTGAAGTTGGAGATGAGAAAAAACTTCTTTGCAGAGAGAGTGCTCAGGCATTGGAATGGGCTGCCCAGAGAGGGGGTGGATTCCCCATCCCTGGAGGTTTTTCAACTGAGCTTGGCCGTGGCACTGAGTGCCATGATCTGGTAAAGGGACTGGAGTTGGCCCAGGGGTTGGACTTGATGATCTCGGAGGTCTTTTCCCACTTAATCCATTCTGTGATTCTGTGAAATGCATCTCAGATATTCACAGATTGCTTTTCCCTGGGGTCAGGATCTACAGGGAACAGCATGATGATAACTGCTCTTCTGAAGTTCTGAAATTATTTTCAAATTTTGTTTCAAATCAGAAAAAATTGGGAACCTTTGAAAAAATCTAAAAGTTAACAGGGAGAAAAACAAGTTCAGCTGTGAGGAAAAAACTTCCTTACTTTGAACAAACCAGAGATATCATTAATGTAAAGAAAAACTAAATATATCCTTTATGCAAAGAAAAAAGTCAAAGAAATGTTTCAACTTCACTGTCACAGCAAGTTCTAATAATAAATGGAAAAACAATCCAGCTTGATATCCATTAAAATTTCCAGATATCCCGATACTGTCTTGAAAACAGTACTGAGGGAACTCAGGAATGAAAGATGTTACTGCACGATTGTTTCCTGCAAAGTCTATTAAAGGGGCATAAAACCAGCTGGTTTGGGATGTCACAGTGGAAATGACATCACGTACATTAAGTGAAAGAAAAGATGGAGATCTCTGGTCTGCAGATCCTGATGTCTGTGACTTAGACTGCTGATGGGTCTGTGTGTATGAAATGTAACAAAGCAAATTAAGGCCCCGAATTTCACTGCTCATCGACAGTGAATGTTTTGGAATCTAAAGTTTGAGACCTGGGCTACTTTCACATCCATGGCAGAACACCATCAGCTCTAAGAAGTTCAAGACTTCAGCTATTGACCATCCTGGCAGCAGAGAGGAATGGGATGTAGACTTGTTTACTGCAGGTTCTGGTGCTTGTTGCAAAGTGAGGTTACAGGACTCCAAAAATCACCTGCTCCAGTCCTGGGCTTGAATATGCCAGAGGTGTAGAGTGTTCCAGAAGGCACTGCTTGACCTTGACTTGGGCCCCTCCTGTGATGGAGAGCACTTCAATACCCCTTCCCAGGGCTGCACTTTCCTGTTGCAGAGAGGTTTTCCTAAACCCTCAGAGCTAAAATCTGTACTAAATTATTCTCCTTATTGATGTTCCCCAGCAGCCTCAGAGAGTGACTAATCTTGGTTTTCTCTTTTCCTTCCTTCCTTCCTTCCTTCCTTCCTTCCTTCCTTCCTTCCTTCCTTCCTTCCTTCCTTCCTTCCTTCCTTCCTTCCTTCCTTCCTTCCTTCCTTCCTTCCTTCCTTCCTTCCTTCCTTCCTTCCTTCCTTCCTTCCTTCCTTCCTTCCTTCCTTCCTTCCTTCCTTCCTTCCTTCCTTCCTTCCTTCCTTCCTTCCTTCCTTCCTTCCTTCCTTCCTTCCTTCCTTCCTTCCTTCCTCCCTCCCTCCCTCCCTCCCTCCCTCCCTCCCTCCCTCCCTCCCTCCCTTTTTTTGTTTTCCTTTCTCTCTTTCTCCCCCTCTCTTTGTTTCTTTCCTTTCTTCCTTTCCCCTTTCCTTCTTTCTTTCCTCCTTACCCCAAATAAGGCTCCCTTCATGCCTGATCACCTTTTATAGCTTTCCTACTGCTCCCTTTTCTAGACTTTTCCCAATTTGTCCCCAGACAACGTGTTGAAAGGCTTCAGAATAACAGGACTGGCATCACAGCTGATCAGACAGAGGATGGGAATCTTCCTCTGATTCTTGCCCATACTATTCTGCTTCTTTTCTCCCTTCCTACAGCCCAAAATGAGAATTATAATTTTTGGCAACAGCATTTCACTGATTTTTTTTCATAGTCTGAGGTTTTCCTTATCCCTTAATTCTTTGCCTGAGTTCTACTGCTGAACCACATAAACTCCCTTTATCACTGAGCAATCTCCACTTGTTTCTATCAGATGTCAAGTTACTGATTTTAGAGGTGATATCATGGTCATTTTGGATTCTGACATTCTCCTTGAAATTTTTTTAAGCTTTAGTGACTTTTGGCCACACACAAATGCCCTAGTTATGTTCTGTTTATTCTTGACAGCTGCACCAGGGAATCATGTTTTAATTGGAATAATTTGAATTCTTAGCTTAGTGTCAGTCTGAAAAAAGAACATTCAGGACTCAAAAAATCCTAAACATTATCATATTTGATGCAATCCTTATCCTACCTTATCTCTTCTTTCTTTTGATTTTTGAAAGAGATCAAAGGAGTGATTTATTGATAGTCTTTATAAGTGAGCACCAGCAGTTGTGTTCAATGTGCTAATAATGTGCAGCAGCAAAGGAGGATGAAGACTGAATTATGTGCAAATGTCTCTTTTTTTCCCCATGTGTTCTGATTACTTGTAGCGTCCCAAGAAATATGGGAAGTTTACATACCAAGTGACAGTTTCAACAAAAATTCCATTCTTTCTGGCTGACCTGCCCAAACGCAGCAACTCTGCTCCCAACGCTGCACTTCACGTGCCTCCTGCACATGTGTTTGTGCATGTGGGGCTTTGGGAAACAACCTGGGCTGAATCCCTTTGGAAGAGCTTCACAGGCAGAGCCTGGAAGAGCAGACTCCCCAAAATCCGTTGCCAGCAGGCAGGTAGGGATGGTAATTGTTTTTTTCCCTTGCATGAGACAGGAGTGGTTTTTTCCCTTCGCTCTTTATTCCCGTATGGTGGTGCTTTTCCTCATGAGTGAGTTCAGCCTCTGGGAAACCCATGGCATCTTCTCCAAGGATACATCCTCCATCCTCTGACCTGCCCCAGCTGCCTTTGAGCATAAGATCCCTCTTACTCCTATTCCCTGCTCTGGCCCCACACTTATCCTGCCTATCCCTCTGTTAAAGGTTCAACCACAGGAAGATGGTGTTGGGAGGAGCCCCCTCAGAGAATTTTTCTCACCATACCAACACAAAAGGTTTAGGCTTGGAGTCCCAGGACTGAGGAGAAAAGATGGCTGATGACTTTCAGATTCAATCTGTCCTAGTTCAGCAGGTGGGACCAGTTAACACTGGGGAGGGGGGGTGGGAGGTGGGGGGTGTGATCAAAGCTGTGTATTCTACCCCCTCTATTCATTCCCCAAGGTCAATGGGCCATTAGCAGCAGCTGCCCAGGGAGTCATTATCACCTTCACACCCAGCCTGAGGGGGCGGAGCTGCCAATGGGCCATCAACAGTTCAACACCCCCTGGCTCCCAGAGTTAATCACCCATTGTGTGAGTCCCCGCCCAGGGGGAGGGACTGGGTGCTCCCTGAGGGTACATAAGTGGTGGGTAAGAAAACCTTGGGAACCTCTCCTTGGATCCAGAGGAGCAGCAGGACCTCAACAGGAGGAGATCACCGCTCTCAACCAGACTACAGCCCTTACCTGCACCAACAGGTTTGTCACTTCCTTTTGCTCTGGACTTGGGGGAGCCACAGGGGTCTCAGCACAAGGGCAAACAAACCCCTTTGGGTTTGTGTCCCAGGACACTGGGTTATACTGCTGGGTGTTGTGAGTTGAAAGCAATTTCCCTTTGTGTCGGTGTATTTATTGTAATGTTATTATTAAATTTTAGGTCTGACATATAATCTCTCTCATGGTGAGTTCATTTTCCCTGCTGATTCACCTTTAAACCAGCACACAATCTTAATGGTGGGGTGGTGATGAGAAAACAGAACCCCAGCACCTGGGGGTGGGGAGAAATTTTTCCTTCTTAGTTCCATGTGTGCTGGTTTGACTTTTTGAGGGGTTTTCTTTTGGGCAGCTGCAGAAAAGGAGCCACTGCTTGTTGGTGAGCTCTCTTTTTTTTCTGGCTCTGCTCTTTGCTTTTCCCCTCCATCTCTGGGCACCCTGAGCTTCAGAGAGAGAGAGAAGAGAAGAAAGACACAGCTGCTTCAAGACACTGCAGACCTTTTTTTCCCCTCTTCCTGGGGACTGATTTGGACTGCAAGGAGATTCCTGGGAATTGTCACCATTTCCTCCACTCCCAGCTTTTCCTTCTTTGTTTGGAACAGAGGACAAGGAGAGAGAGAGAGTCCACATGAGTTCATCTTTATCTCTGCCTTGCTGGGAAAAGACTGAGAACTCACCTCTCAGCCAGCTGAGGTGGGACACTGACACTGTCCATAAATGTAACTGCTCCAGGAGGAACCTACTGGTTTGGGGGTTGTTCTCTTTTGTTTTTACTTTTGGTGCTGGGGGAGTAGTTTGCCTGGTCTGTTTACAGTTACATCTATATCTGCATATATATATATAGTAGGTAAGAACAGTTATCCTTCTTATATCTATTTTCTAATTAAAGTTCCTTTTTTTTAAATTTAATAAAAAGTGACATGATTATTGTGGAGGAATCCTCTCCTCTGCTTTTTGGTAAACATTTTGGGGTTTTTCCCTCAAATTAAGACACCCTCCCTCCCACATTTCCTCCTGATTTTGTGTCCTGCCTTTCAGTTCTGGTGGATGTGCCAGAGTTTATCCTGAGCTCTGAGAGACAGAAAGTGCATCTCACTCCTCCAGTTGGCTGAAGGATTTGCAAAAGCTTAAGATGACTGGCAGCACTTTGAGCCTCACAGAGGTGTCAGTGGAGGGATTACAGCATGTAAAACGATGCACAATTAAACACCCAGAGTATTTATTGGATCTAAGCTTAGAGCAGATGATTGTCCTCTACGTTTTTGGTTTGTTTTTTTTTTTTCACTAAACCATTATGCTCTGGCCTAAGCCCAATCTCTGGAGGAGCAGATTAGCAGGACTATTATGCCACTTTGCCTAATACTCCTCAAGATTTACTCCTGCTGGGAGCTATAAAAAGATCTTGTGTAAACTCCTCCAGGTTACAGACGCATTGGCAGCCACACCTCCCTGATATCAGGATTGCCAGTGACTTCAGGGCTGATGGATGATACTGTAGAACAGAGATAAACTTGGCCCTTGGTGCATCATGAGTCTGATTTCAAGAGCAGAAATTTTTTTGCATGGAGATTGAATTTATAAGCTTGCAGTTTTAGGAGAGATTTGTTCAGGGATTCCATGCTCTGGCTGTCTGGAGCATGTGAAACCCCTCAAAGAGGCTCCACAGCCAGGCTGCTGTTGCCCTAATTAATCCTCTTGCACACTGGCATTTACAAGCAATAATTTGACTCTGCTTTATTAAAACACATACTGTAAAGTGCTCAGCTGAGGAGGAAATTAAAATTTTCTTTCACACCCAAAACTTTGCTGGTGATGCAAACACCTTGATCTCACAACAGCCAGAAAGTTGTGTGGACAAAGCAGGACAAATCAGTCTGAGATGTCCCTCACCAATGGTGTGATCAAGAGTGTTTGTGGAGACATGAAACTCCTCTTGCTGCAGAGCTGGGGAGAGAGAGAGGAACGAGAATAACCTGAGTAGATCCTTAGCTGGTGCAGTTGGGAGTAATCTAATTGATTCCAGAGGAGCCACTCTCCCTGACACAGTGTGGGTGGAAATCCTTAGAAAGGCTGTGCTGAAGACCTCGATATTCATAAGTGTCTCTAACAGAGCTTTGTTTTTACCACAGGCAACTCTGAAAGAGGCTTAAATTGAAGGGGTCAGGAGAGAGGCCAAAGGTACAGCTATTCCAGCTGCTTCACAGTTGGCATGGGAGATGTTCTCCACAGCTCCACCCCCTAAAATCCTGCAATGCTTTTATTTATTCACTGGAATTATTATTCAGTGGAAATACCTAATCAAGGGAAATAATCACTCAGGAGAAAGTAGCCACAAGCAGGAGGAGTGAAGCAGCATATCCACACACCATCCCTGCGTAGCAGCATTTACAGGAACCAGAGGGAAACAGCAACTTTTTCTGGTTGAAACCACAAGTGAAATTATAAGCAGGAGAAATCCCATTTGAAGCTGAGCCAGGGCTGTGGGCTCTCACTCCCACGCTCGTGGCAAGTGGGATGGGGTTTCTAACAATGACACACAGTCAGTGGTGCAGAGATGCCTCCTGTGAGACACAAGAGGATCCCTTTCCTCTGACATTTGCTACCTCCTCAATGGACTTTATCCCATGCCCTTGCCATTAGGTGGCATCAGAAGTGCTGGGCAATGTTTCATATGTGCCTTAGGAATCTGTATCTTTTTTTTTTCTTATGTAAATTAATAGCTATTACATTGAATTCCTTCATGACCCAAATGCACTCAAGTGCTGAGTGCACCCCTGGGTGAGAATCTGTGGGACTCAAATACCTTTGTTCTGTTGGAACTCTATCCTCAAACTCAGAAGTTTGGAAATGTAAGCAAAATGCCCACAGGATTCATAGACAATCAGATCCACCCTTCTAATAATATCAAATACCTCCAAAATGTCTAAAATTTATGCTGATTTCAAAAATTTAAAGAAAATTTTCATTTAAAATTTGGTATGAAAGTCAGATTGCTTCTGTTTGGATCAGAACCTTGAAAAGGAATATTCCTGTTTGATTTGGAATGAAAATAAATGCCGACATTGCAGAACTCTTGACATGCCTTGGATGGAAGTCTGCTCTGATGGGAAAGTCAGATTGCTGGTTTATTCCCTAAACACAGGTCTGTACTAACCCTCAGAGACACACAAGGAATTCCCATGAGTTAGGGCTTGCTTCACCTTTCTGCACAGGTATGTCCCTGAACCTCTTAAATGCTGCTTATGTGTTACAGTCTTGGGGAGAGCACCCAATAAAAGCCACTGTCTGTTTTTTCAGGATCTTTCAAGTGACAGAAACATGAACCTTTCTGGCTTTTTTTGCCCTGCTCTATTAAATAGGAGTGGTAACATGTAGGATGGGGCTGCTTCCCTTGAAACCCCTGCCTCTATGGGGTTTATCAGCTCCTGACACATTTCCTGCATGGCTGGGCTTCTGTCCCACTCTCAGAACCTGCTGTATGCCCTGCTTAGGGGAGCAGCTGGCAGTTCAGGATTGGGTTGACCTGAAAAATAAGGATGGAATGTGCTCTGAGCTGAGGTGGTAGGAATGGTGATTTGGACCATTTCAGACTGAGGGAGAACAACTTTACCTTCTTAATCATCCCATATTTGTGTCATTATCCCAAAGTATATTTTTCATTCCCCTGCCCCATCAGAGAACATGAACTGGGCTTGTTGTGAGCATCAGGAACTATGAAAGGTGAGTTTCCCTGTAATTCCCCATATTTCTGCATTGCACTCTCTCCCCTCAGAACAGCTGCTTTGACTGCTGCTTTTTGTTTGCTTTTCTTCCACCAATCTTGCCTTTCTTTGGGCTGTTTTTCCATCTCCTCCTCCTCCTCCTCCTCTGAGTCATATGTTGACACAGCTCAGTGTTGGCGCTGGTTGTTAGAGGGGGCATTGTTCCTGCATATAGATACAAAGAGGGATTCTTTTCCTGCTTGCCTTATGAATATCAAAATTTCCCTTAATTTCTTTCTTTGAAGTCAGGTGTTCAGTGTCAAGGTGTTCAGCTGGTGCCAGTTCCCTTTCGCAGTTCTGTTCTGGTGGACACCAGTTGATGAAGACCAGAAGATTTTATCCCACGATGTCCCCTCTCTCCTCCACAGTGCTGTTCCCAGTGCTGCAGGAATGCCAAGTGTTTCCAGTAACCTGCAAGTATGGAAAGCCCAGCCCTGATGTCTGGTTGTAAATGGTGATGAAAGACAGCTGAGAACTGCGACGTGGCCAAGGTCATGTCCCCATGATTCCCATCTCTGGATAGCCCAGTGGCAACCTTGTCCTCATCCCTGGACCTGCTCATTTTGGAAGGCCTTACTCCCTTTGGCCTCAGGAATGCAGCTTTATCAGGCCACTCCTGAGCCCTGGGAGAGCCTCTCCTCACTCCTTCCCTGCTGCCTCTCTTACTGTCCTCATGGATGTGGGGCCATCACTGGTGAGAGACCAGACTAAAGGCTTTACAAAACAGCACTTAAGACTTTGAAGTAAGAATAGTTTCAAATTAAAACCACTTCTTAAACAACAGACATCCATTCTCCCTACAGGAAAATAATAGACTGGGGAGCTGTTGCCCCAGAAGTTTGCTGGTGTCAGGGGAATCTGTGCTGTTCCCATTCCCTCTGCTACAACTTTGTGGTACCCTGACTTTCCTTGCCTCTTGCCTGCCAGGATGAAGCAGTGAAGGCTTCAAGGCAAGGACTGTCTCATGGTTTGTTTTACAGAACATTGATGTTCTCCATCATCTCAGGCCTCGTGGCAATAACATAAGATAAAAGGGGCACTGCTGTCTCAGGTAGTACAGAATGTATGTTTAATGAAACTTCTTTAACCTTTAATGATGTGCTTTGTTTTCAGAAGGGTTTCTGACCCTTCTCTTCTGGTGTTATTCCTTTCTCTGTATTCTTCCTTCACTGGGTGATGGCTCATTGCTCTTCACTCTGCTCAGAAGATGGTACAGTGAACATGGGTTGGGCTTGCTCATATAAAGACAGATCAATCTGTATCTATTTTGTAAAAGAAACAGGGACCCATTTCTGATTTTGCTTTGATGGGCCGTGTGGCCCCTTGTCTTTGTTTTCTGCAAACATCTGTCTGACCATTTTTATTTACAACAGTATATTTGTGGAAAAAAGCATGTCTCAAATATGGAAAGGAAAAAGTGTGACACCCTCTGAAAGCATTTGCTCAGCTGTTTTGGAAGTTCTTTGTGGGTGTTGGACTGTTTTAATCATTCAGTAAAAACAATGCCATGTAATTTAGCAGTTCAGAGGCCATTTCCACAGCCTACTCAGTATTCTTGGGCTGGAACTCATTCAGCTGGTCTTGACCACCAGAGAGCTACTTAATGCCTCAAAAACTGACTTTATGAAGTTGGGTGGTTTCATTAACATGATTTCTAAATGGAGCCCTTGCTGACAAGCAACTTGCACTTAAAAATACTGTCAGACAACAGTTTTTTCCCCCCTGGGTCTCTTAAAGAGCGGGATGTAAAATGCTTTACCATCAGTTCTTATAGAGCCCAATTTAAAAATAGAGTTTGTTGTAGAGGGAGTGATTCGATAACAGGAGAAAGAATCCTGAAGAGATGGACCCAGAGAAATGAAACAACAATCCTCCACTGGGGTGAATTAGGCAGAGCAGAAAGACAAATGAAAGGAATAAGATGAGTCTCTGGTGGACCAAGATAACATGAGATCAGAGCAGTAGGATGAGGGAGATCTTTAAAATCCAGGGAGTGACTCCTAATTGGATTAAATGCTGAATGAATGGTTAGAAGTAGAAAAACAGTAAGTGTCTGAAAATGGGGGAGATTTACTCCATTTCTTGAAGAGATGGTTCTCTTTGTGCATTTGGGACCACTGCAAGTTTCTGAGAGCAAGGATTTGGGAATTTGTCTTTTGCATCACAAAAATAACTACAAAAGGCAGGGTCAGGATAAGGACAAAAGCAAAACACTTTCCATAGTGGAAGGGAATCAAACCAGGCAATAATATCTTGCTTTCTGACCACAGGACATTACAGATAGTGCTTAATTAGGTAGCTAGTGATTAATAGAAGGGGTTTATTAGAGAGAGATTAAGTGATCAGAGAAAAGACTGAGTTTCTCATTCTTTGTAGAGAAACATTCAGACATGAAGGGCAGAACTGGTAGCAGAGAGAAAACGGGGGAAAGATTTGTACAGAATTTGGTTGAGACAAATGGGTGATGAGCCCAACACTCTGAAACAAGTACTGTTTGAAGACATGACACACCAGCTAGAATTAGACAGCTGCTTGTGAAATGCTTCTTCCTTGGAGACCTCATCACAAGTGTCTCTTGAGCAACAGGAAACCAGAATATAAATCACTGCAATATTTACTTTTTAATTCAGTAACACACGAGGTTATCTGCTTTTAGAGTGTGCCTGTATTTAATGTATTAACTCAGTGGTCAGTGTTTTCCATGCCTTCCACTCCCTGGGATAAAACATTACATTATCTGTCTATATACCTGAACAGTAATGCTGAAACAGAGCACATTTCACATTTGAACCTCCTTGAGAGAAATTCTGCTCTCAGCTTCAACGCTGCTTCGAGTCTTTCTACATTGCAAGCACAGCCATTTAAAGGGGGAGTCACATCCCTGGAAAAGGCAAGGTTGGATTACAAGCTGTGAGATGCTTTTAGCTGTGCTGCCTACGCTTTGTTTCCTTACAGGATCACACTCCTCTCCCCTTGGCTTCTGAACCCTCTGACTAACACCAACCAACCTCACCAGAAGGGCAGAAATGTCAAAGATAATTTTGTCGCCATAAGTGTTGGCAATAAATTGTTGGGTAAGAGAGAGAGAGATCTTGTGACTGAAAGAAAGGACTGAAGTGTGAGCTCAGGCATGAGTAGGGCTGAATGTGCCCAAGAGAGATGTTATGAAAGCTCCACTAATGGGGAAATGATTGAGAATCCACATATCCGATGTGGCTCGGTGGCAAACCAGCTTTCACTGCATGTTGAGCCAGTGAAATTAATTGGGGTGCTTTTGACTTGTGGCCTTTGAATTTCTAAGGTTCCCTGTTCTGCTTTCCTCTACAATCCAGCAGGGGTTTTTTTTACCATGAAAGTCGACATTGTTCTACAGCTCCGTGTCTTAAGGAGCTGAGCTGTTAAGCAAATGCCAAATAAATTGAGATTAACAGTAAAATTAAAGGTGTTGACAGAACAGTAGGGGTCTTTGGAGAATCTTGGATTGTAACAGCTTGGATATCCAGAGGTGATGTGACACAGGAACTCCATGAATCTATGAACTCTCAGGAAACAATGTCTTGGTCGTTATTCTGGGTAGGATGGAGAGAAAAAAATATACTTCTTACATACAATTCAATCCATTTCCCCATACTTTTCCATCAATTCTGCTGCCTCTCTGGATTGACTCTGAGGCATCTTTGTGCTTCCTGAAATACCTGAAGTGGCTCGAGAGATATTAAACCTTGCCTAGGCCAGGCCTTGAAGGGTCTGACCAAAGCTGTCCCTGCTCTGCAGAGGAGGGAGGTGGCACCAGGTGGTTCCCAGAAGTCCCCTCTGATTCATGTTGGCCTGTGAGTCTGATGCTACTCTTGTGACACTGTTGGCTCAGGAAATCCTGGAAGTCTTTAAAGATGTCAGATTAGACTCAAACTTTTATTATGTATCTTACAAACAGGAACAAGAACTTAACACCAAGACCATGTCATGAAGAAGCTGAGGTGTTTAGGAAAGTAACCAAATGTTGAAAGACCCATTAAAATAGAAAGAAATGGTAGGTATTTCATTCTCTCTTTTACTGGCAAGGATTGTCTGTGAGAAATGTGATAAATTGGCTCCCAGAGTGTCTCTTTGCCTGACCAGGGCCTCTGGTGCTTTGATTATAATTGAGAGTAAATGCTTATTTCCAAGATAAACCTCAACTCTCTTCCATGGGGTGGTGGGCAGTGTTCCTAAAATAATACACCTTCCAACCAAGCCAAGCAGGACAGGGCAGTGAGGACACACTCAATGTCTTGGTGCCTGTGAGGAAAAGAGCTGATGGAGAAAACTTGCCTGTGCAACTTCATCAAACACAGAGCAGCAGCTTCTGCACATCAGCAGAACAGAATTGATGTCAAAGGGGTGGGCGAGACCGTGCTGGGGTAGTGCTTGGACTGGGTGACCTTGGAGCTCCTTTCCAACCCAAATGGGCTGTGAGTGTGGAGCAGTCATTCTGCCTTGCACCACGTGAGTCACTGGCCTCAGCCCTCCCTCTGCTGAGGATTTCCTATGTTCTTCTGGAGCAATCATTCCTGCAGGTCTGCAGAGACATTTTTCTCTCAAAGCCCCTTCCCTCGTGCAGGCGCAGAGTGGGCCCTTTGTGCAGCCCTCCCTTGGCAATTATTAGAATCACAGAATCAGTTGGGTTGGAAGAGACCTCCAAGATCAGCAAGTCCAACCCTTGGTCCAACCCCACTGTGATTACAAGATCATGGCACTCAGTGCCACATCCAGTCTCATCTTAAAAACCTTCAGGGACAGAGAATCCAACCCCTCCCTGGCCAGCCCATTCCAATGCCTGATCACTCTCTGTAAAGAATTTCTTTCTAATATCCAACTTAAACCTTCCCTGGCAGACCTCAAGCCTGTACCCTCTTGTTCTTCTGGTTGCCTGAGGGAAGAGACCAATCCCCACCTGGCTAGAACATCCTTTCAGGTAGTTGTAGAGAGGGATAAGGTCTCCCCTGAGCCTCCCCCTCTCCAGGCTAAACACCCCCAGCTCTCTCAGCCTTTCCTCACAGCACTTGTGCTCCAGCCCCTTCACCAGCCATTAGAGCACATTCTGCTACAGGATTATTTTTCTCTGCAGATTAATCACAAAAATCCCTCTCTGTGTCTTCCATCATCTATTGACCCTTCAAAGTTTGCAGCTACTCAGGCTTTACCAGGAAGAAGATGACAATAAAGGTGCTGATGGAGCAGAGGGTGGTCCTTGGAATTCCTGGGCTTGGAGGCTCTGCTGCCACCCCCTGCCCTGCCTGGGAGCTGTCATCCAGCAAAGTGTGCCTGCCTTGGGGCAGGAGGCTGCCACCCCCACATCTGGACACATCTGTGTAGCAGATGACGTGGGATGCTCCTGGACCAGTAACCTGCAAATACCATCTGTGGTTCTTCCCTTCCAGTGGGATCAGCCTCTGCTCCCCGGAAACAGCACGAGCTTTGCCCTTCACCTCCCTGGGAGCAGGACATGCTGCTTGAAGGTGATGGCTCAAATTGTGAAGGAGAACTAATAAAGCTCCTGGCCATGTATTTTCTGTGTTAGAGTTCTCTTTTCCAACTTTTCCTAGTGGGGGGATACTGGAAAACCTGGCAGCACAGCTGCTTTGTTTTGTAAATGAGGATTGTCTGTTCACAAATTCCAATTTAATTTCACCACACCCCTCCTGTAAATGAGTGATAATTAAAATCAAATGGGCTGTAGTGGTAATAAGAGGAACTCTGATAGTTCTAAAAGGTGGGATTAGAAAGAAATAGATAAATAGAATTAAAAATAAATAGGATGGTTTTGTAAACATAATTGTTGAATTGGACAAGTTGTGTGATTTGAAGCTGAAAGCCCCTTCTTGTTATAATCATTTGGCTCTAATATTTTGGGGGTAAAGGAAAACTGGTTGGAAATTTCTGGTCAAAGCAGAATGGAAAATGTTGATTTTTCTCAAGCCCACCTGACGTGATTTAAGACACAAAGAGCAGAGGGGAAGAGCTCTGGGCATGGCAGGGGCCTTGGAGAGCACTGCAAAAGGGAGGGCAGTGCCAGAGGGACTCAACTCTTTCCTCTGGAATACTTAATTTTAGAAGGTACTGAACAAAATTTGAACCAAACTAAGCTTTGAATTTACTGGGTCTTTTCAGGTGTTTGAAGTGGAAGGGAGAAATAAAATGAACTCAGCTTCTGTCAGCCTGGTGTTGCTGGGCAGCGGCAGCACCCAGCTGATGCTCGTTAGCTCATTAGCTCATTAGCAACCTCATTACAGGGATAGTAACCGGATGGGAGGGAGACCTCCAGGTGGATTCCATGATATGCACCTCGTGTTTGAATTCTTTAAATGGAGCAGAAGCAGTTTGGGTGATACTTTATATATCAGAGTGTGTGCTGGGTGTTGTTCCTGCAGGTGCAAAGCTCATCGTGGCTGCTGGCTTGGAAAAGGTATTCCTGACTTATGCTGTGTTATTACTCCTTGATTTTCTATTGCTTGGCTTAGCTTTGCCTGAAACTTCTACCAAGCTCAGAAGTGTAAAAATTTGTTATATTATGCTTTTTTTGTTTGTTTGTTTCTAAGAAAGAAATGTTCTATTGAAACAAACCTGCTGTCTGTATGTGAAATGAGTATTTTGCTCCATTCTAATTATGTCCCAATATCCTTAAAAACTGAAGAGCATTGTAGAGAGCTGAGTTGACTCTTCAAAATCTCCCTTGTGTCCAGGAGGATGTTTAAAGTGAGGAACAGTCAATCTCTTACTGCTTGTGTGCTCTGCTCCTACTAACCAATAGTGACTGGAACAAACCCTTGTGCTCCTCTTGTCCCCCTTGCTCTGAGTAGTTCTGAAGTGTGAGACTGGCTGGAAAACCTCCTGAAAGACCAGACATGAAGGTGACTTAGTGAGGATTTTTGTGTGCTCTTTTTGAGCTTTGTTCTCACCTGTGCAATAAACTTATATTTGGTATCAGCCAAGTGGAGAGAGCAGCCTCAGTGTTTTCAGCAGGTGATGCTTTTCATTCATCACGTTTTGAGTGTTATTTGTGGGGTTTCTTTCAGTGTGGCTCAAGGAGTTTTACAGCTGAGACAACTGTTCTTGGTGCTGATGTGCAAATGAGGGAGAAATTTGTGTAAATACAGGTATTCAGAAATAAATATATGTATAATTGTCGTGTTGCTATGTGGAGAAATTCAGCCTATTCGTGGTACAGAAGCCTGAAGACATCCTACCCTCTTTTGTGGGAAAGGAGCAAATGGATAGGGAATGATTGACCATGGTGATGCTGAGTCACCACAGACATTGCCCATCATATTCTTGAGAAACAGCATCACAAATACTTTTTTTCTTGCTTTTTCCCTGTCAAAGGTGACAGGGTCACTTTCTCTGTAGACTTCAAGTAGTGTTTGAAAACTTCCTCTTAGCAAAGAGAAGAAAATTTAAAGAATTTTTTGTCCTAAAAAAGTAACTTTTTCTTTGTGGCATTTATGCCAAAGAAATTAATTAATTTGGAAAAAAAATTGTGGGGTGTGATTATGAGTTTACCATATTTTGTCAATTATCCCAATTCTAGTGTTTTGGTTTTTATAATTGTAAGACAACTTCTTTGTTCCCATATCCAAATGGTAAGAGTCTTGTTGTCTTATTTGGGAAAGTGTTAATGTTTCTGCAGCAAACATTGAAAGTGCTTTTGTGAGGAGGTCTAGACAGAGTGATAGTTGCTGTTTTGAGCACAGCACAGAAAGGCAGCCCCAGACAAAGGCTGGTTTGTTTTTGGCCATGGCACAGATAGCAGCTGCAAGCAGTTAAGGGTTACAGGAATCCTTTTAGGCCTCCTGTCTTCCCCATACAGACCCACCCATTCCTTCTGCTCCTGGTCCCTGGGGAACAGGAATGAAAACTTCTATTTCTCCTTATTCCTGTTGTGAACTGTGTGTGGTAAAATTAAATAGATAATAGTCTGAGGTGGATCATGGTGGTGGTGGATCATGTTACCCAAAGAACCTTAAATTTCCTGTCCTCATTTGGGTAGTTTAAAAACCAAGATAAGTAGGAGGGGTTTTCTGGTGCTCTTGTTTCTCTGTGTGCCCATTTTTAAAAGCCAGGTGCTACTTCAGTCTTGAGTGCTTGGATGTCTGTCGGCCAAGCTGATGCCTCTGAAACTTATGCTGGTTGGTCAGTTGTTGGAAACAGCCATTTCCCTTTTAAAGGGCAATGTGTTGATGTATCCCTTCCTTATGTACCCAGTGCTCCATCCCCTGTCCTGGTGAAAGAGCAGCATTGCTCCTCTGAAGCCTGTTGTCAGCCTACAAGGCGTGTTTTGAGTGAGAAATGAATGGATAACCTTCATCAGGGCCGTGTCTGATCAAGGAGCTGTGGTGCAAAGCTTAGTCTGAGTTAGTGACTGTTTTCTGGTGCTACATGTGGCTGTGGTCATACAAGCTGAGGGCAAGTTTATCCCAGAATGAACAGATTTTGGGGAAGTGCTAAACTAAATAGCCAACTCTGATACCTCCAGTTCATCACAAAGGTGTGGGATCCCTTTTAGAGACTTGTGGCCTCAGCTTGTTTTGCTCCTGACTTCTTCAGCTCTGGCAAGGCTGTTGAGGGCTTGAGAAGTGAAGTGTGAGCCATTGTCATATTGAGTTTCATCCACTCAAACTGAGGTGTCATATTGGTGCTCTTATTACAGCAGAGACAACTCCAGATTCTTGCCCTGTAGCCATCAAGGTCTGTGGGTTTCAGCCTGAGCTTCTGCCCTGGGGTAAAACACATCCCTCACCTGCTGCCAGGGTGATGCTGTGGGCTCTCAGCTCCACGCTGGTGAGAGCAGGACTCAGTTCCCAGCCTGGGGAGGACACAGGCTTGATAGTTCTTTTTGTGTATAGCTGAGAGCCCAGTCTGTGCTGAGAGTCAGTCCAGTTATGGTGAGTGCAGACAGCAGTTGGACAAAATACCAGAATTGGAGCCTGTGCAATTTCTGCAGTGATGGCTGAATGTTGAATCTCCCTGCTGGTGGGGAATTAGGAGATAGGGCCAGAGTCATGTGACACATTATCCCTGCTGCCTCTGGCAGTGGATCTCTCATCTTCCTCACTGATGAAATGCCCTGTCCTTGCTCCACACCAACAGGTAGAAAAGGCTGGAGTCTGTGGCCCAGTGTTCCTCATTTTCCTTCCACTATAGCTCAGTTGGTTAAAACCTGGTTCTAATAATGCCAAGGTCATGATTTCAATCCCCTGTGTGGGCCATTGACTTTAGAGTTGGACTCGATGATCCTTGTGGGTCCCTTCCAACTCAGAATAGTCTGTCTGTGATTTGAATCAGCCCAATCTTAATACAGTCCCTAAATCTGTGTAGTTCTTTTTCCTTGCCCACTTTTTTATTTTTCTTTGATGTGCTTTCTGGCTTATTTGTTGATTATGCAAATAGAACATCAAGGCTACTTTTTCTGCAGTGGATTGCTCCTTTGGAACAAACATTCCACTCACTGGAAAGTCATCAGTGCAATTAATTCCTTTGCATATGTCTGAGAAATGTAAGAGAACAGTAGTATCTGCTATCACTTCTTTGAACACAGTTACTTTAAGGATTTGACTGAGAGAGTGGGTTTTGTTCCTGCTCCCATGCCAGTATATTTTGCCATGGATTCCCTGGTTCCATGTGGAAGAGCATTGCTTATACAGGAGCTGTTCCTATCCACAAGCACAGTGCCAATGGTTTGCTAAGTGGCAACTGCTTATATGAGTGACCCTTTAGCTGATTCTAGCCCTAACAAACAAATCCAAAATTTTTATGGTAAAATGCTGGCATTGGTGTAGCTCTGTCATGTAAGCCAAGGAAGATGGATTTCCTTTCAGAATAATGCTTTCATTGGAAATGTGTTGACTTACAGCATTATCAAGCTTCAAAACATCATTGTTTGAGCAAATCAATCTTACTGAAGGGGAATGATTTTTTGGCTCCAGCAGACATTTTGTTGAGATGGTAATTTAATTGTTAAAACAGGAAGCTTGTAATTTGGGGTGAAAACTAACTTGTAAAATTGAAATCTCTAATTGGGAGTTCTGACAATGTTCAACATATAGAAAGAAACTTTGAGTGGCAGAGTAGGGCAAGTGCCAAACCTTGTTTTGAACGTGGGCTTCCAAGAACGTGACTTCAGTGAATTAATTCCTGTGATCTGTGACTATGCACTGTGATCCTGGGAGTAGTTCACAGAACCTCACTAGAACTGGGAGGTGGTGGAAGAAGAACTGGAGAGCTTTGGAGAGCCTCAGGTCTACACCTGACAAAGTGATGCACTAATTGGAGTCTCAACAGCTTGTTCTGACTTATTTAGGTGTCCTCGGGCAACATTTCCAAACTGCTATGGAGAACTCCTGGTAGGAATGCCACCAGCTGAAGCTGTGACCTCTTCCCACTCTGGCTGTAGGATGAAGGTACTGGCAATTTCCTCATTCCAGAGCAGCTGACTCTGACTCTGCTCTGGAGTATCATGAGTGGGGGCAGCAAAGAAGAAACACTTGAGCTGTGTTGACTGAAAAATCAAATTGCTGACTCTTCACCAGAGCATGGAAAGAGGGATGGGAGCCTGGCATTGCAATCCAGCCTCTTGCTGCCCTCTAAGCATTGCAAGTCAGCACTAAGGAGTTAATTAATTTAAAATATTCTATACTGTGTGTCTGTCTTCTTGGCCAGTTGTCTGCTTGTCTGGAGTGAGAGACTCCTTCCCCTTTGGACAGCTTTCTCCAAGCTGTAGGGTTTCATAGTTAGGGGAATAAGGGCCTTTGGTGCCCAAATAATGATGTTTTGCTTTGAAGGAATAAAGCCTATTTAGGCTGGATGCTTGCAGCAGGCTGGGTCTCAGAACTACCCCCAGACAAGACATAGTTGCTTAAGAGTAGTGACAGAAAAATGTGAACAGGTTGAAAAAGTAAAGGCAGAAATGATTTTCTTGTTGAATAAAAGTGTCTCTGCCCTCTGGGTTATGTGTCCTTAAGTCAGGCTGATCACAGAAGAGGTGGTAGCAGATGAGGCAGTTTGGTTGTTAGAACAAATCAAAGGAGTTCTGGGACTGTTTCTGCACTTCATGACAGTCCCCAGAAAGCCAAGGGAATATCAGAGCTCTCATGCACAGGGAATGGCACCTGTTGAGAGAAGTGTTCATCACTTGGGAAGCTTATCAGCTACAGCAGGAGATGGGTATTGCTCTCTTGATGATGTTGGGCTTTGCAGATACAACTGGAAAACAACATTAATACATCTTATTGCTGTTAGTCACAGTGTGGGAGGGATCCTGTACCTCTGGGCCATAGGAATAAAGCAGGAGCTGCATCCATCCTTCCTTCCCTGACCTTGGCCTCTCTGAAAGAGCTTGAAATAGATAAGAAGTCTTTTGAGGCAGAGGGAGAAGAGATAATTTCACCTGCATTATAGAGGTAGGTGATGGACCAGGAACAGACCTCACTTTACAAGTCAATGTCCTTCCTACATGTTATAGAGCTTTGTGTTAGGTTTGGGCTGACAAAATAAGATTTGGGTGCACTCCTAGTGACTGATACGTGCCTGGAAACAACCCTTTCTGCCTCGCTGTGCCCTGGCTGTGCCCTGTACTCTGGGTACTGCAAAGAGGGTGGAGTAGGTGCTGATGCCAGTCCTGCAATAAAGTGTTTCCCCATATCCAGAGTAATGGCCCTTGGCTGGCTCTGGGTGTTTAGGTCACCAAGACTAAAAAGGGCTGATGGGACCACTCTTGCAGGGCTGGATGTAAATGTCTGAAGGCCAGTAAACAGCCAAGATTGTCAGGCCTTAAATGGTCACATCAGCCACAATCCACTTCATGCCAGGATCATAAAAACATGCTAAATCCCTGTCTGCCAGCTCTTGATAAAAGAGCAAAACTGTCGTGCAAATTCCCTCCAATAAAGCTGTGTGTAAGCACTTCCACTCCATAATTTAATGCCTTTTTTTTTAACTGCTTGAAATTGATGATTTTGCAACAGGCAAGTAAGTTCAGTAGATAATATTATTTTTAAGTGGTGTAATGGTGGTCTGTTATGGTAATGTTCAGACAAGGTTCAATAGCTAAAACAATAGAAAGTCACTTCTCCCAAATTTCTGTCAAGTCTTTGAAGCTTTCAGGGTTGTTTTCAAGCATGTGTGGAGCTGCTTACTGTGTGCAATAACTCATTGGGCAAAACCCAGCTGCACTAATGATTGAGGATGGACCCATTTCATTCTGCTTTTATTACTCACCCTGTTTTTCCACAGCCTCTCCAGATTTTTGCTGTAGTATTCTGGAAACAAACCTTGAGTGAAGGTGCTTTTTTGTTCCCATCCTCTCTTGGAAAAGCTTTGAGTGGGAACTTTCTAACACTCCACAAGCCAAGAGTAATCTCGCCTATTCCAAATGGGCAAATGGAGAAAACATTCCAATTCAGTGCTGCTTGGATGTCCAAATGGTTTGGCTCATGCTCTGCTCTGGACATGGGTAATATCTGAGGTGAGGAAGTTTATCTGAGGACTGTTACAAGAGTCAGTAACTGGACTGAAGCGTCTCCTCTTGACCATCTCTGGGGAGGAAAAAATATCTGTTGCTGTTGTACTTGTTGTAAATCCTCACCTCTCAATCTAGGGCAGTTAATTCTGGGTTTGAACATGCAGTGAGCCATGAGAAGGTTCAAGCCTGATGGTGGAAATAACTGGTGGATACAATCCTAGGCAGAAATGTGTAAAAGGGTTAAACAGCACCAGGAGAAGTTCAATGGAATGAGTGGAAAAAGCTTCAGTGGTTTTCCAGGAGGATCTCAGGGAAACAGGTATGTCACATTAAGCATGAATTTCTCTTAATACAAAATAAAGAGTAATCCAGAGGGTTTGGGTGATTTAGTTGGTCTGGAACTGAGGTGTTTTGCAACAGACTCTAAAAGCAGCTGATCTTGTACAGTTTTAATGTGAGAAGCTCACAAAGCCCACAGGATTAAAATCACTTGAAGTTTGATGTTAACTTTTGAAGCTTTGTTTTCAGTTTGAAGTTCTTAATGGCTTTTAAGTCACTGTAATTAGCAGGAGTCTGAGTCTTCCTGTGTACCTTACACCAAGATATGTCACACAGGAAATCCACCATAAACCCAGAGTGCTGATTTTATTTTTCTTGTGAGGACACTGCTTGGCATAAGGTGCCTCACTGCGTGGTACTGGGGTTTTGTCCAATAGCCATCAGGCTGAGACTTCTGAGGCTGGATCTGAAATTCAGGCTTGAAAACACTAAAATGTCTGATCCAGAAGTGGAGGGAGAGACTTCCTATTAGGGTGGAGTGTTTGCTTTGCTCTGTGAAGTGTTTTCACAGTGTTCTTTGTTTCTTCAAAGTTCTCTGTGCAATCATTTTAGAGACCAACATGTTGTCAGCTTTGTTTAAGGGCAAGTCCTGGAAGTGTTTTTCAAACCACCTCACTGATCCATCCTGCCAGTTCTCTTTCAGATATCTAACATATATGTAAACAGTTTATTTTTCAAGTTCCATGTTTCATGCTCCTGCACGTACTTACATTTCCCTTCAGTGATGAAGAGGTTTAATCAGCAGCTCTGGGGTTGCACTGGTGCTCTGTCACTCTGTCCAAACATAACACTTTATGCTCAGGACTTTTCCTTAAACTGCATTTGGCTTTACTATGTGAGGACCTGAGACCATAACTAATTTAAGGACTAATTCAGCCAAATTCCTGTTGACTCAGAAGTTTGTACATACAGTTCTGCTGCAGGAAAAGCTTGGAATGCAGGAGCCTCAGCACCCGTGGGGCAGTCTTGTATCATTTTCCATTATATCAAGGGATGATGTTTTCAGAGGGCATTCAGGATTTCCATCCCATTCCATGTGTTCTGTAGGTCACAAAACTGCCCCCAAAGAGGTTGTGGCTGAACCTGCAGGCCCTGTTCTCATGCAGACACTTCTTTGCCTCTAACTTGAATTTTTCCTCCATGGGATCATTTCCAGGATGTATTAGAGGGCTTGAGGTAGATCTGGTTTCCAGAGGGACTGTAACCAGTTGCTGCAGCTGCTCCAAGTGTGTGCCACAGGCAGCAGGACATCAGCAGGGATCCAGCTGTTATTGTATATACACAAGATGCAGTCAGGTTGTTGATCAAAAATCCTCAATTAAATGGTTTGAACTGAATCAGCTGACCCCATCTACTGATGTCCCCTGGATCTTCACAGGTACCACTGACTGTTTTGGGCTTGTCTGGAGCTGGTGAGACTTGGCTTCCAGCTCCCCTGCAAGTGGCAGGGCTGCAGGGAGCAGCATGGTTGCTGCCCAAGCTTGGAGCTGTGCCAGTCACTCAGAGCCTGACACTTCCAATAAGTGTGTACAGCTCGAATCTACATAATTTAATTGTGGGCTTGAGTTAAAATGACAGGGCAGAATGAAAGCAGCTAATTCCACTTTGAACATAGACAAGAGACACTGAGTGTGCCAAAGGAACTGCATTTCTATGGTGATCTCTCTACCAGGGTGGTTTGGAACTGCTTGGACAAAGATCCTTGTGCTGTGGGAGCAGGGTACTGTTCCACAAACCCTGTGAAAAGGTGCTGCTGCCCAGGAGCGGGGTTGGCATCTCTGTGTGCCCCAAGGTCACTTGTGTGGCAGCTCTGGTGGGAATGCCACGTGGGGAGCCACAACTGTGCCTTCAGAGGGTGTGCATGGGGGTTGTGAGGAGTCCTGGGAACACTGAGGGGGTGTCAGGTGGAGTTGTAGCTTGGTGAGTGGGTCAGAAGCTGCCGGGTCACTGGTTTGGGGTCAGCCCAGAGAGGCAGCTGTCGGTGTGAGCAGTGCTTGGTGCTCACAGCCAGAGTGTTACAGGGTGCTTGGACAGTGACCAGGAGGCTACCGAGCCAAGGGCAGCACAGATGCACCTGCTGGGCTCTGCCTTTCTGCTCTGCAAACACCCCTGCAGGTGTCCTTTGAAACGCTGCAGGACTTGCCCTGGGCAGTTTAATGGCAGCTGTGCAGAACTGGAGGGCAGCCTGAGGTGTTGATCAGCCCAGATGTTTGAGGGCAGCCCAATCCTGGTGATCCTGCCGGGTTCCAGGAGCCTGTCCCGTGTGGTCCCGGTGGCACCATCCCTGCTCAGCTCCATCACTCAGCTACTGACCCTCCCAACACTGCTGCAAGACCCACCTGCTTCCCCTTGTGTCAAGATGGGAATCTTTTCCCTTTTGTTCTCCGAACTGCAGGGGGGCTTGGCTTTTACCCGCGGGCGCCGTTCGGGCTGAGATTAGCAAGGAAAGAACCTGAGAGGGGTTTAAGCAGCGCCCAGCTCTTGGTCTGACCCTTGATTTGCTCCACCTGATAAGAGCTTCCTCCTCCCCCAGAAAGCTCACAAACAGCAGCTGGTTATACAGTAATGGAGATTAAGAACAAGGAATTTGCCGAGGACCTCAATGCTTTGGGAATTAAATCCTGTTTTGTGCTTTGCTGTTGTAGTTTGAGTTACTCCAAACCCAAGGTGTGCTGCCAACTCCTGGTCAGTAATTTCCAAACCATGCAGAAAGGTGTGAAACTGGTTTTCGTGGTGGTTTACTGACAATAAATATTTGTTTGGAATATTTCTGTGTAAAGCAGGGACCGGGACTGGCTCGGAGCTGCTCCTCACCGATCTGTGATGAGGCATTTGAGAGACCTTAAGCTGTGTGAGAGATGCCAAACAGGGCATGGCAGTGACTCCCAGCCTGAGATTTACAGGATGATAACAGCTTCGAAGGGTTGTTTGTGGGGGCTCTTTGTCAGCCTGTGCTAATACTTTGCCTGGAGTAAAACTCACCCTGCCAATTACTGGGAAATTCTGCAGCCTCCAGGCTGTGGAACTGAGTGTGTTCCCTCCAAGCTTTGCTGTGCAGCATCTCCTCTCTTGCAGGTGATGCTCATGGCACTCTCTTCTGGGCTTTGCTAAACTGAGATAAACCATCCCTGTCCCAAGATGGGTTTTTTCAGGACAAAGTTCTGACTTGTGAACTTACTGCTGAGTGGCTTGTGGTGTGCTTTTTGTTCAGACAAATGATGTCAAGTCTAATCCTGGTGAAGTTTTACCTTAATCTGTTCTGCATTTCTCTTCCCTGAGCCTGATGCCTTCATTTCTTGGTGCCATTTGTGGTGCAGAGGTGTCTGTATTTCAGTGGTACAGAAGAAATCTTTCATGCAGACTCAGTTCAAATACACAAACTGGTGACTAATTTGAAATAAATGAATAATCTCACTGAGCTGGGAATATTCCATTGAATAAAAGTCCCTAGGGGTTTCCTAGGATTTGAATGGGTTCCACATGTAAAGTTCTTTGGGAAAAAGGTTTTTGTATAAAAATATAATCCTAAATGTTTGTATTTACACAACTACATTCGTTCCAGAGTAAAAGTATACCTTCAATTTGCAGCTTAAAGAGTGTAAATTATTTGTTATAGGTAGCTTCAAACCCCTATTTTCAATGCAAGTTTTATGGTCTTAGTTACAATTTCTTATAGTTAAAAGGCTGTTTTTCTCCTTGTTGCTAAGAGAAAAACACAAACAGCAAAGCAAACTAAATACATTCAGTTTAACTATTCATAAGAAAGCAGCATTAAGACCAAATAAAACCTTTTCTCTTAACTTTTCCATTTGCAGCACACACTTTTCATGAAGCAAGGGTGGGATTTTTCTGGGCAGAGCATAATTAAGACTATGCATTTTATGGCAGTGATAAAGAGTTGTGGGGGTTGATACACGCCCCAGAAAACAGTGTGGCTGTGGAGCTGGGCAGCTTTAAATCAGCTCTGTGTTCAGAACCATAAATCCCATAAATTTATTATTTGCTCTTGGATGCTGTTTTAGCTATGACAGTGTGGTATTTATACATATCCCCAGTGCTGGCCTGATCAATGTCATTATAAATATAAGCAAAATTTTTTTATTGTGCATTTCAGAAGTAAAATAAGTCACCCACCCCCATGGCTTGAGTTACGTCGCTGGCTGCAGTTTTTCAACTAGACAGTCGTAAGACCTTGGGGGGATTGTTGCTATCCATGTTTTTTCCTTGGTTTTTGTGCTTCAGCATTAGGTGTTGGTAGTTAACAGTGAGAGCTTTTCATGTGGAAATTCCTGGTGCTTTGAAATTCCTGTAGTACTTTCAAACAAAAACATTGAGAAGATGAAACCCTGAAAACTGAGAGGGAACCCCGAAGAAAATGCTATAAAGGATAAAAGGAAAAATGTCCATTTGATACATTTTGCTGGATGCAAAATGTTTGCTGTATTTTAAGGTGTGCTTACTGTATTTTAAGATAAGTTATCGATGCAACTCAGTTCACCAAAGTGCATTACACAGATGCAACTGTGGTGAATGGTGATACTCTCCATCATAGAGTATGGAAGGTCTAAGTGTAGCTAAGAAATACAGATGTGCAAAAATCACATATAGCAGCAGGATATTCATCCCCCAAAAATGCTGTGATGGCCACTGTGGATTTATGTCAGTGTGTTCCAAATCAGGAATTTGGATTCGCCTGGATTTTGTTCAGATCATGTAGGATACAGTTTTGTAACTAAAAGTATTTGAAGAATTCTTCTTCATCTTCTCACCTCTGAAACTCTGTCTGAAAATCATCCTTTTCCTGCCAGAGAGGAATCCTTTGGAAATGTGGAAATCAAAATGACTGTCCTGCCTTCCAGCACAATGTACTCTGAGACACAGCAAATATAACCACACAGATCACAGCAGTTCTTGCTACTTCTGCGTGTCAGATATTCACAATTGCCTGCTTTTAAACAGGGATTTGAAATAGAAAAGTGGATATCTCTATTTACATGACCTGGAAGATAATCTGTGGTGGCCTGGATGAGATGACTTGCACTTTGCACAGAAATATTTTACCTCCTGGGTACCATCACTGTGGAGACTATATTTTTTTTCAACAGGATAACCTGTATTATCAGAGCAAAGCCTCCCCAGCACAGAACTTCACTGTAATCTGTCCTGTCTTGGTGAAAAGTTTATTCCAAACCACCTCAGTTAAGGTTCTGCTTTAGGAGTTCATAACAAGGTCTGTATCAGGACTGACCATCCTGTAAGTGAGCACAGCAAAGTAGAACAGGGATGTGAGTAAAGATTTCAAGTATCCCTGGATGCCTTATCCACTCAACTAAAGCAAACAAAAATGCTTATTATTGTCTTTTTGGCAAAACATTCCATAGATCTTTGCTGCCTCTTTCTGCCAGATCTTCTCATCTGGGTTTAGTCATCACTTATGACAGTAAGACTAACAAATGTTTATCTAAATGCTTATGTAAAGGCTTTCACTATTGCTTTGGTACAAAGAAAAGCACATAAATTCTGATTGACTTTTTCTAACAAAATGTGATCCTCACAAAGGACTGGAGACAAATATAAATGTTGGGTTTCCCCTGGTGTTTTTTTCCCCTGCAGCTGTGAGGAAGTTGCTGATGGCAGGCAAGCCCCACTCTACCTCTAACCTCTCCTAGATCTGTGTCTCCAAACCCAGGCAGCTCCTGCCACCTTCCTGTGCCTCCAGGGCTGCACCTCTCATGGGATCTTCCCTTTTATCCTATGAGAGACCTTGTCTGAGACTGTGCTGCTGTTGCATTTCACATGGTTGCTGCTCTCTTCTTTATTTTATGTATCAGGGTGTTCATTCCATAACTTGTCACTGAACACGATTCCAGCTGTTTCAGGCATTCCTGTGCCTCCAAACACTTGCAGAATAGTCTGTTTTCAATGAGTAGTTCAGACACACAGTGGGTCCAGTCTTTCTAATGTTATTACATGAAGAGCAAAATAGGAAAACATCGAGAATTAACTTGTCTTGCTTTTCAGACCATGTTCCTGAGGATTTTGATTTCTATCCAGCTATGGTCAAATAACCCCTTGTTCTTGTAGATGAGCAGTGAATTTCCAGTAGGGAGTCTCCACTCTTAGGACACTGGTAAATCCACATGTAGTTTCATCTCTTCCAGGCACTTCCCCTTGCTTTCTGCCAGCCACTGTTTCTCTTGAACACTTTGATTTTATGTAGAAAGCTCTCCTTGTTTTATTTCTAAGCTTCTCTCACACTCTCCAAATGTTTCACTTTGGACATTATACACTGTCTCTTTTATCAGGTGTTTAAGTCATAGAAGAAATCTCAGTTCTAAAACTGTGTAGTTGTCATATAACAAAGATGCTGATATCTGATCACTCTTTCTTTAAATCTGAGTTTTGAATGTTGCTCAACAGATGTGGAACAACTTAGCTATGAACTGTAACCTCCTAGTCAGAGGATGCTTGGGAGTTTTCCGCCAGGGAGAGCTTCTTGTAAATGGTCCAAGCAGAGGAAATGCTGCAGTTGAAGATGAGATTTTTAGATTTCAAAGCTATTCAGACGTGAGGATGCTTCTGTGCACACCTGGGGCCAGCTGAAGTTGGTTTTTGTGCTAAATGCCAGTCTACCTTCAGTATTTTTGAATGCTCTTGGAAACACTTGGTTTGCTCTTTTAAATATGAAGGTCAGTTCCATGCTGTGGGCACTAATGTGGGTATGTCCACATGACTACAGAGGTACCCAGGAAAGGACTAGAGATCAGACTTGCAAAGGGTGGTTGGATGGTCCTGTACCCCTGGGGCACCTTCTGGGTGGTTTCCTGTGCTAAAAGCCTGTGCTGCTGCACTCCCAGTGCCACTGGTAGCTGTGCTGGTTCCTGAGTTGTCCTCCTTTGCACTGCACTTCTTGTGCTAAGATTTGTGTTGCATTTAACCAATATATTCCAGGCAGGCCTGTTTCCCCTCCTTTTTCTGTAGCACTTGTGGTAGACAAATGATGCCACACTGGAAGCCTGTAGGGTTTATTTACAGCCGCCCCAAACAATAAATCCCTGGATGTGGGAGGAAATCAGTGTTCCTTTTCAGTGAATGCTGTCAGAGTAGCTGTGCCTTGTGCAGGGAAAGCTGTGCCAGGTGGGCTGAGTCATAGAATGGATTGGGTTGGAAAAGCCCTCCAAGATCATCAAGTCCAACCCTCGGGCCAACTCCAGTCCCTTTACCAGATCATGGCACTCAGTGCCACGGCCAAGCTCAGCTGAAAAACCTCCAGGGATGGGGAATCCACCCTCTCTCTGGGCAGCCCATTCCAATCCCTGAGCACTCTCTCTGCAAACAAGTTTTTTCTGCTCTCCACCTTCAATTTCCCCTGGCAGAGCTTGAGCCCATCGTGCCCCCTTGTCCTATTGCTGAGTGCCTGGGAGAAGAGATCAACCCCCACCTGGCCAGAACTTCCCTTCAGGGGGTTCCAGACAGTGCTGAGGTCACCTCTGAGCCTCCTCTTCTCCAGGCTAAACACCCCCAGCTCTGTCCTGCTGCCCCGCTGGGACAGGGAAAAGGAGCAGTGCTGGTTTGTGCCCCTCCCACACCATCCTGGCAGTGCCAGCTGAGGGTTTGGAAGTAAGTTTGTGTGAGATCTGGATGGAACAGGGGTAGGGATGGCAGAGACTCCTGTGCCACCCTGACAGCTCTGCCTTGGGTGTCTCTAAATGCACTGATGGTCATCAATTTCCTTCTGACTTTTGATTAAGCTCTTCCTGACTGTTTGGGTTTGCAGGGATACCATCCAGCTGTTACATACCCCCTTCCCTTGTCTCTCCTCACCATGAGGATGATATTTCAACAAGATATCAACAGTCTGAGTGCAAGCAAAGAGGAAATGTACTGTTGGGACAGTACACTTCCATAGCATGGATCTGTAGGGTATTGTCTGCACCTGGGAGGGTGAGAGCTGGCACATGATCCAGGATGGTCTCATCTGGCTGCCAGGAACACGTTTCTCTCTGGCCCATCTGCCTGCAAACCCCTTGGGTAAGAATTATCAAAAAATACCAAAGTGCAGAGTGCCCAGGATGTGATCCTGCTGCATGTGTGAGAAACAAAGCAGTGAACAGGAAATGTTTTGAAGAACCAGTGTGAGAGTCTCTGACAACTTTCTTGGAGGAAATTTCTGAACTGGCATCAGCTCTTGATGAGTTTGATTTCAATTGAGAGCAGGTGTGGCCAAGAGGTGGCCTGAAAGTTCTTAGTCATATCAAAGGCCACATCCACTGAGTGTGGTACCAGCCTGAAGGTGAGGCTTGGGCTTTTAGCTCTCCCTGTTTTAAAATTGTTTAGGTGAATTCCCCTTCTATGGGGAAAGTGTATGACCAGCTAAAACCTGCAGACTTTGATTGCTGGATAAGATGGGTTTGAAATAAAACCTCACCTGAGAGATCTGGGTGTCTCCAGTCCACATGTCAGAGCACTTGAGCAGGGTGGAACCTCAGGAAACCTCTCAGGGAAGGTTTTCTTTATGGAAAGAAAGGAGAACACTGAGAGAATAAATTTTAGTGCTCAGTTCTGTCTGTATTTTATACTGAAATCTGCTCCTCAGGTCTTAAAGATGCTGTAGCAGGGGAAAGTGGTTTTTCTCATGTGGTAGAGGATACAGGGAATATTTTGAATCTGAAAAAATACATAATAGTTTCATCAAAAGAGCTTAACTTGGGCTCAAGGAATGAATCCCATCCTGCTTAGCCTCTGTGCTAATCCAACACTCCCAATTTTGCAAGGGAAAAGGAAGCTGTTGTGTGGCACTGGAGGTGGGTGTTGTGGGGTGAGAGGTTTCCTAAAGGGCTTAGCTTGGATTCATCCACTTCTTTTGGCTTCTACTGCTGGAAATTCACTGCTTGCTGAAAGAGGCAAGTTATTGTTTCCCACAGCTGGGATGAGAGCAAACATCCTTAACTGTAAGAAACTTAACCCATTAGAATCTTTGGTTTATTTTAATACCCCTTCCTTCCATCTAAGATACAAATAAAATCACTTTTGCCTCATAATTCCAGCAGAATAGATTCCCTATTGCCCTTCCCAAGTATCTCTTCATGCAAAAACAAGAGATTAGGAATAATTTTCCAGAGAAAGTGTATTAACTGCTTTAACATTTGACAAATTAATCATATCTCTCATTCTAATTACCTCCAAGATTCAGAATTAAACTGCACATAACAGCTGACAAATGCAAGGACAGATGAGTGGATGTCTTTCTGTGTTAAACTTCTTTCCTGCCTCCCAGGAACTGCTGGATGAAGTGAGGGACAGCACATGTGTCTCGGGATGAGCTGATTGAGTTGTTGCAAATGCTCATTAAATCAGAAGGTGGCAGATAATCCAATGAGCAGTGGGTGTTGGGAACTGCTTGAGTCCCATCATCACTTTATATGAGAACTTGATGGCCACTGTGAGACTGTTCTGATTATTTCATATGGCAAAAAGGGCAGAAAGGGAAATGTGTCCCAGCAAATACAGAGGAGGAAGCAGGTGTTGCTCTGTGGTGCTTGTTTGGAGCTGTAGGAAGGCAAATGACCCTCTCTTGCAGTGCTGAGATGCCACCATAGCTGGTGAAATCTGTGTTTTCTGGAGGTCTGCCTTTTTTTGAGCAACCCCGTTGTTGTATCCAAAAGGAAGGGGGATTTTTAGAGCTGTAATATTCTGACATTAGAAAAAAAAATACTAGTAAAAAACTGTACCAGTACCCAGAACTTAAGGGAGTTTTGCAAAAGCTTTGAAAGCTACCAGAGGATTCAGAACCGAGATTGGAATTAGCTCAGATCTTTTGGCTTGTGTCTTCTCAGCCAATTTCTCTTCCCTGGGATGACATTCTGTTTCCAGTTGCATCTGTGTCTGGAGCCCTTTCCTTTGAAGGAGGTCACTCGTTTGAAGAATGAGGTGTCACAATCTGTGGGTCTTCCAGCAAACCCTCGATGCTGCAGCCAGGAGCCTTTGTGCAGCTTGGAGACTGAGATACCTCAGCACACCTAAAGCTTCAGATAAAGAGATATCTGTGAAATATTTCCCCAAGTGTGGGGGTGATGCTGTTTCAGTGGGAGCATTGCACAGTTTGAGCATATCTGGAGGATTGCACCATGCAGAATATTCCAGATCATAGAATGGATTGGGTTGGAAAAGACCTCAAAGATCATCAAGTCCAACCCTTGGTCCAACTCCAGTCCCTTTACCAGATCATGGCACTCAGTGCCATGGCCAAGCTCAGTTGAAAAACCTCCAGGGATGGGGAATCCACCCTCTCTCTGGGCAGCCCATTCCAATGCCTGAGCACTCTCTCTGCAAAGAATTTCTTTCTGCTCTCCACCTTCAATTTCCCCTGGCAGAGCTTGAGCCCATCGTGCCCCCTTGTCCTATTGCTGAGTGCCTGGGAGAAGAGACCAACCCCCACCTTGCCAGAACTTCCTTTCCCTTCAGGCAGTTCCAGACAGTGCTGAGGTCACCTCTGAGCCTCCTCTTCTCCAGGCTAAACACCCCCAGCTCCTTCAGCCTCTCCCCACAGCACTTGTGCTCCAGTCCCTTCTCCAGCCTTGTTGCTCTTCTCTGGACCTGCTGGTGAAACAGCAAACACAGATATATTAAAGTTGGTTTTAGCCATCTCAGACTTGCTAAATCATCCCAATTCTTGGCACTACTGGCATCTCTCAGCACTGTACCCATGGCAGGGTCTAACTTTCTTTAATGTAAAGCATGTTGTCAGAATGGTGGGTGTTTTGTGGACCTGGGTTTGGGAGTGGCCAAAGAAGGGAAGATGGTGCTGGAATATTTTCTGTTCTCATCCCTACAGTTTCATTAGGGAAGTAGCAGATTGGCTCCTGCTGGATGCTGAGACCATTTAGTCCAGTGCACAGGAAAGGGATGTGAGTAGTTCACAGGTCTCAGGGAAATCTTACCTGCTGGAATATTATGCACTTTCTCCTTGAAGATAAATCATGACTTAATTACAGACGTTTAGATCAGTTTCAGAATTGTGCTATTGGTCATGTGAGGCATGACCAAATATTGGGAATGCTTATGATGGTGTCAGGAATGTCTTCCTTCCTTGCCTGGGAATGAATGCTGAAGCAGAAGGGATGAATTGATGCCCCCCTTTTTGACTAAAAGATTATGGTTTTCTAATTGGCAGCATTAATTTTAACGTTTTGTTTCTTTTAGTCTAGTTATGCCAACTTGAGAGTGTTCAGCAATTTTTAAATGGAACTTTACTTGCTTTAAATTTATTTTTTTTTTAGATCTGGTGTGTTTTCTAAGCTGAATGAAGCAATGATCACTTTGGTTTTCTCACAAGGGATATTGGCTTTGAAGAAAAACAATAAATTATTTTCCCCTTAACAGCACCTCCGTTTGATTTCTGTTTGTTTCTCTTTCCCAGTTCCTCTGAAGCCCAGAGGTTTTGTAGTGTCAAGTGATGGTCATTTGGGAAACTCTTGGTATATAAAGATGTAGGAGTTGGATATTTCTATCTTGATTAAATAAATTTCTCTAATTTCTTCCTAGTGAGAATACTTCTTGTTTGTTTTCTTGTTCCCATCTGGGGAGATTTCTGAGTGGTGATGCTCTAAGAATGTATGGCTGAACTCTCTGCTGCTGCTTTGATTTTGGTGGAGCAGGGCCAGCAGAGGCTTTTGGCCCCCTCTTTGTCCACGTTTCTCAGAAATGCTTTGCTGAGCACATTTGCATTGTTTCCCAGAGGAAAGATGATAACTCCACTTGATTTATTAATCCAGACAAGTTTGTAAACCAAGAAGCACATGGCAAAGGGTACAGGTGGGACTGAAGGCTGCCTTGTGTCCAGTTCCCTTAACAGGTTTCATGGTGCATGAAACAGTCAGGAGCAACCTCCTCTCTTCACAGAATCTGATACGAGGATCATAAGTCACTTGTCTGTCACCTGAATGTCTCTTTTCCCCTGCAACCTTTAAGTGTCTAAACCAACTTCTTACATATCAAAGGACCAGATCAAGTAGTCAGAGCATTTCCCACTTTGGTTTAGTGAGGTTAAGCCTGGCCTGTGAGCTGAGGGAAAAAGCAGGTTCTTGTTGTGCAGCAGCTTCAGCTCAGCTCTGATAGATATTTATTATAAAGGTCCCATCATGCAATGAGAAGGGTGAAATCTGAGGTCTTGTGGGGTTTTTTGTACTGCTCTAAGTGATCTCAGGCCACTGACGCATCTTGTTGGACAAATATCAATTTGTTATGGATAGTTTGGAGGGATCTTTGCCTAAATCTTCCCAAAAAGGTCAGCTGGGAGGGGCTTGCATGATGTGTTGCTGCTGTTGGACACTTCCAAAGAAGAGGAGTCTTGCCATGTTTACAGCTTTAACCACCAGTGCTGGGACATCTGTGGGATATCAACATTTGTGGTCCTTCACTGTTGTGAAGTCCTGTAACCCACCATGTCTGAGCACAGGGATGTGTGAGACCAGCCAGATGGTGGTGCCAGGCCCATCTTGGGCTCAAAATTGGGATATTGAGCTCAACCAAGAATAGAATCATAGAATGGATTGGGTTGGAAAAGACCTCTGAGATCATCAAGTCCAACCCTTGGGCCAACTCCAGTCCCTTTACCAGATCATGGCACTCAGTGCCACGGCCAAGCTCAGTTGAAAAACCTCCAGGAATGGGGAATCCACCCCCTCTCTGGGCAGCCCATTCCAATGCCTGAGCACTCTCTCTGCAAACAAGTTTTTTCTGCTCTCCAACTTCAATTTCCCCTGGCAGAGCTTGAGCCCATCGTGCCCCCTTGTCCTATTGCTGAGTGCCTATTCCTTCCTTCCACTGCTGCAGCTTTCAGGCCTTGTTGCAAGTATCAGGCTGGCTGACTGTGTGTTTCCTGAGAGCAGAGGGAGCTGCTGGCCCCTTCCATTGTCCCTTTTGGCACAGCTGGCAGCATTTCTCTGCTTGCTCATTGGATGTGGAGCAGTTGTGGCATCTCTTCCTGCTTTGGGCAGAGGCACAGAGTGGACTTGCATCCCTGCACAAAAGGCCTTCTTGACTATGTGCCATCACATGAGTCCCTTCAGGATAAGAGTATTCCAAGCTGTGAGGGAGTTCCTGGTAGGGAGAGTTTGCTGAGGCTTAACCCAGCACTGCATCTGTCCTTTCCTGCTGTTGCAGGAGTCTTAAGAGCAGCTTAGTGCAGGACTAAAGGGATCTTTCTTAAGTGCTCCTAAAAGAAGGACCATCAAAAATTCCTGCCAAAGATAGGAACAGTAATTAGGCATGAGAAGAAAGATTATGGCCTGCTGCTGCTTAGAATAACCTTATTTTCCTCCTTTGTAGAAACTTTTCTTGGTTCAGTTGATAAGAGGTGCTTGTGTTGGGGTCTAGAACATGTAACCAAATACCAGGAGTAGGTGTGTCTGCAAGTTGTTCTTCCCAAAGAGGAGCTGAATCTTTTTCTGACTGAGCAGCTCGGAAGTTCTGGAGGGTGTTGGGGTGAACTCACCACTTCCCAGTATCTCCTTGGGAGGTTTTAGTAAGAGATCTGACTCTCCCTTCTGCAGGGATGGTGCAATGATGTGCTCTGGTGCCTCTGGGCACTAAGGGTCAATACTCAGACTGGGTGCAAAAATCCCTTTTTCAGCAGGGTCTGAGCAGACAAAGTAGGAGCTATTCCTCTTGCACCTGTACCAGTGCAAGAACAGGAGTGAGTCTGACTGCCAGGTCTGTTTGTCCTCAGGACACCACAACCATTCACCCTAAAACACAACCCACTGAAGCAGAGTCTGAATAAATATTTTTTCTCCTTCGTCTTTTTCTGTAAAAAGGGTCTTTTGATGAAAATATCATCAGTGTGTTTGAAAACACCATCCCCTGAGTGGTTATTTCTCAAGTCCTCCAAGGGGAGAACCTCTGCCACCACTCCCTGTCTGACTGAGAGTGGAGGGGCCACCCAGGGGCTCAGCCTTGCCAGAGCAGGACAGTGAGACCTGCAGAAGATGTTCAGGGGCCTTGGGAGTTTTCAAGACATTATTTTCCTGGTGATGTGCAGGGCTGGAGTCAGTGTTGTCCTTCCCTACTGCCTAACAATACCTTTAATAGAATTGAAGGAGTTTCAGTGCTGCTCTTGTACCTCTTGTGTGTCTGCCTGGAGAGTGTTGGTGGCTCTCCTGTGCTCCTGAGCATTCATACAAACCTCAGGCAGAGAAGCTCCAGGATCACCACCTACAACTGGGATGAGTGTCCCCTTTGAACCAAACAGTAGTATGGGAAATGCAGCTCATGTGGAGTTCTGTTAATGACTGGCTTGGCAAAAACTGCTTCAGAATGTGCCTTTTACTAAGCATGACCTATTTTTGCTGCAAGACACACGTGTGATTGAGATATATGTATATATAATATATAAATAGTTGTGGGGTTGAGAGGCTGATGAAAGGTTAACCTACAATCAATTGATAAATCCTTGACTTGTTCCACATCTCACTGAGCTTTTTATGGACTAAGGAGCTGTAAAATATCTGAATCCTGATGACCAGCAACACCAGCTCATACTGGAGAATGAAACAGGAACCAGTAAATGGAAATGGTCTTGGTTTTCTTTGGCTTTTAAAAATATTATTCCCACTCATGGTCTGTATCTGCTATAACACTCTGGGGCTATTGTGAGGTATTGGTTGTGACCAGCTGAAAAGTCTCATTAGCCAGGAATTGAGCACTTTGTTATCTCATGTTTGGCCTGATTTAGGAAAGGGTGCAACACCATACTTAGAATAAGTTTTAGCTACAATTATGCCTAATGTTCCCTGAAGCTTAACCTAGATCAGATGGGGAATTCAAAAATAATCAAGTCAGGGGGGAAATCAGAAAGTGCTGATGAGCTGAATCAGCTAAACTCAGTGTTCTGTTCTTTAGAGGCTAAAATACATTGAGGGTATCATGAATCACTCAATCAACCACATCACTGAGGTCCTTTAAAAAAATAAAATAAAAAAGTTGCCTTTTTTATTCAGTGTCAGCCTGCACCTTGAAGTGCCTGGAGCAGCTCCTAACTTGGTCCTGTGCCACAGAATCTTTAAGCTGTTTGTGTCTGCCACTGACTTGGAGTGCCTAAGTCAGTTTAAAAAAATGAGACTTAGCACTGTTTGATTTTAGGCCCTTTCTCAAATACAATTTTTTAGCCAGATGCTGGAGTGGGATTCATAGCTGTCCAACTGCTCACCTCCAGAAGTTTGCTCCTTTATTTTCTCTGTCAAGGGTAAATAACTATTGATTCATCTTAGAACCAGATCAGTTTTCCAGTTGATTTGATTGCCCATCTAATCATTCACTTGTGATTGCTTTTTCTGTTAATTATTTTTTTTTATTATTCAGCAAGGCTTGGTATTTTTTAATATACTCTTAGGAAGGAATTTACTAGTGTGTTTTGGCTGTTTTCTCCACTAATGGAGAGGTGCTGTGTTAACACTTCTGCAGTGCCAGAGCAGCACAAAGAACCTCCCAGAGAGCCTTGCTTTGCATTCTCAGGCACAGTCTGGATTCAAGTCTTGGCTGTGCTGTTGGAAAGGTGGTGGGAATATTTAGTGATCTGTAATCACTTCTCTGGTGTGTTTTTGGTAAAATTCTTGGTAAAAGTATGAATTTATTAATATAATACTCCTATGCACATGTTGAAACCAAGAATCTTTTGAGGTTTAGTGATGTATTGAGTCTTTCTGCATGATTTTGGGAAAAATGACTGAACAGATCCCTTCTATGGTGTGCAAAGAGCTCTTAGTCTAAGATGACATTCAGTTCCTCACATTTAAACCTGGGGGAGGGAGTGTTTCAACCAAACCTCTTTGTATAAATAATATCTTAAAATCCACTTAGATATGTGCCTTAAGTCAGAGTGGACTGAATTGAAACTTCCAACTTCTCCTGTCCCAAATCATCCAAATCTGAGGCTGATATGTGTGGGTAGGAGGTGCCTATTTTAAACAAGTATTTTGAGGTGTGCAGTTTAAGGGTGGGAAATTGTGCCTCTCTTCTAGGCATTTTTCATTTTTGACAGTTCTTGTGCTGTATCTTAATAAAAAAAATGTTATTCATTCTCATATTCAGTGTTAAATGATGGCTTTCTGTCCTCCCCTGCACAGCTGATCTGCAGGTCACAGTGGTGGGTCAGCAATGGCAGCACAGCAATGCTGATCCCTAATGCTGGTTTGAACACTGGGCCCCTCAGTTGAGGCAAGAGATTGAGGGGCTGGAGCGGGGCCAGAGAAGAGCAACGAGGCTGGAGAAGGGACTGGAGCACAAGTGTTGTGGGGAGAGGCTGAGGGAGCTGGGGGTGTTCAGCCTGGAGAAGAGGAGGCTCAGAGGTGACCTCAGCACTGTCTGGAACTGCCTGAAGGGAAGTTCTGGCCAGGTGGGGGTTGGTCTCTTCTCCCAGGCACTCAGCAATAGGACAAGGGGGCACGATGGGCTCAAGCTCTGCCAGGGGAAATTGAAGTTGGAGATGAGAAAAAACTTGTTTGCAGAGAGAGTGCTCAGGCATTGGAATGGGCTGCCCAGAGAGGGGGTGGATTCCCCATCCCTGGAGGTTTTTCAACTGAGCTTGGCCGTGGCACTGAGTGCCATGATCTGGTAAAGGGACTGGAGTTGGCCCAAGGGTTGGACTTGATGATCTTTGAGGTCTTTTCCAACCCGATTGATTCTATGATACCCTTCAGTGCCGTTTTTTAGAATACCACTCCACATTCATCCCTGCTGCCATGCAGACAGCACTAAGTCATTTCCTTATTCCTATGACAATCTGTTCTGTTGCTGTTTCCATGGGAAATGCAGATGTTTGTTGTTTCTGCTACTCATGGAAAGCTTGGTGTTCCCAACAGCCCAGAAAAGCCACATGTCCCACTCCCAGTGTGAGCCTTTTTACCCTAAGTTACCTTGAATATTTCCCTTTTATACTAATATTACTCTTGTCCCAAAACAACAAAGCTCACAGTCACAGGAGAGAACACACAAGATGTTCAAAGCAGCCAACCCACCTCTCTGTTTCTGCCAGTCACCCCTCAATGTCACTGTCACATGAGGCAATGCCTGTTTGGGTGTTCACTGCAACTGCCAAAAAATCAAACCAGAGCCCAGCTGGTATGATGGTTGTCAAGTAAACCACTTCTCTGGGTAAGGAATAAGCTGCTTTTCTTGTTGCCAACAGTTTTTGAACAAGATCTCCCTAAAGGAGGCTGCATGAGGATGAATATGAATGGAAATAAGCAGGAACAGGGTTAGATGTAGCAATGGTTCTTCAGAAAATGCAACAACTTGAGTGTTGTACTTAATGGTCCAAATGACTTAATCTGGGGAGACAACAGGAGAGTCCTGTGGGCTGATGTCATCACTCTGGTAGCCCTGGGAGCTGTGGCTGTGATGGGAATGCCAGCTGAGTGTTGGTGCCACCATGAGCGTGGCTTAGGACCCTTCTGACTTCCTCCTTGCACTGGCACAGGATGCCCCATCCCTGGTGGTGTCCAAGGCCAGGCTGGACGGGGCTTGGAGCAACCTGGGACAGTGGGAGGTGTCCCTGCCCATGGCAGGGGGTGGAATGAGATGGGCTTTAAGGTCCCTTCCATCCCAAACCACTCTGATTCAAAGTGGTGTATAAATGTACATTTGGAGCTGTCATTTATCACTGTAGACAAAACTAAGCTGGGCTGGATGTTATATTTAAAGCAGAGATGATAATAGTACTGGCTATGGTTACAGCCTTCCCACAGTTCTAGGGAAACATGTGATGAACTCAAGCCAACTATTTTTCCAGATTTTGTGCCAGAGTTAGTTTGTATAGGTGGCAATATTGGAAACTCTCCAGATAAAGCTTTTTATCTGACCATTTATTTCTCTTAACTTTTCTAGTCTTGAATCCTCTCTTGGGCTGAGTCTAAACCTGCCACAGCTAGAGGAGCCAACCCCTCTGCTCTCCAAAAACCTCCCTGATTTCAAACCTACCACAGATTGAGACAAGCAAGTCTCAGATAAAGGCATTTCCTCTGCTTACCAGAGCCAAAAGGCTTCTTCTAATTAGCTGAGCTCCTCCAGAGAAGCTAAAAGGAGAATATGGATTATTGGCTGGTTGCTTTCTGCACAAATATGTATTTTTTCCCTATTGACATGGGCAAGAAAAGTATCTCATGGTGGGCTGAAACCAACCATGGGGGTTTGGGAAATGTGTGGGTTTTGTGGGGGCTGTTTTTGGTTCTCTTCAGGCAGTTTGGAGGGGAGAAGGGGCAGGAGCAGGAGCTGTAACTCGTTCCCTCTGCCATGTGGAGCTGTGCCTGCACCCCAGCTGGGTGACTGACACCCCCAAGCAGAGCTCTGGGCACTTGGGAAGGAGCCTTGGCATAAGTTCTGAGACAAGTTTGGGAAATCAGGCTTGTTGTCCAATATCTGAAGATACCAAATAATCAGGTTCCACAAAAAACAAAAGGTCTGAAACTCTTATGTAGGTTCTCTTCTAGAATATACACATACTCATATGGGGAAAAAAAATCACAGTAGTCTTACTCTTTGAGCAGTTCTACCAAGTGGCCACCCACTCTGAGCTGGTTCCTTTCTGGAAGCTGAACCTTTTGGTCTGGGAAGCTCTTTCAGAGTGTTGGAAGCACAGCCACCTTCTCTGGGAGCAGCGTGTCCTGCAGGGAACCAACTGGGATGGCCACCAGTGGGGTCACCTCTGAAATGAAGGTGATTAGTTGGGTGAATCCCACGGTAATAAACAGAGCCCCACAGACTGAAACCTCTCATGCACTCTGTGCCTTGACAGCAGAAGTTTAAGCTAAATTCTCCTAAAATTCCTGAAGCTACCAATTATCTGAAAGCTTGAACAGTTTCTGAAAACCTCTGCTGGCTGTTCTATTGGAAAGAAAGGGAAGGATCCAGATCTCATGACTTTGAGAATATACTGAATTTGAAGGCTGAGGTTCCCATCTCCTCTGGAGATTTTTTTGCTGAGTTTTGAAAAATCAGGCAACACTACATCCAAAAAGAAGAGCAACTAATAATACTGGGTGAACTGGCTGATCTCAGATGTGCAAAATCTGCCCCTAGGAGATTCCCACTCAAGAGGGTTCCTGATTGCAGCAATAAACACTCTGAGATTAGTTACCTACCTAAAACTCTGGTTTTCCTTACAAAGTAAAAGCCATCACATATCTTGGGTTCATTTGGCTCCTAGTGCTTGCTTGGTTGTCACTCTGTTATATTTTAATGATTGTCACAGTCACTCTGAAAGCCCTAAAGAATTTGACGTAGAGGAAAAGGGACAGCACAGGGTTGTCCAATCCTGATACAACGTGGCCACCTCTGACAGGATTTGCTTTCTGACTTGTCTATTTAAAGTGTAGCTTTACATTAGAACACAGTGAAGGTACTAAATAGTGTTTGACAGAAGTCACTGGTTTTTGTTTTGGTTTTTTTTTTTAAACTGGGAAGACCTTGATAATGAGCTGAGTTCAGCTGTCAACTCTTGCTCAGTCTCAGGCTGGGACCTTTGTTCACCATTTATTCAAAGCAGCTGAATTTGCCTCTGGGGACCAGTCTCATCCATTTACTCATCTTGTGAGCTCACTGGTGACTTCTACCACCTCAGCTCCCTGCCCCTGATCCTTTCAATTACAGATGGGAGCTAAAGGCAGCTATTTTTAAATGTCCTTCCTAGTTCCATCTTACACTTGCAGTTCAAGTATTTAAGTTCACACTTGGGTTTATGCCTGATTGATTTTGCTGAGGTGACTTGTGTGTGAGGCAATATGGGCAGGTAACTCACCAGAGGGGATTTAAACTACATATAAAAAAGTCTTCTCTAGTCCAGGAGCAACAGGAGCTGTGCAAAGCTGGAAGGCATTGCCAGAAAGGGACTCTCTCATGAGAGGCCTCATGAGCCTGGGGTTAGAAAATTAAGCTGAAGCATAATAGGAGTATCAGCATAAGGTGGAACTTGCCAGTGAGAAGTGAAATGCTGACTAAAACAAATATCCTCCCAATCCCGTGCAGCTGGATTGATTGGCAAGCTTGATTACTCATCCTTTCCTGTCTAGACAGAGCTAGTTTGGAGATTTTGTATAAAAAGTTAATACTTATCATGTTTGATGGCTGTCTTGGTGCTGGGATAAGGTTTCATGGATTACTGACAATTCGATTGGAAATTGAGTTTGGGAAAGTATTAGCAAAATGGCCTCAATCTTTTGCTGTATCTTAGTGGAAGAAACATGCTCTTCTTTGGGAAGGTAGAAAAGAGGGAACCTTGCCCTGCCCTCTTTTCAGAGTTCAGTTATAGCAAATGCCCTTGGCCTCTTCTAGGCTGGTATATTTGGGCAAAATCTTGGTCTGTTTGTCTATAAATAAGAAATATTGCACCATGAGAGGTCCTGACATAAACCTGAACAAAAGCAAAGCTGTCAAAGATATCAGATGTATGGAGAAGGGAAGCAGATTACCTGGAAGACTTTTATATCATGGCTTGTTTAGAGCACTGAAGACTGAAGGTGACCTGTGGAATCTGAGCCCCAGGCTCGATGCTGATCCACAAACTGTGCACGCCCAGACAAGGCAAATTCCAGCTGCTGTTCTGGTTGCAGAGAGATTTCTCATTGCAGAGGGAAAGAAGAGGGGATGAAGAATTCCAGAGCTGGCTGTGAGCTGGGCAGTCTCTAAAGGGGGCTGTTTGTCTGCCCAATCTGGAGCGTCAGAGATGGAGACCCTGATTTGAACAAACCCAACGTGTTTTGGTAGACTGCAATACATTCAAGGGGAAAACCATGAGAAATAGGTTTAACCTTGTCCAAAAAATGGACTTTTGTTGGAGGAAGGGGGTTCACTCAAGCTTTAACAGGTATTTGAGCTGTCCCTTCATCTTTCATGGAGAGCATTACACTAAGTGCTCCTTGGCTGCTGCTCCAGGAAGCTGGCACAGGCCAAGTGCTGAGGAGCTCATTTAAATAGGACTGGCCTCATTAGCATTCCAGATGCTGAAAATGTGCACAGCTGGATGAATGCCCAAGTGCAGGCCTCCTCAGCTGGGGCTTTCTGCTGGCCTAAAAATAAAGTTCCAACTGACTTCATTAAAAATCTCTCTCTGTCCATACCTACATAAACACACATCATGGCCAAGCTGAGGTTTGCCTGTTCCCTGCCTGAAGGGTGAAGTGCTGCTCTGTCCTTGGCTGCTGGGTGGGGTCACATTGTGGGAACTGCGTCCCCATCAGATGTTGAGGTGACAGGGTAGGTTTCCCTCACAGCAGTGTTGGGATGCTCTGCTGGTTCCTGAGCTCTGCTGCCATTTCAGAGCACCATGTCCCTTGATTCATGTGTCTGTATCCCCTCTGTGACCAGGCTGGAATTCCATGTGCAGCTCTAACTCCTGCTGAGCAGGGATATTTTGAAACCCAGCTCTTTTAGCAAAAGCTCTGAGAGGTGATTTTATGAAACCAGCAGCTCAGCTGAGGTGAGAAGCAGATCAAATGATGCCAAGAACTACCAGGACAGGAAAAAGAATAAACCAAACTTGTGGCAACATAGAAATCATCAGCACATCCTTCCCTTAAGGACTGCATGTGGTATTTGATGCTCAGAAACGACAGAATAAAGTATGCAAGGAAGGGCAAAAATAGATGCAGGGTGCAGAATGGCTTTTGTACAAGAGGTGACTGAAAGTGTTATTTGTTTTAGTGTGGAAGTGATGAACAAGAAAGAATTGTCTTTATCTGCATGAGCTGCAGGGAGAAGTCGGTGGGGAAGGTGCAGCCATTCAGTTTAAGAATCAGAGGCATCAAGTTCAGTTGCTAGATAGAATCCTCAAAATGAGTGTTCAGCCTGGAGAAGAGGAGGCTCAGAGGTGACCTCAGCACTGTCTGGAACTGCCTGAAGGGAAGTTCTGGCCAGGTGGGGGTTGGTCTCTTCTCCCAGGCACTCAGCAATAGGACAAGGGGGCACGATGGGCTCAAGCTCTGCCAGGGGAAATTGAAGTTGGAGATGGGAAAAAACTTGTTTGCAGAGAGAGTGCTCAGGCATTGGAATGGGCTGCCCAGAGAGGGGGTGGATTCCCCATCCCTGGAGGTTTTTCAACTGAGCTTGGCCGTGGCACTGAGTGCCACGATCTGGTAAAGGGACTGGAGTTGGCCCAAGGGTTGGACTTGATGATCTGGGAGGTCTTTTCCAACCCAATCCATTCTGTGATTCTGATGAGAAGGGATACTTTGTCGCAGGACACAAGTCAGGTGTGGAAGTCATTCCCAAAAGCTGCCAAACAGCTCCTGAAATAAAAAATAAAAAAAAGAGAGAGAAAAACTAACTACCAGAAGGAATATTTATGGAGGATTACTAAACAAAAAAAAGTGACTCTGGCTCAAGTTGTCTGAGCTGCACATGGCCAGAAGCAGAGAGTGGTGAGAGGTGTTGCTAAATGGTTGTCCTCACATGTTTTCCCCCTGAGCTGTTGAAGGGAGGATGCTGGGCTTGGGCTCTCCCAGAGACTGACCCAAGCCCTCCAAGATAGGTGGACACTTCTGGAATCAGGAGGGTGAAGCTGAAGGGCTGACTGCAGTGCTGCAGAATCACTGAAGAGACATTATGTCCCATGAACCACCTTTGGGATTGCTACCCCCTTCTCTTGAAGGAGCTGTTATTCTGGGTTTGACTTCTCAAAAGGCTGTGCAGGCTGCATCATTCAAGCTGCCTGAGGATTTTACTCTTGTTTTTTAAAGAGAAATATGTGTCTTTATGGATCTTTCCAAAAAGCAGTCACCTGTATTTAAATAGCCCTGTGTGTCTAGTTCTTTGTGCTCTGTGTTGTTGGCAGAAAGAAGTACCTTTTTCCAGCTACTTGGTGAATGTCTCCTCCTTCACCACACTCTGCCCATTCCTGGGTTTCAAGATGTGAATTTCTACCTGGGATCTTAAAAATATGTAGTGTAACTATCCAAGCAAGTCATTCAGTGCCACAAAGCTGATGAGATGCATCATAAATCACAAAAGTATCAGGATTGCTTGTAGGGGAAAGGGAAGAATGAGAAAAAGCTGACAAATGGAATTCTGGGGGGAACAGCATCAGTGAGGATTGTCCCAGGCAGGGCAGGGATGGCTGCAGCAGCTCAACACTGAGGCTCCCTTCAGAGTGGTACCTCTGGAATCCTGGAGAACACTGCACCATTCCAGACCTTCCAGGGGTGGCTGAGATGGGAAATACCTGTCTGCCATTTGTTTGCCTATACATGGCTCAGAGAGTGTGTTTGCAAGTTATCCCTGTTCCCAGTGAGATGGTGGTGCTGGATGTAACCACTATTTTCCAGTCATTGCCTAGTTCAAAGTTGGTCTTGTGGGTTTATGGCTGTCTAGTTCCCTCTCAGTTCTGGTACATGGGCTCATTTTTAATTAAACACCCATCATTTAAGGAACTAAAAACAGTCCAAAAAAGTTTTGTTGACCAAAGTCTGAAAATATGAAATGTACTTTGGGGGGTTTTGGGTGTGGATTATGAGGCACATTTTAATAGTATTTAGTATGTCATCTTCAAGCAATGTTTTTAAACCTCAAAACTCCAGGGAAGTTCTGTAGGCTTTAGCAAACAGATGTTAACAGTCAGGAAAGAATTATGATTCCTGCCCAAAAATATTCCCTGCTGCCTATCAAGATATCCTGATGTGTAACACTTCTGAGATATGGAAGTGGGGACACAACGTTTCTGCAGGTCTGTGAATCAACCCATGGAAAAGAGGTCTCGAGTCCTTCCTTATCCATCATCAAGGCAAGGTATCCTTTGGGATGTGCTGACTAACAGGGGGTGTTGTCTCTCTGCACACTCTGCCCCTACCTAGTAGCTGCCTGAAGTTGCTGGACTCAGCTCTTCTTTGTAGTTAACACTCTTTTAACAAATATGTGCACCAGGATCCTGTATCCAGAGTTCTGTAATCTGCTTCAGGAACAAGCAGGAATTATTAACTGTGAATCCAGGCTCCTGATGTTTTGAAAACTGGGGAAGGTTTGGCCCCAGAGGTCTTGATGAGGGGAAAAGCCAATATCTGTTTGACAGGGATGGTTTAGCTTTACCTCCAAGGATTTACATCAGCTTACTGTCATTTTTTTATTTAAAGCTCAGTGGTGAGGGTACACAGAGGTTCCTGAGACAGCAGGAAGTCATGGCTTGCTCATCCAAAAGGACTGGGAGCTCCTGCTGTTTGACCAACATGCCTTAAGATTTGCTGAAGGCATCTGAAACCCTGCTCTTGCTTTTTCTGTAGCCCCTCAGAGTGGTCAGTAAAAACCCCTGGAGATGACTTGTTTTCGAATCCAGCAGGGGCTGGGCTTGACCCCTGCAGGTGGCTTCCCAGTTTTGCTGTATTTCCATCCTTTCATGGGCTGTAAAGAAAAGGAAAAGGATGGTGGTGGCTCTGGGAAGGGAATTGTCAGCTGTGGTGTACCCTGCTAGCTCAGGTCACAGAATCATAGAACCAATTGGGTTGGAAAAGACCTCTGAGATCATCAAGTCCAACCCTTGGGCCAACTCCAGTCCCTTTACCAGATCATGGCACTCAGTGCCACGGCCAAGCTCAGTTGAAAAACCTCCAGGGATGGGGAATCCACCCCCTCTCTGGGCAGCCCATTCCAATGCCTGAGCACTCTCTCTGCAAAGAATTTCTTTCTGCTCTCCAACTTCAGTTTCCCCTGGCAGAGCTTGAGCCCATCGTGCCCCCTTGTCCTATTGCTGAGTGCCTGGGAGAAGAGACCAACCCCCACCTGGCCAGAACTTCCCTTCAGGCAGTTCCAGACAGTGCTGAGGTCACCTCTGAGCCTCCTCTTCTCCAGGCTAAACACCCCCAGCTCCCTCAGCCTCTCCCCACAGCACTTGTGCTCCAGTCCCTTCTCCAGCCTCGTTGCTCCTTCAGTTCTGCTGCCAGCACAAGTGTGTGTTCTGCCACATCTTTGCTTCCACTCTGCATTCCTGCTCCTGAAAGTTACCTTTCAGTGTGAGTTCCAGCCTGACATCTTCTCTCAACCACCTTTTGAATGTTCAGCTTCTGCTTTTTAGGTCTAGAGACAAAGCCAGGAAGGCAAATCCAAAGGTTTAAGTTTCTCTTTATTTTTGTCAGTGCTTCTTGGTATCTTCCTCTCTGTTCCTCACAAAAAATATGGATTGATTTTTTTTTAATTTCTCTGGCAATCCAGTATCCAGTCATGGCCTGAATTGATGTACCATTTTGCTTTTCATACCTAATTGATGGATCCAATTCTATCCCTTTTATCCTTCTGCTTGCTTGTACTCACAGGATTGTTCTTTCAGTGAATGTGAGAGTCCCAATTTCAGTGTGTTTGAAGTTCTGGTTTTTGCCCTTATGGTGGGATTTATAAATAATTTAAAATTGAGATAAATCCCTCTTTGAAATAGCTCCACTTAATGTACATACTGAAGTCAGGAATGAACATGTTCTACCAGTATTTACTTTGACAGACATGCCCACTCTTCACATGAAGCTTGTCAGGCTTTTATGTGCCATAAGATGAGATTGGTTGCCTATGAAAAGTAAATCCATCTGACTGATACACACTAATTTTGTCTGTGTGGTGTATTTATATGGCCCCTCCATTTATCTTCAAAAAAATCTTCCTGTGCCTGTATTATATTGTCTCATTTTACAAGTGATTCATCCTTTGTGGTGGTGGGAAAAAAACATAGGGAATTCCCAAGGAAATGTTTCCTTAGCCATAGCTTCAGTTTCTTTTTCTTCTGTGGAAATACATAATATTGTGCATGGATCAGCTCTTTGGAGAGCAGCCCAAACTTACTTGGGTGCTTGAAATGAAGTTTCCCTTGATTTGGGGTCTGTGGTGGAATTATTACCTCAAGAGGTGTTAATTAAAGTGAAGAGGATTATGATGTCTTAATTATGTTCATGCAGTCCCCACTAGTTTAGGAGGAAGCTGTCAGGGAATGAACCCCAAGCAGAGAACATGGGCCAAAAAACTGTTCCTCTGGGCTGGATGGGAAGAAAAAGAGCTGTTCCAAAGCAATGCTAGTGGGAGTATTTTTGCTTAAATCAATCCATGAAGCCTTTGGGAAGGCTCCTTTTTATACCTGGCCAGGAAATACATGGGCAGAGTGCTTTGATTAAACATGAACCCAGCCATGTGCTGGCAGATTTGCTGTTTTAAGGTGGAATTCCCTAAAAAAAAAGGGTTAAAAATCAGAACTGCAACATCTCAGTTTGGATGAGTACAGCAGGATTGTGGTTGTAGCCTTCTGCTGTCTGGGCCACTTACAGATGAATGACATGCTGAAGAAAGGCAGAATTTGCAGATTTACTTATTTATTGCCTTCACTTCTTTAGTGGCTGGATGTAAAGATGCATTATAGGATTGCAAGTCCAAGAAAGGCTCTCCCTGGAATGTTTTTGAAAGCTTCCAGAAATAGACTCTGACGAGCTTGGATTGAAAAGTGCAAAATTCCAGGCACAGAAGCTCACAGGTTTTGTTAGAGGCAAAGAAAGCTCATGTTTATGGCTGTGTCAGGCCTGATCCAACCCTTGGTGTGGAAGGAGAGGCCTTTGCTTGAGTTCATCAGGAAAGTTCCCAGCTCTGAGAGAAACAAGATTTATGGAGCAGGCTGTAAATGGGCAGTTTGCACCTTTCTCCCTGTTTAGCAGAGGGAGCTGCAAAGGATGAACCTGCAGCAGTTTTGCTGCTGGAGGCATTTGAAGCTTGAGGAGAAGCCACAGTGTTGGGAATGAGGGCTCTGCCACCATCCTTGCACTTTCAGAGTCTGGAGAGGGTAAACAGTGACTGCTCAAGTGGTGGAGCAGGAGAACAGTGTCTAGCTTGGTATGTTAGAAAAAGCAGCAAGTGTTTCTTTATTTTTTCCAGAAGAAAAAGTGTGCCAGCACCACCACTGGGCCACTGGAGACTGGCCAGATATACATATTTGGTTGGAGAGGAAAAACAACCATCTGTCTAGAAAAGGATGTAAACATTAAGTTTTAACTTTGTCTTAGCCACTCCTGTGACAGAAAGCAAACCCTGTCTGAGCTACTCTGCTCAAAGCTACTGTAATGCAGATTGTGTTGAAAAGGAGCAATTTAAGGCAGAATTTTACTGTATTTTTCCAAAGGATGACTCTTTCACATAGGTCCCTTCTGACTCAAGAGGGGAGAAATCATTGAGGAGGAAATAAATCTCTACTGATGGCTACTCAGAGAAGCAGCCAGTGAGCACGGGTGATCTAATGTTAATAAATGCCAGGGCTGATGCACTGAGTCACTTCCCAGTTGTTTTTGTTATGCTATGGAGAAGTGCAGCTCAAGCTTCCAAGAACCACAGGCACACTTGGGTTTTTGGGGTGTGTGCAGTGCAATGGAACATTGGCTGGAGCAGCACCAGGAGGGAAGAAACTCCAGCAGCACCTTGTGATGGTGGTACAGTCAGTTCATAATACATGGGCTGTAGGGTTGGGAACCTCTGGAGTGCAAAGGGGACTTGAACACCTTCAGAGTGCAGGATTTGGCCTCACAGAGGCTGCTGGCCAGGGGACTCCTGGGCTGGCTTTGGGAATCAGGGCAACTCCTGCTCAAAGAGTGACTGTCCTGCTGTCTGAAATAATTTACTGCTGCCCAATCATATCAGACCAGGAATGGACTCCATCCATTCCATTCACAAAGATTTCATGGGTCTTTATCTTCAGAGACAGTGGTGTGTTCCAGTTAGAATTAGGTTGGGTTCAAGGAGTTTTCAAACACTCAGGACCCCCTTCCTGCTGTGACTGATCCCCCACCTTCTGCCTTCCACTTCTGCAGTCCAACATCTTCACCTCAGGCCCTTTTCTTGTATCCTCTTAAACCTGTTGCATGTGAGACCATATCTGTTCCATCCTCAACTGCAGCTGGAAGGCAAATCTAAATCTTAAATCAGAGATTTCCAGTGTTGCCTGAAGATTTTATTATGGACTTTTACATTGTCACTTTTTCATTCTGTTGTATACTCAATATATGTAAATATCAATTAGCCATAACTGATATTATGTTTTAAATCTGTTTAAACAATTAATAGATGAAAAGTGCTTCCCAATATAATATTGGAGCTTTGATTTAAATAAAAGACTAATAATTAAACTGTCTCATGCTCACTGTCAGACTTGAGTCTGCAGGGACTGAAGATCATTGGATGTGATTTTATGAGTTATTCTGTGCTATGGAAGGGAATGAACATGTTAAAATATTGGAAAGGTTTGTCTTGTGACCATCAAACTAAAATCTGAGGAGGCTGCCGGGGGGGAACTGGGGGAGGTGTCTCAGGCTGCTTATGCAGTGCTGGGATAGTGGTGGGTGCATGTGGAACAGCAAGAGCCTGGCCAGTGCCTGCTCTGATTTGGTGAAATATTCTTGGCAACTACCAGGCAGTTTTAAACTAGTCCTTCATTAACTATAGCTTTGTGTGCCAAACTGTGCCAGCTTCACTTTGGATGCAAACTGTCTGAAGGGGAGTTAAGTGCAGGCTTGTGTTCATGAGAAAAGCAGGAGCTGCACTGCCAGTCAGGCTGGGACAGCAAGTCCAGGGGATGGGAATGAGTATTTGCTGTGTCAGACAACATCACTTCTGTCGCCTTTTATCCACCCCATCCATGTAAATCCAGATCAGGTCAAAAAATCTCAGTAGTGTAGACTCCCAGTGATTTCTACAGGGGTCTTCTGGCATGGAGGGGCTTCTCCCAAATAAGCTCTGCACCCTGAGGCCTCCCAGGGCAGTGGCTGCTCTGCTCGGTGTGGCACAGCTGGTGTCTCCTGTAAGGTTGTAGAGCACCTGATGGTGATGCTCTTGGTGGCATTTTCTACCTTTAGCAAAGGGGATAAATGCCAGTTTTAGAAAGCTGATTTTAATAAGACAAAAACACTCACCAGATTGTTTTGCTGCTGGTGGCAAAGGCATAAGTAGTAAATTTGTTTTCCAAATGTGTCTGGCAATGCTGTATGATTGGGACCAGCACTCCTTTGGCAGAAACTGTTGGACCTGCTGAATTTGGTCTTCTAGGGTCTAATATTTTGCTGTATAACATTTGCATGACTTGTGTGTGGTTTTTTTCCTTTGCACAAACCTCAGGGACTTGATAGAAGTCTCCTTTGCAAACCCTTCTTGGGAAGAAGTGGAGGAGCCAAATGCAACTCCAGTCAAGAGCCAACTTTGCAGCTTTTGCCTGCAGTGAGGAGTCAGGGTGTGGATGGAGCAGTTTCAGTAGCACAACAGCAATCCCAGCTGAGGGGAGGGTGATAGGCATGTTCTGCACTCCTCATCCCAGCCCTGTCTGTTCTAGTTAAAAAGGGCAGGAGGCACTGACAGCAGCAGCTGTTGGTTTTCCAAGGGAAAGCAAGTTCACCTGCAGGCAGGACCTTCCCTGGCCCTGGCCCAGCTTCTACATACACTGAGTGAAAAAGCTGCAATTCCTCTGTGCCCTCAGCTGGGATGGGGGAACTGGCCTGTGTCTCCTGTAGTGGACATGTGGCAGTAGCTGTGGATCTTTGAGGTGGGAATAAAAGGTGTCTGAGCAGCTTTCACATCTCCATGTCAATGCATAAATGTGTTGCCTTTCCAGAAGGAGATCCCAAGCTCTGTGTTTGCCCAAAAGGGGAGAGGTACTCCAGTTCCAGGAGTGGCTTCTTCAGGGACCACATGTTTTTGTCCAGCTGCCTTATCCTCTGTGTAAATGTGGCACCTCCATCCCCTTTGTTATGCCTGTCTGTGCTGTGACAGCCCTTGTGCCTTCTGAAGGGTGCAGTGTATTTGCACTTTCATTTGCAAGCCCCTTAAATAAAGCTGTTTGATTCCTGTTGCTGCCTGAAAATTCAGATTGAAGATAATATTTTATCTTCTTCCTTCTGGAAATGCAACATTGCATTTGACCCCAGGTAGGGGACAGATCATTTCTATTTCCTGGTGCAGTCAGAATTTGTAAATCACTTTGGATGGATCTGAAACAGAATGGCATGTTTTCAAGTTGAGCCAGGGAACCAAAATAATTATTTGCACAGCTGTGATCAGAGTTCAAAGGAGACTCCTCTTGGAGCCCTCATGGGCTCTGCATCCATGGAAGTGCAGGACTGACCCTGGCCCTATTTTGCTGATGGCTGTAGCATCCTGACTGACAGGTTGCATTTTACAGTAGGAAATTCAAGTTGTGGCTACACTGTTTTGGAAGCAAATGCAGCTCCTCTTTTGCTGTGGCTGCTGTGGCACTGACTTTCTCCTTACAATTCCATCAAGGGAATCCTCTTCCCTGTTAAAAGTCTTAACTGGCATCAGGATGCAGCTGGACAAGGCTGTGTGGAGGTGAAGGCAGGAGAGAGGCTGCACTTCTGTGTGGGCACCTGCACAGACCCAAGAGCTTCTGCCTCCAAATTCCTGTTTCTAAATAAATAGGAGCTGCTTTCATCCCATCAGCAGCAGTCCAAAAACCTGTGTGAAAATCAATGGGCTTTTTAAAAACAAAACTTTCCACAGGAAGGCACCTGTGTGAAAGTATTTTTTATGACAATATTTTTTATGACAGTATTTTTTTTAAAGTTATAAAACTTCCAGCAAAATTGTTTTTTCAAAACATTTTTCATTTCTGGTAGCCAGAATGTACTCTTGATATTTGCATTAAAAATTGAGGAACCTTGGGAAGGTTTGAAAAAAACAACGTCTGCTTCAAGTGCTTTTAGAACAAAAATATTTTTAAAATCTGTTTATTTTGATACTAGCTAAATAAGTTTATATAATTTAACCAGCTTGTCCCTTTGGCTGCCTCATGCCTCCAGTTGGAGCCAGTGTCCCAAGGAATGTGAGCAGGAGCAGCCTGAGGGAACACTGCCCATGTGCAAAGGTGGAAGTTTCTTCTGCTCTGTCTGGACCTGATCATCCTTATTTAAACCCAGAATTCTCAAGTGCAGGCTGTATTTTCATGCTTATGCTTAGAGACTTGCTTGATATAAGTGCAGAAACATGTGGTTTTTTAGATATTTTTCTTCATTGCAGTTCTGTCCCAGTCTGTTCTGCTCCAGGATGGATGGCACCTGTTCTATCCAGGCTGTGTACAAGGACTGTCTCGTGTTCCTCTTGGATGAACATGGACTGTCTCGTGTTCCTCTTGGATGAACATGTCATAGGAAGGGGCTGGCAAAAACTGAGGAAAGGGGATTGAGGCTGAAGGTCCAGATAAATTAGCAAAAAGCCACATGTTTTGATATCATTGGAGTTTGTCTGCCATTGGGCTTTGGTGGAGATGGAGGAGTTACTGAGAGGATTGCAGCTCTGTGGGGCCTGGGAATGTGGAAGAGAAAGTTTACCAAGTTAAACCTGTTGCATTTGCTTTTTTTCTTTAATACTGAGTTCTGTATCTGATTTTAATGGGTATTTATTCCCAGCTTGCTTTATAGAGTGGTTATTGGAAAAACAGCCTCTTAAAAATTATTAAAAATGATGTTTCCATTGGCAGGGGAACATTTTCACAAACAGGGTGTGTAATTACTTTTGTAACTAGCAAGGGACCTGCCATTTCCTTCAGTCCCTGACAGTGTTGCCTCTCTTTAATGACTGGGTGCAGAGATTTTATTACTCAAGCTGTTGGGAGACTCCAGCTTGAGCTTGGAGACTCCCTCCTGGGGCACTTAGTTCTCCAGCAAGGCTGTTTGAAAACTCCATGGGCTGGGCAGCTGTCCAGCTGGAGGCATTGAGAGCTTGCTGGAAGGATCCAGGAAAGTTTTGTTGCTGAATTGTGTCTTGACTTGTGAATCCTGCTCAGCAGTGGTTTGAAATCTGCCCTGCCTGAGCTGTTTTTTAGCTGTCCCATTTAAAATCTGGAGCAAGAGTGGAAGATGCTCTTGTGTTGCAGCCTAATTGTGATCTTGTTTCTCACTCAGCGATCAAAGAGCCTCAAATCACTCGAGTTGTGATGATTCCTGTGAGAAATCCAATGCTGCTGTTTCCCCATGGGAGTTGAGGCAAGTTAAACAACCAACCTGCCACATCCTGGTTACCTGTGTCTGTTGTTCTACTTTAGTTCCCAAGGAGACAGGGATGAATCCCCAATAAAGGGCTGAGGCTCCACTTTTTGAGATTAAGTGTCTATAGGTTTTCCTTCAAAGAAATAAGTTATAATTTGGAAGCAAACGTTTAAAAGCTGCATTTATCCTCAAATTATGTCTGCACGAATTTGTTCTGTCGTGGCCACATTTGTGATGCTGCAATCTTAGACACAACAGTAAACACTGAATCTCACAGAGGCTTGTGACAGGATGTGGCCTCAAGGAAGCCCAAGGAGGATGTGTGCCAGATCAATCCCTGCCAGGCTGTCTGGCCCTGGTTAGATGAGCAGAAAGGCAGGACATCTGCTCTGCTGTTGGACAGGGATTGCTCCCACCTCTTGCTGCCACCCACATCCCCTTATGTGTGTCCCCTCCACCTACCCTGGCCTGACGTGTGCTCTGTGTGTCTAGACAGGAGTCTGTGCATCTGCAGCTTAATCCAGTCTTTCTCCTGGCTTGTCTGGGCAGCCTGGAAATGCTTGGTGTGGGACACAAACATTTGTGGCTTACCTGGAGCTGTGTTGTGTCCCTGAACCACAAACACTGTGTTTCCTGGCATCAGCCTTGCATTTACAAGTGTGTTGGCTAAAACAGCCATGGAGATCTAACCCAGAGACCTCTGTGCTACCCACACTGCAGGGATGAGAGATCCCCTCTCCTGACACCTCTGCCCAGATGGCGTTTCTGCACTGGCTGCTTCCTGCAATATGTGCAATTCCCATCTCCGATGGCTGTTAATTAAATGGCAGACTCAGGGCCCCCAAACACTGGGTTCTGAGACAGGGCTCTGTGTTTATGGCCCTTAGCAACATGTGTTCTGTTTTGAATGACTTGTCAGCAGCATGATACTGGCAAATTAGCAGGATTTTAGGGAAAAGTGCATCTAGGAGGCTGGCACAGTGGCATTTTCACAGGGAAGGTTTAAATGTTAATTGTGAGTAACTTAACTGAGCAACTTTGGAGAGTGTGTCTGCCAGTGATCCCTTAGTTCAAAATGACACGATTGCCCCAGGAGAGACTGAGGCTGATTGAGTCCAGGAGGGGATCCCACATCCTCAGCAGTTGCTGCCCAACCCCAGAGGTAGATCTACTGCAATAGTAGCCTAAAGCATCTCCTGTGTCCCCTCCCTTTACCTGCTTGTTTCTGCCCCAGGGCCTGGCACACATTTGGTAAACCAGCGTGGTAAACTGGCCCAGTGCACTGCTCCAGACATAAAATCATCCTCGAAGCAAAATCTAACCTGCTGTGTCCTGGGAAGCCCTGAGATCAACTGGGCTGTCAGAGCAGAGGGGGTGATTGATGGCAGAGAGGCAAAGGTGGGAGCTGTTTAAGCTGGCACAGCTGCTGAGATTAACATGGGCTGCCTTTGCCAGCCTCCCCAAATCCTGCTCACAGGGACACATGCCTGTGGTCTGGACAGTCAGACATTGCAGTCCTAGCTTAATCCTTTATCCATAAATTCTCTGTGCTCTGGTTTTCCTTAAGCACAGGGTTCACACTAGTGCACCTTGGCACAGCTCTCAGGGCAGCAGTGCTGTTTGCCCCTGCCCAAGGACTCATGGTTATAAAACACCCAGAGGGTGAGCTGTGCTGGGCAGGTCTCCTCAAGGTGAGTCAAACTCAGCACATCACCCCTACCCTTCCCTCTATGTGTTTTCTCCAGGCTTGTGGCTAAAATGCTGCTGGTGGAATGGATGGTCCCACTTACAAGTGTCTAATTCTTTGCAAACTCGGGGTCCTGCACCCAAATCCTCTGTTTCCAAGTTGCTGCCCAAAGCACTGAGCAGCTGAGCTGTGCTTATTCTCAGCTCATTTCTCCTGGCCTAATGGCTATGGTGTGGTGGAGAGAGGGAATGAGAGCACCACCTTTCCAAAAACCTGGGTGCTGGAGCACGATCTGCAGGTTTAAGTCCCTCCAGGCATGAGCTGAGTGTCTTGGTGATTGCCACAGAGCACTGAACTGCCAGATGAAGAAGATGCTCCTTTCTTTCCCAAAAAGAAAGCTTTGGGGCTGGGAATCACAAGTGGAAGGAATTGTTCTTAGTTTATGGTTAGGTCTCAAGTTGTAAGAAGATTGGATTTGGGGACTACTCTGGCAATTCCTGTTCCATGGCTGTAAGTCTGCCCAAACACTTCATAGTTCATCTATCTTAGAATCATAGAATGGATTGGGTTGGAAAAGACCTCCGAGATCATCAAGTCCAACTCCAGTCCCTTTACCAGATCATGGCACTCAGTGTCACAGCCAATCTCAGTTGAAAAACCTCCAGGGATGGGGAATCCACCCCCTCTCTGGGCAGCCCATTCCAATGCCTGACCACTCTCTCTGCAAGCAAGTTTTTTCTCATCTCCAATTTCCCCTGGCAGAGCTTGAGCCCATCGTGCCCCCTTGTCCTATTGCTGAGTGTCTGGGAGAAGAGACCAACCCCCACCTGGAAGAACTTCCCTTCAGGGAGTTTGGTTTTCCCAGCTTCAGTAGGTGAAACTGCACTCCAGCTCTGCACTCTGGGTTAGTGGGGGGTGATTATATTCTCAAATGCATACTATTAATTATGGGAAATCCCAGCCTTCAGCTGTGCTCAGCATTGTTGGTGTGTCCCATTGATCCTCCTGCTCCAGAAAGGTCTCTGACCCTGAAGTATTTTTACACCTTATCAAAACCTGCTGTTGAAAACAGCTTTCTGAGAACTATGTCTGGCTTGTAGCAAACAGTGGTGGTTTTACTTATGGCCTGGGAGGGAAAATGAGAGGGAATCCAAGGGCTTTGGTGTGAAAGGCATATAAAGGATTCTAATGACTCCATACATTCAGCATCAATCCTTAACTCAGGTGGCAAACAGGAACAGTCAATCTGAAGGGCTGAAAGCTGGATTTTACTCATGGTGTCCCCTCTGCAGCCAGTCCCAGCAGGAACAACTCTGAATTGTCTTTTTGTTTGAATAGTGATATCTGTTATTGTTACAGGCAGCGTTCAGAATACCCCAGCTATCAGAGCAGGCTTTTTCAATGTTGATTTTATGTCAAACAAAGCATAGAAATGCTGCTTTGCTTTGCAGTTTTGTCAACAGGCAAGTGGATTGTATGGAGTAGCTTTGTTTGGGGCCTGTTGACTCTGAGGCTCTTTGAAGATGCTTTAAATAAACATCACTTGCTGGTAGCTTGTTATCTAGTCAAACAAGGAGATTTTATGGTTTGAGGCTGTAGAAAGGAAAGAATCAGCCAATGTAAATAACTGTCAATAGACGAAGGAAGAAGTAAGGATTTTTATATTCAGGCTTGTCAGAAAATGAAGTTGGGACTTGCAGAGTATCTGTGAAATCTTTAGCACAGGCATAAGTGAAACCATCACGTGGAGCTTCGGGACTACCCCTTTACTGAGAAGTTAAACTCTGCTTAAGTGTTTCGCTGGAAAAGGACCAGTCTATGAATTTCTTGAAACCCTAATGGCCTTACTTCATAAATATTTAATAACAGCATCACTATCTTAGACCTACTTATGCATCCAGAATGCCTTAAAGTGAGGGCTGGAATAAGACTTAAGAGAAACCCAATAAATGGACAAAGGAGCTCACAGAGCCAAATTCCTGCTTGGCAAAGTTCCTCCACTGTCAGAGCATTTGGTGGGCAATATTTAACAAAGCACTTGCATCCACACCTGAAGCTTTACACCATTAGGGTTCCCTGCCTCTCTTCCTCCCTATTGTTTTTCTTCAGATGCTGTTGGAAGCAGAGAGGTGACCTTTGCAGCTCTCAAGGTGCTTGTGTCAGTAGAAAGCAGAGATTTGTGTCTGCTCTTCTTTTGGAGGAGCTGGTCCTTTGCTGTGCAAAGATGATTCCCTGTCTTCACTCCGAAGAATAGCAAAGGATGGAGTGAAGACATGGAGTGAAGACAGGGAATCTTTTCCCCTTTTCACCTCAGGATTAAAAAAAAAACTAAAAATCAACATTTGCTTTTTCTTCTTTGCTGGAAACTAGATTATGACTAAACACAATTTTTTGAGATAATGTTTTTCACAGGACAACAAGGATATTTCTTTCTTTGGAACTTAAAGAGTTAGGGAGGTGGATGGGTGGGATTGTGAGGGGAGTCAGTGGTGTGCATGGGAGATAACCTGTGTGAATTTTTTGCCCCATCCTCTGTTGCAGAGTACAGCCAGAGCTGCTGCCTGGCCTGGTGTCCACAAGGGATGGCACTGGATACCCCTCTCCTTATTCCTTCAGGGCCTGTGTTTTGTGGGGAAATCCCTTCAGCCAAGAGCAGAACACTCATAACTCGACTTTACACGCTGAGAAATTTAACTGCTATCTATAGAGTGCTTTGCATGCACATTAAATGTTGTTTCCAGCTCTGCTGAGAGCGTGAGCAGCTGGAAGATGGCAGGGAAATGCCAGCAGTCAGGAATCTTCCCCAGCTCCACTCAAATGATGGCAACAGGCCCCTTAGAATCATAAATCGGTTGGGTTGGAAAAGACCTCCGAGACCATCAAGTCCAACCCTTGGGCCAACTCCAGTCCCTTTACCAGATCATGGCACTCAGTGCCACGGCCAAGCTCAGCTGAAAAACCTCCAGGGATGGGGAATCCACCCCCTCTCTGGGCAGCCCATTCCAATGCCTGAGCACTCTCTCTGCAAACAAGTTTTTTCCCATCTCCAACTTCAATTTCCCCTGGCAGAGCTTGAGCCCATCGTGCCCCCTTGTCCTATTGCTGAGTGCCTGGGAGAAGAGACCAACCCCCACCTGGCCAGAACTTCCCTTCCCTTCAGGCAGTTCCAGACAGTGCTGAGGTCACCTCTGAGCCTCCTCTTCTCCAGGCTAAACACCCCCAGCTCCCTCAGCCTCTCCCCACAGCACTTGTGCTCCAGTCCCTTCTCCAGCCTCGTTGCTCTTCTCTGGCCCCGCTCCAGCCCCTCAATCTCTTGCCTCAACTGAGGGGCCCAGAACTGAACACAACACTCAAGGTGTGGCCTCCCCAAGGCAGAGTCCAGGGGAAGGGTCACTGCCCTGGGCCTGCTGGCCACGCTAGTTTGGATCCAGGCCAGGATCCCCTTGGCCTTCTTGGCCACCTGGGCACACTGGTGGCTCCTGCTGAGCTTCCTGTCCCTCAGTCCCCCAGGTCCCTCTGCCTGGCTGCTCTCCAGCCACTCTGTGCCCAGCCTGGAGCGCTGCAGGGGGTTGGGGTGGCCAAAGGGCAGGACCTGCACTTGGCCTTGTTGAACTCCATCCCATTGCAATCAGCCCATCTCTCCAGTCTCTCCAGATCCCTCTGCAGAGCCCTCCTGCCCTCCAGCAGGTCAACACTCCCTCCCAACTTGGTGTCATCATCAAATTTGCTGATGATGGACTCAATCCCCTCATCCAAATCATCACTAAAGATGTTAAACAGGACTGGCCCCAACACTGACCCCTGGGGAACACCACTAGTGACTGTCTGCCAGCCTATCCCCAAAGCTGAAACACTTCACACAGGTCCATAAAGGAGATCAGCTTGGACTACTTTGTCCCCTCTTGCTGAGCAGGGTTAGGAAGATGCATTTTTGCATAGAAATTGTTTTGCTAGAGGACAGTTTGTGGACCAGGCAACTATTGTAATGTAACAGAGGTTTTTTTTCCAGGTTTAAAGTGAGTTTCTCGCTCCTGAGGTGGAAACAGCCAACAGGTCAGGGAGTGGTGAAGCACAGGTCTTGTGTGGGGAAGTCAGCCAGGCTGTGAAGCTTATCCATAATAACCATGGGAGTCAGAGTCCTGTTTTCCTTGGACAGAAAGTGCCTGTACTGGGCTGACTTAGGGATAGGGTGATGTGCTGAACAACAGGACTCTGAGTGGCTGCCCAGCTAATGCACAAAACACAAAAACCTTCAGAGGCTGCAAGTTTCCAAGCTTGGCCACCTGAATTTGATCAGTATTTTTACAATTAGCCACAGATGGATGTGAATTCCTTCATTACCTTCATGCAGCCCTTGGCCATTCCCTTGTGTTCATCAGGCTTGGTAAAAGGCCACACTGGCCATGGAGCACCTGAGGCAGGTATTGTGCTGGGCAAATAATATCCAGGCTGGAAAACTGATGGACTTTCTGTAGTCTGTTGGTGCATGTTCTTCCCCCCTTGGCTTGTTTTAAGCTCTGCAGTGTGCAGGAGCTGTGTCTTGATGTGGACCTGTACTGAGCACACCAGACTAAATTTTGGTAAGGGATGAATCAGAAGAAAAAGGGGGAGGACAAGAAAAAACAAAGTAGAGCTCAAAAATATTTGGGTTTAAAGCATTATGGTTGTGCAGAGCTGAAGTATTAAGTTTATCTCATTGATAAAAAATGGCAGTTGTATTATTCTTTCCAAGTTTTTCATCCTCTTCTCCATCCCTCACTGTTGTTCACTTGCACTTCATTCCTCTTGTTCCCTCACATCTGGGTGATAGGGAAGCTTTCTTTTTTACTTTTCAGAGGGGAGAAACATAAGGCATCTTGCCCTCCTTTGCACAGGGTCAGATCTGGGGCTCTGTCTGATCCACCCCTTTGCTGTGTTATTTATCAAAACAGGTCCTGTGCTTGTGCCCATATTTAATTTTTCATTTTTTTTAAATCCAGTGGTTGTATCTGGCTTTTTTTTTTTAACTCAGAGTCATCCAGGGGTGAGAAAAATGCCTCTCTGTGCCTCCAGCTTTGAAAGAAAGACAACACACATTCCTCTTCCTGTACATAACTTCTCCCTCTCCTTCCCAGACTACAAAGCCCCTTCCCTGGGCTGCTCCCCTTAATGTGCTTGGAAAGGCTACTCTGCCTGGTGTTTGTCCCCCTCCTGGACATGCTGTAGGTGTGTCCAGCCCCAGAACTGGCCTTTGGGGACAGAGGCACTCGATGGAGGCGTGTCCAGCCCCAGAACTGGCCTTTGGGGACAGAGGCACTCGATGGAGGTGTGTCCAGCCCCAGAACTGGCCTTTGGGGACAGAGGCACTCGATGGAGGTGTGTCCAGACCCAGAACTGGCCTTTGGGGACAGAGGCACTCGATGGAGCTGTGTCCAGACCCAGAACTGGCCTTTGGGGACAGAGGCACTCGATGGAGCTGTGTCCAGCCCCAGAGCTGGCCTTTGGGGACAGAGGCACTCGATGGAGGTGTGTCCAGACCCAGAACTGGCCTTTGGGGACAGAGGCACTCGATGGAGCTGTGTCCAGACCCAGAACTGGCCTTTGGGGACAGAGGCACTCGATGGAGCTGTGTCCAGACCCAGAACTGGCCTTTGGGGACAGAGGCACTCGATGGAGCTGTGTCCAGCCCCAGAGCTGGCCTTTGGGGACAGAGGCACTCGATGGAGGTGTGTCCAGACCCAGAACTGGCCTTTGGGGACAGAGGCACTCGATGGAGGTGTGTCCAGACCCAGAACTGGCCTTTGGGGACAGAGGCATTTGATGGAGGTGTGTCCAGACCCAGAACTGGCCTTTGGGGACGGAGGCTCTCATACACTGCTCATCCTCCCTCTGCAGCCGCCCCAGTAGCGACGGCAGCGAATGTGGTTCCTGCCCACACAGAGCTGTCCAAAAGGAACAGTTTTTATGGGAAATGCCTGATAGAAGCTCAAGTTTGGATGCTGGCTGCATGGTGAGGGATGACAATCAAGGAGATAATTCTCCAGGCTGCACAGCAGGTGCTTGACTTCCCTCCCTCCCCAGCAAACTGCCCTGTGGAGCCCACCAGCCTTTCCCCCTCCGTCCTGGGCTGAGCACTCTGCTGCACTCGGGCATTGCTCCATGATGGGTGTGGATTTATTGGAAACCCAGCAAGCCAAACCTTGGGAGATGTTATTCCAAGGGCTGGGAGCGCTGCCCTACCTGCTCCACCCTGGAAGCATCTCATGGCAGGCTCAGTGGCACAGGGCAGAGCTGCTGAGGGAAGGTGGTGACAAAGGGGACAACACAAGGGGCTGGGGGGGGTCTGACAACCTGGACAGCAAAGGATGTTCCTGAGGCTGTGCAGCCCCTTTTCCTCTATAACCTGCAAGGGCAGGTAGCAATGGGAGTTGTTTTTCTGATATTTTTTAATTAGAACTGGGAGCAGATCGACCAAAGAAATTTTTCCTTGGATTTCTCCTGAAAATCTGGAAAGGGAGGACTGGTGGAGGTTTTGCTAGCAGAGGAACCATGTAAATAGAATCATAGAATCAGCTGGGTTGTAAGAGACCTCTGAGATGATTAAGTCCAACCTTTGATCCAACCTCACTTTGATGACTATATCATGGCACTCAGTGCCACGTCCAGTCTCATCTCTAAAACCTCCAGGGATGGGGAATCCATCCCCTCTCTGGGCAGCCCATCCCAAGGCCTGAGCACTCTCTCTGTAAAGAATGAAGCTGCTGAGTCAAGAGAGAAAAAGATTTAAACCCAAGCTATTCATGCTTATGGGCAGCCTTAGGAAGGCTGTGATATGAATCCCACCTGGGAAGGTCTCCAGCACCAGGAAAGGGCATCACTTGAGCTGAGGGTGCTCTTTCCTCCTCCCTGCACTGCTCTCCATTAGAGACAGCACAGGACCTCATCACTGGGTCTTTTGTTGGTTTATTGGTAGAGAGGCTGGGGTAGAGACAAGGCATTTGCAGGCAGGGACTGGCTCTGCCAAGGGCAGAGAGCCCTCAAACAGATGCCTTTGTGTCACTGAGCCCTCCAGCACTGCCTGCTGTGACACACACGGTCACACTGACAGGTACTAGTGCTTGCTGGCACTAAACTTGCCACGTAGGGATGCTTTTAGGAGAGGAAAAGCAAAATGCCAGATTTGCTGGATGGAGCAGGAGTAAAAAAATCCAACCAGCCAAAGCTTTTGATACTCTGCAGCCCAAAGTGTCTGTGCCCTATGCCATGATTTTTCCTTTGAGGGCTGTTTTCACACTCCTTTGCCCAAGGGCAAATCTTGGTGCTCTCCCAGCACCTGGAGAGGCATTCCTTGTCCCTGTCCCCCGCCATTCCTCTTGGCCCTTGGTTCCCCCTTCCCTGGGATGGGGTGGAAGTGCAGGGTCCGTCTGCCTGCCAGGAGTTTTGCTTCCTTGGCAGAATTCTTTATTAAAGCCAGGAAGTGTTTTCCAGGCTGGAGGTGGCCCCAGGTCTGCTTGTCTCAGGCTTTCTAGTGACTCATCTGTCTGCAGCTGATACGATGTCATCTGATGGTTTTGGGTTTTGTTGTTTTTTTTTTTTTTTGAAGTGCAGACAGCATTATGTGTTGAGATATTGAAAGGCTGATTTCTGTTTTGACTGTTGTCATGTTGGCTTGCAGAGCACACGGAATGTGTCACTTTTTGGGGTTAACCATTCCCATTCAGTGATTTTATTAATAGCTTGTACGCTCATGAATGAGAAAAAAAAGTCAACTTGTTGAAATTGGAAGGAGTAGGAGGGAACTTCTCATTTTTTCCGCTCTGCTGTGAATTTCAAAGGCTTTCCCCAGAAAGGGAGACTCAAGGAGGCTGAGTTTCCTTCTTCCTGAATGGAGCCTCGACTAACTGTAGCAGATCTGGCTGGCTGTGTTATGCTACAGCATAGATTGAGACTTATGAATGAAATCTGTTACACATTACCATGTTAAATATCCACCCACAGTGTCTGGAGCTGTGTGGTAGCAGCTTCAAGGCTTGGAATTCAGAATCAAAAAACAGGCCAGTAGATTGTCTTTAAATTCATGAAAGAGCTAAAGGTGGCATACAAATTAAAGCACAAAAGAATTCAATCTAAAAGGATTGTCTGAGACAATTTGAAATTATTTCTCCTGCCACTGTTGATTAATTTTAACCCCAGAGGGAAATGATAATAAACATGCCATTTCTTTTAGAGGCATCTGCTGCTTTTGGTTTTAACTTGACCCTTCTGTGATTCCTCAGCTCTCTGAATAAAATGAACCTGTTAAGTAACTTGGGTGACATTTACAAGAAGCCCCCCCAGATTCAGGAATTGTGCAGCTTCCAGGTGAATGTTTTGTCATGCCTTTCAGGGAAAGCCACACCTCATGTCCTTTATTGCCAGTTTGGGGGTGTTTTCCACTAAGCAGAGCATCTCTTCAGAACTGATGAGCTTGGAAGGGAGAGGATTTGATCAGGACTCTCTTTTATTGCCTGAGTAACCCCGAAGTTACAGCTGGAGGGAACATGTGCTGAAGGTGGAATGGCTGGGACAGGAATCAAAGCTTCAGCTCTGCTGCACCATTCCTGGGCCTGATCCAGCCCAGTTGAGCCTCCAGTCCAGGGGCTGTTAATGATACCTGTAATTGCTGGTCCCCAAGTGCCTCACCAGGTATTAATAATTCTGGATGTCAGAGGGACAGCAGAGGTGAATTAATCGAGGTGCTCAGATTGCTCATTAACAAAGCTGATGGGGTAGATGGGAGCACCTGAGCCACTCACGTAACAACAGATACTGGAGGGTAAACAAAGCCTGGGAAAACAGGGAAACAGCTGAAAGGTTAGAGGAACCCTCCGGAGATCCTGGAGGATCTCCAGGGAGATGGTGTTGCATTCCTTCCTCAAAACAGCAGCCCCTGAGACCGAAGTAGCAGGAGAAAGCAGAGTCCTCCTCTGGAAGAATCAGGCAAAGAGGTGGAGGGGCCAGGTTATCCCTCTGGAATTTTTATCGACTCCAGCTGCTTTTCTCCAGGCTGATTCACCTCTGTCTCTAAGGAAACATGGGAAAGAGATGGCGTTTCAAGCAATCTGGAGGGACTCACAATGTGCCCCCAGGGTGTGCAAACAGAAGAATGTGAGATCAATTACCTGAGCTGTTTAGGTTGGCTTTGCCCTCCCTTTCCTTTGCTGACCTACAACAGAACTTGTATGGAGGTGATTCATCCCCCAAAATTCTCTTGGTTGCTATGGAGGACTCTGCAAACATCATGCACACATGGCATAACTGTGTCACTGAGGAGGTTATCAAGAAGTTCGTTGTGGGCTTCAATGAAGGTTTCTTAACTGTGTTTTCATTCATATTAGTGAATTTGCAGTAATTAAGAGGATAAACCTTTACAAGTTATGGAAAGTGAGTTCTGTGCAGTGATCCATGATGGCATTGAGGAGTGATAGAAAGATTTGGATTGGAAGGGGCCTTTAGAGGTCATCTAGTCCAAACCCCCTGCAATGAGCAGGGAAGGATGAAGGAGGTAAACCTGTAAAATCAAGGCAGCTGAATATATAGATCATAGAATCGATTGGGTTGGAAAGGACCTCTGAGATCATCAAGTCCAACCCTTGGTCCAGCTGCACTCCCTTTACCAGATCATGGCACTCAGTGCCACGGCCAAGCTCAGTTGAAAAACCTCCAGGGATGGGGAATCCACCCCCTCTCTGGGCAGCCCATTCCAATGCCTGAGCACTCTCTCTGCAAACAAGTTTTTTCTCATCTCCAACTTCAATTTCCCCTGGCAGAGCTTGAGCCCATCGTGCCCCCTTGTCCTATTGCTGAGTGCCTGGGAGAAGAGACCAACCCCCACCTGGCCACAACTTCCCTTCAGATTAGAAAAGAGATTTTCTTCATGGGACTTCTAAAATACATCTCAGTCAGGTGATGTTAACAGGTACAATGAAAGCAGGTGGTTTCTTCACAGATACCACTACTAACTATATATATTTTAACAATATCAAAGACCAGAATTTCTGACAAATCAGGGTTGCTCTGTTCATGTCAACAGTGATTTTGGTTAAACAAGCTGCATTTTTCCGGACTAAAATAAGTGGCTGAAAATGAGAAAGCAGTGGAGGTGTTACAGGGTTTTAATGTTCCTGAACAAAGCTGGACGTGGGCAAAAGGAGGGTTCAGGGGAGCACTGAAAAGGCTTTGCAGGCACACACAGCCCTGTAACTGCACTCACTGCTAGGTCTGTGTGGGGCTGGGAGGAGTGGGTGGGAAGAGGAGTTGTTTGTCTGCACGTTGGGCTCCTGTTAATGGTTACCTGAGAGCAAACTTACACCTGCTCAGTGGGATGTTGTCCTGTCATCCCTTTGGAGTGGAGAGCAGGTGACCTTTTGTGCTTGGGTGGTTGGGCATCACCTCAGCTGGTGGACTGATAAATGCAGGTGCAAACCCCCTGGGAATTTCTCAGCTCTCGTTATGTTGACTGGGTCCTCTAGGAGGCCCTAAGACTAAGGGAATTCCCATCCCATAAAACTGATTTTAAGCCACTTACAGAGGGCCTTGTACTTGCAGGGTGTGTGGATGGATTTGCTTTAGTTCAAAAGCAATGCTCCTGGGTTTTGTACTCAAACAAGGGTAGTGGGAGGGAGCAGTGGATGGAAGGGAGCTGGATGAGGGTCCTGCTGCTTCTCACCTGTGCTCAGACCAGGGGCTACTGCTTTGCAAATCACTGGTGAAGTTGTGGCCCACAGTCTTTGGCCATCAGCACCAGGGAGCTAAACTGAATCTCTGCCTGTCCCAGCACTTCTGTCAGAGCAGGGCTGCAGAATCCTGCACTGTGTCATTGCATGAGTTGTATTTTCTTACCTTAGAAAAACTGCCTATAAAACCAGAAGAAAAGCCCCATCCAAAAAATAGCTCCAGCAACCAAACATGTAAATTTATGTTAAGCCCTATGAACTGCTGAGAAATGTCTGCTAAGGCCCATAAACGTGCTGCCTTTCATTCTTAATTACCCTGTGTGATGCTTTGCTATGTACTTCCAACATGTGCTGAGAAAATGTATCAGAGCTGGATGCAACAGCTGCTCTTGTGCTGCTGAGATTCATCCTTTTGGAAATTTAGATCTATTTGATGATTCTGAGCAGTCTGGTCTGCATTGATAACTGGCTTTCATTTCTTTGGTGGGATCCTGTAATTCCTCCCATCAAATCTGAGACCAAGCACGATGTGAGCACTTCTGGAGATGTGAATTTGTGAAGAAAACTGCAGTGCTAATTTCTGATTAATCCTGACTCCTGCTTGGATGCAAGCTCTTTATGGCAGAATAGGAAGTAAAGCTGGTTCACCATAAACCCCTCCCCCCAATTTTTAGGAGAGTGTGTATTTTAAAATATGGTTTAATTTCCTTTTTTCTTTTTTTTTCCCTCCTCTTTAGTTTCTGTCTTTGGGAAATATCTACTTTTCTGGTTTTATTGCACTTTCTCACAACTACCTCTCTGGAGATTTAAGAATCTGAGATGTTTATAAGTTCAAATACTCTGATTTTACTGGTCCTCCAAGGGCTCCTTGTATGGCTCAACCTTAGAGCCAGCTGATGTTCTTCTCCATGGTTTAAACAAGGTTGTTAAAGAAACGAAACCTCTGAGGACAAAATCCCCCAAAGGTCATTTATCAGACATTTGGCAGACTAAGTAGCAGCTCTGATAATACTTCTGATGGGCTGAATGAAAGATCTGTAATCCTTTTCTATAAGTAAATGTGGGCAAATCTGGATCTATTCCTCCTAGCAACCAATAATTTGACATAAATTACACAGCAACTGCTTAGCAGTGCTTGGAGGGTGGTGTTGGGTTTTTTCTTTGCCCTCAAGATGAACTTCATTTGCAGCAGGGCTGCCAAATCCATTTCATTGTAAAGAAATTTGCTTTCTAAACTGGATGCCCCCAGGGATGGAGATTGTGTGGAAACTAAGCCAAATCCAATTGCTTGGCTATCTGCAGGGTTGGCTGTGCCTTAGCAAACAGTATCGTTCTTTGCATCTTACATTTGCTAAGCCCTTTATTTACTGGCTCCAGGCTGCATTCCTGGAAGTTTGTCAAGCTGTTAAAACACGTGGAGAGCTGTGGGGAAGCTCCCACCTCCCACCTTAACTCGGGCTGAGGAGCAGACGTGGCTTTTTGCAAGGACCTGTCCCTGAGCCCCTTGGGAATTTCTCTTTGTCGGGAGAATTCCAGCTGCTGTTCCCCCTCCAGCCACTCTGGGTGGGCCCTTGAGCCCTCACATGTGATCTGGTCCTAAGGCTCTGCTGGCTGATGGTGTGACCTGCAGTTGTTTTCACTCTTCTTCACATCCCAGTGTGGATATCTGATGGAAATCACAGCCTATCCCTAAGGAAATCTCAGAGCAACAGGAAAACGTGTCAAAGTTGTAGTGCTGTACAATTTCCACCTTCCTTATAGAGACATCATTGTGGACTAAAACCTTCTTATTGTCACACCAGCAATTCAAAATGCTGTTTCACTCGCAGGGGTGGAGGGTGGGTTTGCTGCTGGCTTTGAACCCATGGGGTACCAGCTCCAAGGAGTCTGTAGGTGCCACTCTAATATAAATAAACCCTTTGCCCTATGAAGTGCTCCTTGTCCCCACACTTTTTCTTTTTGTCACAGCCACAGGACATGTGATGATCTCCCTGCCTTTGAAAATCCTCCCTCTCCAGCCTCACTGCAATCACTATCAACTTCCAGCCTAACCACACCAGAAAGGGTAAGTGTAGAGCTCAAAATCCCCAAAAATACAGTCCAAAAGGGGAAAAATATGTTCTCTCAGCCAATCAGAGTGTGGACTAAAGCATGAGTCATGTCTGATGTATTTAAAAATATATGGCCTATTCCTGTAATGTAAAACATGGCTCCCTGTTCTCATACAGTGGGAATTCCATATTTATTTCTCTATCTGTTGTGTTATCCAACTGAGTTACTTAGGAACAGCAGTGGCTCCAGTGTTTTAACAGGGGACTGTAACCAAACTTTCCTTTGTGAATTCAGTATAGGCTTGTCTTGACAATCCATAACGATGATGTAACCAGAAAACAGCCCATTAATCTCATCCAAAGGTTTAAATTCCAAGGTGCAATAAATCATGTTTAAATGAGTTTCCACTGAACAAAAGTAAAGGGGCTTTATGAAAATCTTTCTTTTTCAGTAAGGGTTTCTTTTATTGCATATTATTATATAATTCTTCAAGCAGCAGCTAGTTATGCTAAAGGGGAGGGCACTGATTAGTTCCTCTTTGCTTCTGCGTCCTTCTAAGATATTTTGTTTGAGATGCAGCAGATGCTGAAATACAAAAAAAGGGGGAGGGGTGAATTCAGTGTCATCCTCTTACGGGAAAATAGGCAGAATTTATTTCTCTATGGCCTATGGACAAGGCTGATTCTATGTTGAAGCAATGCAGGATTACCAGAATCAGCTGGAGATGTCTGAATGCTCAGATGGGTATGAGTCTGTCAGCTCATTTTCTTGTTCTGGCACCTCTAAAGCACTAGAAATACAGAAGTAGTTGAGTTTGGAGGCTGTTTCTTAAAGCACTACCCATCACTGAGTCTTGCCCTGTCCTTCAGCACGTGAAATTTGGCAGTGCAAAAGGATATAGAGTTGTGTGAAAATGTAGCTTTGTTGGATATAGGTGCTGTAGAATGTCATGTGTACAAACACGTGTGCATATGCCTGGCTTTGTATAGACACAGTTACACTAAGCAAGAACTTGTAGTCAAGGCTGGCTCTCACTTGGGGACTCTGCAGAGTTTTTTGGTTATGTCTGCCTGTCTGTACACGTGTCTGTGCTCCCCCAAACCTCCTCCCTGCTCTCCCAACTGCCCCAGCCAGTTCCATGGGTGGCTCTGCAGAAAGCTGTCAGCTGGAAAGGAGAGGAGGGCTGCAATCTGGGGCTCTGCACAGAAACAGGGCTCTGGCCTTTAGCTAAGTCTCCTTACAACTTCTCCATACCTGCCAGCTCCTGCCTGCGGTAGGATGTGGAGGCTCTAGGGTTACTAATGCCTGCACCAGACCTGTCAGGCTCTGCAAAGCCTCCACTCAAAGTCACATCAGCCACTGGAGGCTTTGCAGAAGAAACAGGAGGCCCTGTGTGGGGAGGCAGAGAAGGAAAAAAAAATGCAGTTATGTCCTCTTTGTTAATTTTTTTTTATGCAACATTTGTAAGCACAAATGGTGTGGAAGCAGGGCTTGGCTGCCTGACCCAGTGCTTCCTGAGGGTGGCTGGAGCAGGTCTCTTGGCTTCAGTGAGCCCTGAATTCTCAAAAAATCCCCTAAAATATATTCAGTAGCCAGAGCCACACTTGAGCGTTTCAGTTCCTTTTTCTCGTGAAGTCCATTCTCAGAATGATGACCAGGGGCAAGGGGGGAAGAGAGGAATTCAGTAAAGCCAAGCAGGGTCATTTTGTCTGGAGTTATTAGGAAATATAACACAGTTCTCCAGCTGGTGTGCCCTTGGATGGGTGGCCAAGACCTGCAGCCTTTGACCCCAGGGCAGCTATAGCTGAAAGAGGAAGGAAGGTCTCCTGCGTCAGTGGCTTGTCTGGGATGCCCAAAGCTACTTGGTGACCTTTCAATGCCTGAATTTTCACTGTAGACAACAGTGTTTTCTCACCTTGGAAGGCTGAGGAAAATAAATCCACAGTTTGAGAGATGCCCAGACACCATCACCACCCAGGGAAATGTTTCTGGCACTGCTGCCCAGCCCTGGAATCCTGTTGTGGGACATGGCTCTGCTATCCCTGGCACAGGGATGCTGCCAGCCTGGGGAGACCCTGGATCAGCCAGGAATGCACAGGGATTAAGGGCAGCTGCCTTTGTTTTTTTGGGCATATTTCTCTTGCACACCACCATGAGGATCTGTGGGTACAGCTGTGACTGTCTGAGGGCTTCTCTTACCTGTGTCACTGATTTCCAACAGTGATTTTGTACTTCTAGGAGTAACTTTATACCTACTTGGTCCCTACATGTTTGTGTTTTATGCAAGGAATAAAAAGTAGGAGAACTCATTAATTTTCCATTCAAATATATAATGCCTGGAAGCACAAAGGGTGTGAAGGGATAGAGAGAGGTCTCTGTGTGACAGGGAAGGGAGGGCTCTCCTGTGATATGGAGGCCAATCTCCCCACCAGACACTGGATGCCTCCTGACTCCTCCAGTTCTCTGAGAAGGTTTAGCTCCAATGGCAGGGCTGGGTGAGCCTCAGAGGCTGCGTGGTCTGCTGGCAGCAGTGGAGCATCCAAGGCTCCTCCCTGGAGCACAGGGCTCTGCTTCCCACCTTCATGTGGCTGTGCTTGTGTAGGGTGACCCCCCCAGTGCTCACCAAGGGCATGGGAGCTGAGCTCTTCTCTCATTCCTGCTCTCCAGGATTTCTGTGGAACGTAGTGAAGAAACAGGAAACACTTCTGCCCATTCTCAGGAGTTTATGAGCAAGGAAAACCAAACAAGCACCTGAGTCCAATAACTGTCTTGGGTCACTTTCCACTGGGTAGAGCAAATAGAGGACGCTTTCCTTTCTGTCAGGTTGCTGTAGCTGAGCAGGCACTGAGTGTGAGGGAAAAGCCATAAACCAGCCAAGCCAATACTTGTATAGAGAAGTCTTCCTCTTCAGAAAATCCAGGTGAAATCAGTAGAGTTTATTACCAGTTTAGCAGGAACCTGAGTCTATGTAAATGTTGCAGTGACAACAGGGAAGAGGAATCACATTATCATGTTCTTTCTACACTCATGAGATTAAATACACATTTGATGGAGACACTGGAGTCCCCTTCCCTGGTGATATTCAAAAGCACACAGTCTTGAGTAACATGCTCTAGAGGACCCTGCTTGAGCTGGGAGGTCGGACTGGATGACCTCTCTTCCAACATTGCTCATTCTGTGAAGTACCAGTTTCTGGAAATTATGGCAACTCCAAATTCCTTTGCTGTCAATGCCATGAGACAGAGCAGAAGGGCTGTGGAAGTACAACCATCATGTTCCTGTTCCTGCCTCAGTTCAAGAATGAGTCCTTGAAATATATGTCCCAAATCAGTCACAAGCTATTGAGACTGTTGGTGGTGGCTGAGGTAGAAAAGAAAGGTATTTCCCATCCACAGAGAAGTTATAATCGAGGTTCACTTTCCTGGTGATGGGAGAGGTGAAGTTGTACAAGCAAATGGGTCCTTTCTGGCCTTTGGAAATGATTTGAATCCACAGATTTCCTTTGGTTTGAGCAAAGCTCTTGCTGAACTGAGGAGGAGCAGAAGCACACAGAAGGTGGCTGCAGTACATTTTGCAGTAAGAAATAGCATGAAAAGGAAATGGTTTCCTGATTAAATCTGACCTAGGCTTGGAGAGCTCTCCAGCATGGGATCAGTTCAGCTGGGCAGCAGATCAGATTTGCTGGCTACCTTACCATCTGATCTCTTTAATTAAAGCCACATCAGTAGCTTCTACTCCCTTCCAAAAAGTATTAGACAGCTTGAGAAACAAAAGGTTTGCTACTGTGGGTTCTTTTAAGCTGACTGAGGGCATATGTGAAGACACACCTTCCTTAACAAAATGCCTAGTGACAGCAGAGGAATGCTCTTGGGATGTCTAGATTTCCACAACAAGAAATTCTCCTCATTTTTCCAGCTGTAGCACAATTGCCTTTTGTCATTCCTTTGCCACTGCTGGCACTGTTGTTTTTCCCTTCCCTGTGTAGGGTTTTCCAACAGCAAGCCCCCAGGATAGACCAGCAGATTCAAAATAATCATGTTTGCTTTTCTTTTGAGTCTTTACCAAAGCTGGGAAATTTTCTACTAAGATGCCTTCATATCCAGTTTTCACTTTCCCTCTCCCAAATCCTTCCCTGCCTTATTCCTTGTTACTCACATGTGAGTATTCCACACTGCCTACTTTGAGTGCTGGCTAGCCAGCTCGTGTCCTCTCTCAGGCACTGATTTTCATCCCTTTATTCTTCATTCCTGAATTTAGAACTCCTAGAAGGTCCTTCTTTTCTATTTCTCTGAAAGCCAGGCCTCCCTTAGCTGTGTGCAGGGGAGGCATCTCCATCCCCACTCCTGCAGCAAGGGAGAACAAACAGGGAATAAGGGCAATGTAAGTGGTCTTGCAGCATCAGCAGAGCAAGAAACCTGGTGAGTCAGCCTTGAGTCACAACATCCAGCAGGGGAGTCTTGCTAAAGAGGTCTCACTTACTGGCCTCTGAGTGGGATGAATTTGCACAGCCTTGAGTAAATACTCAGACTCCTCAAAGCCCACAAAATCTGAGCTCAAAACCATGCCCTGGAATAAAGGTTGGAGCCTCTGTATTCTAAATATACAATCAGAGGAAGTATCAGTTTCAGGTAAAGAAGATTAATAAAGGAGCATAGTTTGTTCCCTTGAACATAATGATGAAGTTCAGGGCATGTGTAAAAAGATGTGTGGGCTTTTTGATCTCAGTCCAGGCTTCTTTAGGGATTCTGTTCTCTTGAGGAGCTTCTCTGAATGCTGTTAGGCTTCTGGGACCCTTGGCCCATTGCATCCTCACATGGAATGGCAAAGAACTCCAGGGAGTGCAATGAACAAATGCAGATTCTCTCACATTCTGAATTTATGAACCCTTATATCTTAATTGGGGTTTTGATGTAGGAAGGAATTCTATTCAACTGTAGTGGAAAGAGAAAGCACAGAGCTGCATATGAGCTCCCTGTGAGGGTCTAAGTGGGGGAGGTCTTGCTTTTGGTCCTGTGCAGTGTTTCAGGCAAGGTGGCAGGTTGTTTGCAGAGCTCTTGCTGCACCAGAACCTGCTGGTGAATGTTTCTGGGACAGGGAAAGGCTCTGGAGGAAATCAGAAGTAGTAGAAAGGATGGTTTTGTTCCTCTGCCTCTGCATTTTCTGTTTTCCTTCTTCCTCTCAGTAACCTTGGAGCTCTACAGAAGGTCACCCAGTGGGACCAGTCTCTCATGTGAGGTTACTGGTGAGTGTGCCCACTTGGGCAGGGCTCAGGAAAGCTGCTGCAAAGCCCCAGCTCCTTGAAAGGGAGGTTGGTGCTGGGATGTGAGGCCTTTGGTGTATCATTGTCCAGGTGAACTGACTGGGGCACTGTCTGTCTTGCTCCGGTGAGAAAAATCCACGGATGTCTGGCATAGTGGAAAATTACAGAGGGTAAACAAAAATGTCAAGAGGGACAGAAACCTCTTCTGATGTATGGCCAGGAAACCTCAAGGTTTGCAGGAAGCTGTGCTGGTGATTCAGGGCGTGGCATTCTTCCCTTTGAGTCAGTGCTGAAGCCTCGCCTGGCTATGACCACATCTGAAATGCAGCTCCTGTGACAGCACAGCGCCCACAGACACCGGGCTGGAGGGCTGGCTTGTTGCTGGATTTTTCTTGGAAAACTCCCACCCAGGAGGAGTTCAGCCTTGACCAGCATAGCTGGTGAAAGCTGGCAGAGTCACAGCACGGGCTTTGTAGCTTTGCTTGAACAAGCAGAGGAATTAGATCAGATCTGTTAGTAAAGCTCAGGGTGACTCTGGCTGAATTGCAGCTGCAGGGATTTGGTTGGACACCACGGATGTCACAGCTCTGCCCAGGGAAGGAGAGGAGAGGGGCAGACCTGCTTACCTGCAATAGCTACAGAAAGGTTGCTATTCCAGAAAAATAAAAGCACTGAACAGCAAGGGGAAGGGGAGCAGAACACTGACAGCAGTCACTGCCTGAGCACAGTCCAGCTCTCTGTGTCCTGCCAAGGCTGACACACTTTGCTTCGTGCAAAGGGGAGGTCGTTGGCTGTGGATCACCATCCTTACTGGAGCCAGTGATCCCACAACAGCCTGTTCAGACAACTGTGCAAAGTGAGCTGGTTTGCTGCAATGCTGTGGGCAGGATTTAGGAAGGCAAAGCACAAATGCACCCCCTGGATGGAAGGAACACCCAGGAGTGACTGGCTTGGAGTCTGGAATACCCTCACACCCAGATCTAGATGCAGTCTGGATGAGTGGAATGCGTGCAGAGCTTTGTGCTGCTGCTGCTCTGCAGGGGTAGCTGCTCTGATGGAGTATTTCATTCTGGAGATCAGGGAGCACAGGATTCTTTAGCTGGAGAACTTCCAAGCTTGGGAAGAACAACAAATGAGTGGGAGCTTTTGTGTAGTGAGGCTCTAATGTTTCCTTACAAATGAAGAAGCCATAAAAAGGCAGCTGATCTGGGAACGTGTGAGAGTGATAAGGCCTAAGGAAGTACATTTAATGACATTCCATCACTTGATACTGGAATGGTGAAATGGCAAACAGCTGAGAAGTTATTTTCCATAGAAGTGAACACACCAAAAATATTGGAGCTTTCTACTGATTAATGCTTTGTAAAGTGGTGTGTTGATACAGATGTGGTCCAATGGATGTCAGTGGTGTGGAAGATAAATTTTGTTTATGTGTTTTCCTGGATTAGGTTGAGACTGTAGAACCCATAAGAAATTCTGGAGCTGTAACAGCACTCAAACCTGTCTTGTTCCATGTTAGCTAGGGACTTACTAGACACCTAAAATACAGGGGCTTATGCAATTGTTGCTCATGTAGTTGTGGCTCAAATAATACCCTTGAACTCCCTGTAGCATTATCTGTGGGTGACACTTGACTTTGGACAGGTACTTGTGTACATGTGGATTTGCATAGAAATGAAGGGGAATTAGTACTACTAATTATAATTTTTCTATTATGTTCTTATCCTGCCTCACTTGTAAGGAAATCAGGTGTTTCTGGCAGTATCCCTTTCCAGAGACATTCCAGTATGTGTATGCTCCGTGCTCTGGGATCTGGGGAGCTCCCTGAACAGGGAGGAGACTCTGTCCTGCATGACCACAGCCCTTGGCCACATCTGAGCAGAGCCTACAGTCTACAATGTTAGTTCGCACTGGGCCACTCTGTAGCCACCTCACAGCTTTGATGGTCCTTGGCTGAGGAGCGTTTGCATCCTCTGTGGAGTCCCCCCTGGAACCCAGAGGGGACATTCCACCACTGAAGGGCACCCAAGCAGCTTAACAGATTCATTCAACCACCTAAATTCCAGAGCCACAGTGACAGATGTGCTGATGGTCAGAGCAGGTTCAGCTACACAAGGGTTGGGAGCAGGCTAAAGTGGAGGCTTTCTCTGCTGACAGCTTTTGACAGAAACCATTTCTCTGATTCCCAGATCCACCCGTGAATATTATGAGCTCAGAAACAAGGCCTGCAGCCAAACCATTCTTGGTATTGGTTTTGCTAAAGCAAACAAAAAACAAGGGATGAGGTCTGTCCGTCTGTGTTTAACCCATTTCTAATTATATCTGTCTTCTCAGTGCAATCAATTCCTCCTGCTGCTCTGGTGGAATCACTTAGGTGGTCATCAGGAACTGATGGTTCTGGCTGAGCCAAAATCCAAGGAACCTCATTTCTCCATGTGTTAAAAAGCGGTGTTTGTAGGGCAGGATGGTTTCCAACTGCCCTCTGTCCCATAGCAGAGGGATCAGGTGCTGAAACTCATTCCTTGGCCCCCATCACTGTCCCCATCCCACCTTTGCTAAGCTGGGAAGAATCAGAATCACAGAATGGTTTGGGGTTAGAAGGAACCTTAAAGCTTATCCTCTTCCACCCCCTGTCATGGGCAGGGACACCTTAAACTAGCCCAGCTTTCTCCAAGACCCATCCAACCTGACCTTGGACACTTCCAGGGATGGGGCAGCCACAGCTTCTCTGGGCAGCCTGTGCCAGGGCCTGCTCATCCTCACAGGGAAGAATTTCTTCCCAGTATCCCGTGTAACCCTACTCTGTTTCTGTTTGAAGCCATTCCCCCTTGTCCTGTCAGTCCAGGCCCTTGGAAAGAGTTCCTCTCCATCTTTCTTTTCTCCCTTCAGGTACTTTAGGGAAGTAGCTTGAGATACTTTATGGAAGGGACTGAATAGTGCAGGGGAGGGAGAATGAGCCTTCCAGAGGAGTGGACAGAGGAATAAGGGCACTGCCAAACCCAAGGAGAGCAGTGGGACAAGGCAGCTCACCTTGCAGGTACAGCATGTCCATGTCACTCTGCCCCACCAGCCTTGTGTCATGTTCAGCAGTGGGAATGTTATGGACAGATGGAAAGTATTGTCTGCAGGCTGCTGTCCACAACTTCCCAGTGAGTCAGAGCAGAGGCAGCTGGATAATCCCAGTTACAGCATTTTGGGAAGCTGGGCTAATGATGGTGGGAATACTGACATTTTAGGAGGGGAAAACGCAGTTGTGCAGAGAGAATAAAAGTTTTAAAGTGCTTGCTGATGGTGACTTTTGTTAATGATTATCTCCAGTTATGATATAACTTCATTAAATCTAGTCAAAACACCAGAAAGAGGAAAAAGAAGTAACAAAATATACTTGCATGGGTTGTATGAATCCTTTTTGGCTAAAAGTTTCCAATTTCCTAATATTGACTGAAAACAAAAAACAAACTTGAGCTCACGCATTCCTTTGAGTTTGTCCTTTAATGCCACACAAGAGAAAAAGACATTGTGGGAACAATCTCTGGCCATGTCCATTCTCATGCCAATGCCCCTGCAGCACCAGCAGCTCTTTCTCCTGCTCACCCTTAAGGTAAAATCAAGTTTGGGGCAGGATCCTGCTTTTGTGGACTTAGACAACCCGATCCCTGTAACGCGTTTAAGCAGAACAGCCAATTCCACCATAAATAATTTGCAGAAATGTGTGTGGCTTGTTTGGGTTCTGTGGAGTATTTCTGTGTTTGGGTTGTATTTTTTTCCCTGAAAACATCCTTTTTTTCTCCTTGGTAATTATGCTATAAGCATTTAACTGGGCAAGCAGTGCCAATGAAAACCCTTCTAAAATATCATTTTTCATGGTCATCCTGCCGGGAGGACTTAAACTTAATGACTCATGTGAATCTCTGCTCCTCCATCCCAGCAGGAGCTCATAAATCCTCACGGAGTAGCTGCCTCTTTATAGCTCTGGGCAAGATGGAGGAAATGAGCTCCCTTGGGACTCCTGGTGGATGGAGGACACAGAAGGCTGAAGGAAGGTTCCCTTCCAGTGACATATTTCAGTGTTTGGTCTTTCCTGCCTTGTCTTGGTAGTTCTGCCTAAAGGTTGAGGGATGGATTTGTTGTGGATTTTAACTGGGCTCAACATCTCTGCTGTGCTTCTCTGGGATATGTGAGGAGTGATCCCAGTGCCCCAGCCAGACTCCTGTTGCCTATTCCTGTGAAAACAGACACTCAAAAACAGTTTAATGGAGAAAGATATAGAGGTTACCTGTACTAGAAGCTTCCAAGGCTCACACCAGAAGGTCTGCACACACCTGAACAGAATTGTTACAATTTTATAACTTCTCTAGTAATTTACATGTGAGATATCCATAACCAACCATGATCTTCATTTCTCTCTGTGCCCCTCCATGAGGGTCCTCAGAACTGCCCCTTGGAGATCTTCCAGCACCTCCAGACCTTCTTGTGCTTTGTCTTCTTGCTATCTACAGGTGGCTCCTCACAAACACCATGGCCTTGGCAGAGCAGGAGAAAGCTCACAGTTTGTGAGGAAGAGCTTTAGGATGTGAGCAACATGGAAGAATCTATGCAACTTCTATGATTCTAAAAATCTACCAAACACACTAAAATCCTTAGGCATCACTCCCATCCAGTGGTGATAAGTAACATCCATATCCCATTCCCAAAGTGCTGTCAAGGGAGTGATTTGGCCACCCCAACCCCCTGCAGCGCTCCAGGCTGGGCACAGAGTGGCTGGAGAGCAGCCAGGCAGAGGGACCTGGGGGGACTGAGGGACAGGAAGCTCAACAGGAGCCACCAGTGTGCCCAGGTGGCCAAGAAGGCCAATGGAATCCTGGCCTGGATCCAAATTAGCGTGGCCAGCAGGCCCAGGGCAGTGACCCTTCCCCTGGACTCTGCCCTGAGGAGGCCACACCTTGAGTGTTGTGTTCAGTTCTGGGCCCCTCAGTTGAGGAAAGAGCTTGAGGGGCTGGAGCGGGGCCAGAGAAGAGCAACGAGGCTGGAGAAGGGACTGGAGCACAAGTGCTGTGGGGAGAGGCTGAGGGAGCTGGGGGTGTTTAGCCTGGAGAAGAGGAGGCTCAGAGGTGACCTCAGCACTGTCTGGAACTGCCTGAAGGGAAGTTGTGGCCAGGTGGGGGTTGGTCTCTTCTCCCAGGCACTCAGCAATAGGACAAGGGGGCACGATGGGCTCAAGCTCTGCCAGGGGAAATTGAAGTTGGAGAGCAGAAAGAAATTCTTTGCAGAGAGAGTGCTCAGGGATTGGAATGGGCTGCCCAGAGAGGGGGTGGATTCCCCATCCCTGGAGGTTTTTCAGCTGAGCTTGGCCGTGGCACTGAGTGCCATGATCTGGTAAAGGGACTAGAGTTGGGCCAAGGGTTGGTCTTGATGGTCTCGGAGGTCTTTTCCAACCGAATCCATTCCGTGATTTTCAGATTTATTGAGTGCAGCTCCTTCCATGAACGATCACATTTACACGAAGCATCAGCGAGAAGCTGAAATGAGGGTTTGAGGTCCCTGTTTGTGGATTGTAGGAATTCTTTGTGCTTGGAGATGGCTTATGCTATCAGTGTGTTACAAGGGGCAGCAGATGAGCCCAGCCAGACACAGAGCCCCAGTAACAGTGGGAGCATGACCAAAGTGTCTGTGATCAACAGCCCATCATTTACTCCTGTCCCAGCTGAGGCAGCTGCACAGATTAAGGAGTTATGTCATCCTTCACATCCTTATCCCACCAGGGAGATGGGAAGGATCCCTGGTGAGACAAAGGTCCTCACAACATCCAAGTGTTCATGTCACTCTTAGTTATAAGATGGCCAAAGGAGCTCATGAAAGTGATTTTCATTCAATATCTTCAGGTTCTGTGGTGATCAGTTTTGCTGTTCAGAGTTATCTCCTTCTATCAGCATCATGCCAGGCCTCTGCCTGCCATTTATCCACTCTATGTTAATTTAACTCTCTTTTTACAGAGAGCAAACTGTTCCTTCCTTCCCCAAATATGTCCCCAAAGAGAAGTTAAGTGACTCTTCTTTTAATGTGAGACATCTGGTCTCTGGGATCTACAGCAAAATCAAAGAAAACATGAAAAAATTTGGGTGAAAAAACATCCCAGCTTTTATTATCATGTCCCACAGAAATGCCTCCCACAAAGATGCATGAGAAAAGTGAGACTGGAGCTGGTAAACAGGCCACAGGCCAGCAACTCATCCCTCTGCTTCTCTTTGCCTTGCAATATTCCTTGCACCTCCCCAAACCATCATTTGCTTAGCTGAGATGGAATCTCAGTTTTCATCCCCTGCTCAGGATCCTTCAGTGGTAACTCAGATAACTTTGTACCACGTGGAGGTGACCAGAAATGCTCTGGACTATCAGCTTTTCTCTTTTTTTTCTTTTTTTTTTTTTTTACCTAGGAATTAGGCTTTTAAAAGAACTAAATATTGCTTTTTTAACAAAAAAGATTGTGAACTATGAAAAAAAATTCATGGAAAACTTCTACCTTTAAGATGAGCACTCCAGAAATCTGAAGTGCTTCTGATTTGAGAACCAAACCCCAACTGTTTTGTTCTGGAAGTGATGCTGTGCTAACCTGTGGGAGTTAAGCACACAAGCCTTTTATCCCTGAACTGGGCCACAATTCCCAGGTTGCCTTCCCATCATGTCTTTTCTTGTGGGAGGGTGCTTGTGTGCTACTTGGATCATGGAATGTAACAGGAGATGGTGGTCATCTGCCAAGCCAGAGGGTCTGCCCTGCAGCAGTTTCCCTGAGTGCAGTGATTTTAGGCTTGGCTGAAGCAGTCAGGTTCACACATTTGTGCCCCAGGGTTTAGGCTGTGCCTAAACCTGTTGCTGAAGCCACAGGTGAGGGATCAGGCATGTCAGAGAATGGTCTTACTGCCCACTGGCTCCCTGTGTGTTCATCCTGCAGCTCACACTGATCAGTGGACTCATCATTAGATGAATAATGGAGAGAATCTGACTCTCAGTCACTTCTTGAATCTCTGCATCATGACCTGGCTTGACATTCATCTTGACTCAGCATAAATTAAAGCAGCCTGAGGCTTGGTTTAAACTTGTACTAAAGATAGCCAGGGACTGACTCTGGGACTTCAACCAGACTCAGACACTCCAACCAGGTGAGGCCACAAGTGTTACAAAAAACTTTTTCCCTTTCTAACAGAGAAATGCATCCAGCCCTTCTGGGTGGGAATGATTGTCCCTCATACCCAGCCTGGCTTCAGCTGGATGTCAAAGTACAGGATACTGAGTTTGTTTGGGAAAGGTTGTTGCATATCTCAGTGTTTGAAGGGGTGTCAGCTGGTCCACTGACCTCAGCTGTGAGAGGAGCAGAGCTGAAAAGTCTCATCTGTGCTCCCTCTGGAAACTCTGAAGGTTAATAAAGATGTGAAGGTCAGTACAGCAAAGTCTGAATAGAGATCTGAACTTCAGGACCAAGTAAATGAGGATGAGAACAGATCTGTGTGGCTTAGTTCAATCAGTTATAGGAAAGGAGTGACATAGGAATGCCTTTGTTATTAATTTCAGGAGGTAGAGGATGGATATTCAGCATGGGATGAGCAAAAGTAGGAACGTTTCTGGTGCAGGGATGCTCTGCTGGACTCTGTGGACCATAATAAACCTCTGGGGTCTCTGCTGCAGCAGCCTGGCAGTCTGGGCAGTCAGAGCACAGGCAGCACAGCAGCCAAGCACAATTGCATGTCAGGCTGAGAGACAAGTTATTACTGCAATCAGAAGCTGTGAAAGGGTTGGTTTTGTACCATATTATTATAACTTCTAACGTGCCCTGCAAAGAGCAGTGGGTATGATCCAGAGCTCCAGCTCTTTCCAAGAGTTACCACAGCCCAGAAGCTGAACTAGGCTGTGGGAGAAAGGAAGGACAACCCCACTGAGTGTTTGGGTGGAGTCCCATGGATTTGCAACATCATTATTAATACTTTCCACATGCACAGTGGTTCTTTGAAGATTGCTGGCTGTGTGCTAGGCCATGTAGAGTGACCTTCAAGATACCATCCTTTCCCTGCACATGTCGATTAATGAGCCATGTTGAGTACAGGGAGAGGCTCCTTAGAAATGTTTGGGATTCGCTCAGCAGTTCCACAGGCAAAGGGCAGACCCCGAGGGAGATGTGCTTGCCCTCAGTTAAGGATGCAGGACTGGGAAGGATGATGAGGAATGTTGTAGAAACTTAGGGAGCATCTGCTGAGGGTTCACCCATTTCTGGGCAGCCACTTGGATTTTCAGGCTTCTCACAGAGTTGGGATATCTTACATGCTAATATTGGTGGATATCCATCAACTGTAATGCAATTCTTGGTATTGAACACCAGAAGTGAGAGAAACTTCCTTATTATGGAAGTTATCCTGGAACTGAAAGCCTCACCAGTCTGGAGGGATACCACACTTCACTGTGCATCCAGGAGAGGGCAGGGGTAGGCATAGAAGCTTCCAGAGCTCCTTTGGCTGTGGCTGCCACCAACTTGGTGCTTCTTCTGTGGTGGTTGGTGCATGGCTTCCATCAGGGAGGACTGGGATTCTCAGAACCTCCTGAGGCCTGCAGATAATCACGTTGAAGAGGTTTTCTTTGGAGTTCAGAACTAAAAAGGAACTGTGATTCACTGCAGCTTGAAGTCAGAGGGACTTTCCACTGATTTCAGGACCCGGAGCAGGAGGCAGGGCACGCTCTGCTCCAGGAGGTCCTGCAGGGCAGAGACAGGGCCGTGTGGCCACTCCCTCCCCTCTCCACACCATTTTCTTGGAAGTGTAATCTTTGCATCCTCTTAGAAACCTCTTCAGCTGCTTGTGTGTGGTGAGAGTTCCTCTCCTGAGACAACTGTTCTGCCCCATAGGACAGCAAAGATTGGAGGAAACAATGGGTGTTTTCCCCTGGGGCATTTTTGGAAAGTTTTTACTTTTTCTCCCACACTTCCAGTACAGATATGAGTCTGGACCAGAGCCAAACTTTTTTTCTGCTTTTTAACCACCACCTTCCCAGGAACTGCCATAGGCAGAGACCTCTCAAACATCAGTGATTCATCTTATGGGTCCTACACTGATCATAAATGTTATTTGCAGCTGATCCTGGATTGCTGCAATGGAAAGATTTGGACATGGCCTATGCAGTGCTCTTCATACAGGAGCATGTGTAATATTTCCACACAGTAGTTGGTGTCTTTCCATTTAAATGGGAAAGACAGAAAGAAGGGGGACCAGGACTGTGGCAACAAGGAAATGCCCAAAGGAAAAGGTTTCTGGTAAGTGTGACTCACAAAAGTCAAAATACTCCTTAACCACTGGCCAGCTGAGCAAGAAGAGGAATAGAAGATAAACAGGGCAGGACAACACAACAGAATCTCTGCAAAGTTTCCAGTCCTCCTGCCCAGTCTCTGAACACTAATTTCCAAATGTCTTTCCCTCTTTTATGGCTTATTGGCAAGGACAGCAGGTGCTTCAGTAGGATCCTTTCATATTATATTTTCCAAGAAGGTATATTTTATTGGATTATCTGGGATTAAAGTAAAATCGAAATAAAACTGAGAATAGTAACAGCTTAACTTGACTACGACTCTGGCAATGATATCCTGATTGCCTGTAAGCCTTTGAAGCATCTGCCCTTCATTTTCCCACCTGAACTACACCCACACACACATCTATATATGTACCTGAAACTTTTAATAACAGGGGTTGCAAGTCCAGGTTATACCAACAGTGCATGGAGCCAGTTCTGGGCCCCTCAGTTGAGGCAAGAGATTGAGGGGCTGGAACGGGGCCAGAGAAGAGCAACGAGGCTGGAGAAGGGAGTGGAGCACAAGTGCTCTGGGGAGAGGCTGAGGGAGCTGGGGGTGTTCAGCCTGGAGAAGAGGAGGCTCAGAGGTGACCTCAGCACTGTCTGGAACTGCCTGAAGGGAAGTTCTGGCCAGGTGGGGGTTGGTCTCTTCTCCCAGGCACTCAGCAATAGGACAAGGGGGCACGATGGGCTCAAGCTCTGCCAGGGGAAATTGAAGTTGGAGAGCAGAAAAAACTTGTTTGCAGAGAGAGTGCTCAGGCATTGGAATGGGCTGCCCAGAGAGGGGTTGGATTCCCCATCCCTGGAGGTTTTTCAACTGAGCTTGGCTGTGGCACTGAGTGCCATGATCTGGTAAAGGGACTGGAGTTGGCCCAAGGGTTGGACTTGATGATCTCGGAGGTCTTTTCCAACCCAATCCATTCTATGATTCCTTGTTTTACCAGAATGCATTGTCTGTGCTCAGAGCATCAGAGGAATATGTAGAAAGCCTTTTATGAACCAGTTCTCAAGACATTCTGCTTCAGAAAAATATTCCAGCCTGCAGTAGTTAAAGGTTGGTTTCAGCCTGAATTATATATTATAACTTTTCCAAGTGCCTCTGATTGATTTCAATAACTCTGGATATTGTTGTCATCAGTAATTCCTTTATGTCCCTGCTAAGCTCTCAGGCTCCCAGTCTGCAGTGACAGGGACTGGCCGTGCCCGCATGGATGAAAGAAGGCGAGGGCAGTTCCCTCCCATCAGTGGGGATCAGCTGCTGGAAATGGCTCTGGAGCACCTTTTGTGCTTGCAGGGGAGCTGTGAGCAGCTCCCTAATCCCGGGGGATGTTGTCCCTGTAGAGATGCCTGCCCAGGGAGATGAGGCTCATTCTCCCCATAACTGCCTCAGGATGCTTTGTGGGAATCTTCCTTTGAGGCCAAGGACAGTGCAGTGGTGAAGAAAGATATCTCTCTGCCCCTCCCTACAACAGAGAACTGTATTTGCTCTGAAAACAACACAGCCAAATATTTTTCTGCCATCAGAAAAAAATATTTTCTGTTTGGACTCCAGTACTGGCAATACAGAAAAACTATTCTTCATTTCTTCTTTTGTTTTTTTTCCAATTTTTTCCCCCAGCAAGACTGGGATAGCTTACAAGGTCTTGGAAATGTGGGTGCCAAAAATGTAAAGCTTTTTGAACTGTTCCTTGACACTGGGTGAGTTTCCACTGCACTTTTAGCCTGAGTTTGAACCCTGACTTCAGCCTCCCCCCCCAGCAAAGCCTCCGTGGGGGTGGTTTGAGCCAAAGGGAATTCAGCAGGGGGAGAGATAAGGAAAGGATGTTTTCACTCGAGTTCAAGTCACCCACTCACAAGTACTGCTTGTTCTCCCCTTCCTTCCCACTCATAATTGTGTTACACATTTGGATGCTCACCTAGACCACAGCAAAAGGGGTAAAAATAGCTATTTTATTTTTATTTTCCTTTGTAGTTAAGAAAATCAAAAGACAAGGATATGGGACATGGGACAGAAGGAGTTTTTACTCAAAGTTCAAGTTAAATAGCAAATCATAATGAGATGAATCATGGGGATGATCCTACTGAGAGATGTCATTGTACTTGGGACATTCACCAGTGTCTAAAACTCAATGTAGAAATTAAATATGGACAGAAGTTAAAAAAAGAACAATTATTATTTTGGTTGTGGATTACCTTGATAAGTATTTTTTATTAGAAAAGTTGGGTTTTAAGAAGAAGATTATCTCATAGGGATCTGTCTGATTGTAAGTGAATTTGGAAAGTTCATAATCCCATCTTAATTCTGCATGGTGCTTGCAAGGAAAGGCAATGCTGAGTGAATGCAGTGCCAGAGCAGGTCTTGGAGCTTGGGGCAGAGACAGATGCAGCTCAGCACAGCCCCAGGAACTGCAACGTGCCCTCCTCTGTGGTGCTTCCGAGGGGCTCTGCACAGAACCAGGGAGCAGAAATGTTGGCTGTGCTCATTTTTGGCTTTTCATCACAAAGCAGCAGCCCATGTCCTGTATCTGATAGCACAGGAGCAATTAATTAATTAGCATAGCCTGAGATTTTCTAAACTCTCTGATATTAAGCTCCAAACCCTCTGCCAGTCTTGTCCTCCTGTTGTTCCAGGAGGCTCTTTGTCTTGTTCCTCTTGGTACTACGTAGGATCAAGTGAATTCCTCTGCCTCTATTGCAAGCCAAGTCTCCCTGAATACACACTGGGAGTGGATTAATACAGAAGGATGTCTGAAGAATTGCCAGAGAAAATCAGTGCAGGTGGGTCTGACACCTGACAACATATTCTGCAGACTTGAAGTGAGTCCAGTTCAGGTGGGATTTAGTTGTTGTCGGTGCCCAGCTGCACCATGTCCTAAATTAATCCCAGCTGAGATTGGGGCTCACAAGAAAAGGGGCATGAATAAATGATTCAGCTCAAGAAGCAGCTAACAGGGGCCAGAGTTCTCCCTGGGGAGTAACTGTGGGTCTCACCTTGGACATAAGCAGGATGTTTTTGTCTCTTGGTAGTTTCCCCCTGCCCTCACTACCATCAGTCACATGGTACAGTGCTAATAAAGCTTGTAAATAAACAGTCACTTTTCCTGGAAATGTTTGGAATGCTCAGTACATTCAAGGAATTATGGAAGGATACTTAAAAATATGCATTTGCTTTGTAGCTGGTGGAACTTAAGCTGAGATATTGTTGTATTGGCAATGATAACCATAATTTTCTTCTGAAGGAATACTTTTCAAGCATCCCATGGAGTACAACGAGCTTCAAATACTTCAATATCTTTGAGGAACTGTAATGATTGAGACACACAGTTGTTATTTATTGCCTTGTGGCAATAAGAAAGGTTGAAAATCATGGCAAAAGCAAAATGTGCTAAATTAATCCTAAACACCACAGCCCTGAAAATGTTGAAACCACCCCTTGCTGCAGCCTGTGATGTTGTGGTTTGATCCACCAAAAAGCACTTTTTTCAACCTCAGCTATTTATATTTAATATTTCTCTTTCGTAAGAGCAAGACAAGGCATTGTCTCGTCCCTGACTCAGTTATCTCATTTGCTGCTCTGAACTTGCATTGCTCAAGCTCCAGGCACGTTTACTTCAACCATGAAAGTTGCAGAGTGAAGAAATACCAGGAACAATGCAACTAAGTGACAGCCTAAAAAAAAATAAAAGGAAAAAAAAAAGCAAGGTGAGGGGAAAGAGACTTGGGAGAAGGTTCAGAGCAAGTCTGTGACACCGAAAGTAAGAAAGCAGAAATTACAAAGTTCCCCAGAGAGATGTGAAATTAATAAAGAAAATTCTTTCTGTAGTTGAAAAAGATTATGGGAGACTCCAGCAATATCTGTAGGAGACAGCTCTGGTATCCTCAGGAGATTTACAGGAATTAATTGCAAATAAGGAAATTGTTGGTAATGGAAGTTATAGGGATCATCACTCGTAGACTTTCTCACTATAAGTCTGACTGTGCTTGGAATGCATTTCACTGCTGACAATCAGGTGTTCCCAGGTTGGACTCAGCCTAGGTTAAGCCTCTGCTGCAGTCCTGGTGCTTCAGGACCAAGCTTTGAAAGGGGCTGGCTTTAAACTCTGAGCTAAAGTATTGCCACAGCCCCACCACGACAATGTGTCCTGGAAAAAAAGGGACTCAGGGACAGAGGCACTTTAAAAGTGAACCTGCTGTAGTTCAGAATTTCCATGAGGAGCTGATGTCTTACGACAAAATGGTATTTTCCAGGTGGTTAGAAGTAGGAGCAGGCACGTTATAGTCTCTCTGAGGTTTGTGTTTTCCTTTGAAACTGGAAATTCAGCCTGACATGTGTCTGAGCTCATGGTCTTTGAGGTGACATGAAGGAATACGTGGCACCTGCAGGCAAAGAGAAATCGAAGATTTAGCTTGGGGAGAAAGCTGATAACTCTGGAAGAGCAGTCAGGAAGGTAAGCTCAGTCCTGCTGCCACGTAGGACATCAGGAGTGTCCACACTGGGCATCCTGGGGGAAGTCAGAAGCAGCTGTCCTTTGAAATGCACCAACAGCCAGGCTGCTGGAAACACCTGGAATCCAGACAGAGAAAACACCAGGGGGCACAGGTACAAGTGTAACCCTGAGCACAGAACCTGACTGTGGAGAGCCATGAAATCCTGCTTGATATCTGAAGGGAAGTTCTGGCCAGGTGGGGGTTGGTCTCTTCTCCCAGGCACTCAGCAATAGGACAAGGGGCACGATGGGCTCAAGCTCTGCCAGGGGAAATTGAAGTTGGAGATGAGAAAAAACTTCTTTGCAGAGAGAGTGCTCAGGCATTGGAATGGGCTGCCCAGAGAGGGGGTGGATTCCCCATCCCTGGAGGTTTTTCAGCTGAGCTTGGCCGTGGCACTGAGTGCCATGATCTGGTAAAGGGACTGGAGTTGGCCCAAGGGTTGGACTTGATGATCTCAGAGGTCTTTTCCAACTGAATCCATTCTATGATATAAGCCATGAGTGTCCAGCTGGGAGACTGGTCACCCCACAGCCTCTCCATATATCTTCCTGGTATTCTGACCTGGGAGTTGGGATGTGCTGAGTAGTGCTAAAAGATGATAATGGGGATTGCTTTAGATTTCACCCTTATCATGTGCAGTAGAGCAGGAAGCAGAGCCTGAGTGCCCAGGGCTTGACAACTTATGGAGCAGGTCAGTAATCAGCATCTTTCCAAGCTGTTTCTGTGTCTCTGACATCATTTCTTCCATGTTGGAAAGCCAGCACTCTCACTGTCAGCAGAGATGCATTGACTGCTTTCTCCCTGCCGTGCAGTCTCCTTGATTTAAAAGGAATAACAAGGACTAGGATCAGGTTTGCTTTCCATGCAGAGCAGAGAGAGAGCTTAGATCTCACTGCACAGTTAGAAGAACTGAGCTTTGGGGAATTTTTCCCCTTCAAGGGACTGCTGATTTGGTGGGTAGGCCAGTGTGCCTGATATCATGAAACAACATGTAACCCCAGCTTAGCTTTGGCCAGGGAAAAAACCATCCTGTGAACTGTGGTACCCTGACTTCGTCCCAGCTCTTGCTGTTGGTACAAAACACCAATTTGGTGCCCTAAAAAAAGCCTGTCTTGCAAAAAGGAGACACCAAGTGTTTCAGTTGCATCTGAATGATGAAGTGTCAGAACTCTTTCCCAAAGCAAAGCTTCAAAGGCTTTAGCTGATCAGATAAACATTTCACAAACATTTCTGCTGGGGCTGCAAAATCTTTCCTCTCCAGCGTGTCTCAACCCAGGAGCACAAATAAGGAGAGCAGATGATGCTGAAGAGATGTCTGCTGCATTTCCTGGCTGTGGCAGACAAAACACACACAAGGGTTCCCCCCTTCTTTCTCTTGGAATTAATGCTGATCTAACACAATGCTTTCTCTTTCCTTCCCCCTGAATCTGCTATGGCCTCTTGGAATACAGCTGAAAATTGGAGTAGTCTATAAAAGTAGGATTTTTACAGGTCTCCAGCCTCCTTCATCTATGGCTGTGCACACAGGGGAATCAAACTTCCTTTGAGAGAAAAGTTAGGATAAAAAAGATGAAATAACAACAAAAAAGTCTTTTAAGTTTAGGGGCATAAAAGGAGGTAAATAAAAGTATTATTCATTTGTAAAATTATTACCACCACAGCAAGTGATAGCCCAAGGAAAAGAGCCATTGGCCTGTTGTAGCCTCATGTTCACAACTATGTATCTACAGAGTTCTGGTCCAAAAAGTCCTTCAGAAGTTGGCACATCACCATAGGAGGGCAGCCCAGTGATGGGACAGTGTAGCTTCTCACTACAGGCACATGGTACACAGTAAATGGTGCTCGGTGGTTTAATGGGCAAACCTTGCAGACAAGCTGTGTTCAGACAGAATCACAGACAAACACCTCTAAGGTCACTAAGTCAAACCTTTAACTCAGCTGTCCAACCTTCCTACCCTCCAGCAGATCAACACTCCTGCCCAACTTGGTGTCCTCAGCAACATCCTGAGGGTGCACTTGGTCCCCTGGTCCAGGTGCCAGTAAAGGTGTTAACCAGAACTGGCCCTGGGAATACCAGTGGTGAGTGGTCACCAGCTGGGTGTAACTCCATCCACTACCACTCTGGCTTCACCCTCCAGCCAGTTTTTAACTCAGAGAATGGTGCACCCATACAAGCCTTGAGCAGCCATTCCACAGGGAAAGAGCCACTGAAAATATGAGGATGATTTATAAGCAAATTGGGTGTGCAGGGGCCTGTCCTTATCCCTGTCAGTGCTGCAAAGCTGCCTGGGAAACATCAGCAAACTGTGTGTGCTGCACATCTCCTTGTAAATACATGGAACCAACTTTGTAGCTCCCAAACTCTGGTTGCTGCCCCAGGGGAAAAAAAAAGGAATCATAGAATCGATTGGGTTGGAAAAGACCTCCAAGATCATTGAGTCCAACCCTTGGTCCAACTCTAGTTCATTTACCAGATCATGGCACCCAGCACCACGTCCAATCTGTGTTTAAAAATCTCTAGGGATGGTGAATCCACCACCTCTCTGGGCAGCCCATTCCAATGCCTGATTACTCTCTCTGTAAAAAATTTTTTTCTGATATCCAACTTCAATTTCCCCTGGCAGAGCTTAAGCCCGTGCCCCCTTGTTCTATTGCTGAGTGCCTGGGAGAAGAGACCAACCCCCACCTGGCCAGAACTTCCCTTCAGGTAGTTATAGACAGTGATGAGGTCACCTCTGAGCCTCCTCTTCTCCAGGCTAAACACCCCCAGCTCCCTCAGCCTCTCCCCACAGCACTTGTGCTCCAGTCCCTTCTCCAGCCTTGTTGCTCTTCTCTGGACCCGCTCCAGCATCTCAATATCCTTTCTGAACTGAGGGGCCCAGAACTGAACACAGTACTCAAGGTGTGGCCTCACCAATGCAGAGTCCAGGGGAAGGATCACTTCCCTGGTCCCGCTGGTCACGCTATTTTTGATACAGGACAGGATCCCCTTGGCCTTCTTGGCCACCTGGGCACACTGTTGACTCATGTTGAGCTTCCTGTCAATTAGTACTCCAAGGTCCCTTTCTGCCTGGCTGCTCTCCCTCCAGTTCTCCATTCTCTTGATGGGTTTGTCAGTATTGCAGCACTGTAAGTCTGGGAAGTGCCTGCTAAAATTCCCTGTAATCTAAAAAGGTTAGACTCTGGTACAAAGCTGTGTGTGCTGGCCATTGCACTGATCTGTGTGCTGAGGTTTGAGCCAAACTGAAGTCCAGGCTGCTCTTTTCTGAGCTAAGAAGCCATAGCTTTTACCTGACACAAATAGTGCTGCTGGGAATACTCACTGGAGGGGGAAAAGGAGGGTTTATATCCTGTGTGCACCTGGGGTTCAGAGGTTTGGTTCCTATTTGGGCAGCAGCAACACCTTTGGAAGACCCTGTTGAGCTCAGGAGCTCTAAGGATGAGCTGGAGAGAGAGGAGCAGGTAGCAGAAAGCAGATGATGGATCCTGTGAGCAATGGAGATATTTTGCATCTGATGCATCAGCAAGGAAAAAGGAACATGCCAGGTAAAGAGCATGAAGCTAATGAGACAGGCATTTAGTTTTCTCAAGAAACAGCAGACCTATGCAGAAGTTCTGTTTTCTCTCTCCTCAGGCAACCAGTCCACACAAGCTTTAAACCACGGATGAACTTAGAACTGGCCAAATTTACAAATTCTTACCCTGCAAAGTGCCAGTGTTTATGCACATCTGTGTGTTCTCAGCTTCCTAGGCCAGTTGTGTAGTAGATACCAATAGCACTGGCAAATAAAGCTGTTTGGATACAGGCTGTGGGATAAGACCTTGGCACTGTAAGCATCTTGAAACACAGAGATTTCCCTTGGGATTTCAGTAATGCCCTGGGATTGACACTCATAAACAACATGATATCTGGGATAGACGATGCTCTCTAGATTGTGGTCCTCCATCTGCAAATATTTGCACCAATGTTTATCCCTGAGCACATGGCTGGGCCCAGCAGGCTCAAGCTGTTTAACTTGTAAAGGCAGAGGGAAAGGAGTGGTCAGATGGATAAAATTCTCTCAGCCTCACTGCCATCGTGGCAGGACAGAGAGCTCCAGACTGCGTCCAAAGCATCAGCTGAAGGGGAGAGAAAGCCTAAATTGTGGGCTGGCCAGGCATGTCCCAGAGCATCTGACAGCCCCTTTCTGTGCCTCACCCTGCAGGGAGCAGCCTCTGCCTCGGTGTGCAGTGTGTTCCAAAGGGTGCCATTTCCTGGTGGTGTTGCCTGGATCCTGCTGTTCCAGCAGATTCCTTCAGCCCAGGAAACCTCCCAAGGGTACTTGTGAGCCAGATACAGAGCTGATTTTCATCAGGTTTATAAGTCAGCACTCCTCAGCTGAGGTGCAGATACTGGCAGGGTGTGCTCACAGCCTTCCCACCTGGGAGGGCAAGGAACTGCGCCAAAATCTCCAGGGATGGGGCCATAAACTGCTGTGGCTCAGCACACAACCCTCGTGATGAGCTCCACTGGCACACAGGACTCATCCCAAGTCCCATCCCAAAGCCTGCAAAGACACAGTGCACAATGGTATATGTAAAAGGGGACAGGGTTCGGGTTTCATTTCACTTCTGGATAGGTGAAAGATGATGCCCACGAGGGATTTCTGCAGGAGTGTGGGATGTGTAACCCGTAGCCAAGTCACCACTGGGGCCTTCTAACCACTAATTCCTTTTGGCCAGGGTTTACCCACTGGCCTCACTTCAGTGAGGTAGTGGAGCCAACTCTTACTTGGCCCACAGGTTCTCACAACAAACAAGGACAATATTAATAATAACAACTTATTAAGGAATATTTTTACAAGCTTAAATAATTGCTGTGTGTCTTTTCTGTCTGTATGTCATTAGAATAATTTATTTTTGTTAAATATATTAAAATATCCTAGATACCAATTCACTTCTAATAGCAGTAAGAGCAAAAGGGGATGATGCAAACCTCTCCAAATAACAGGAATGTTATTTCTCCTCTGTTTGGCCATTCTGCATTTTCAGCAGGCAATACAATGCAAAGGAGCCTGAGAGGTTCAGGAGCACACACTGCTTGTGAATAAAACTGTTTGCCTCTGAGCCTCAGATGAGAATCCCTGTTGGAAATGTGTGATTGCAATTTCTGAAACAGGAAACAGAGGTACTCTGTATCCCACCCCCCTGTGGTTTGCAGTGGGGAGGTGGGAAGGGTGTGATGGCTCAGGTCAGGGATACACTGCAAAGTCAAGGACCATTAACTTGAGACTGGTAAGTGTCACTTGTCACTCACTGCCACGCTTTTCTCTGGGGCCTCAGCACGCTTTGCAGCTCATTAGCCATTCATCCTTCTGCCTCCAATTTGTGATGGGGATGCACAAACTGATTTGGGATATGGTAAATCGAGCTCTCGGGTTCCAACATGATAAAACCCAACGGCAGCGTGATGCAAAACAAGATGATCCCATGTAAAGTCATTTTTCTACCTCAAAAATGTTCTAAAAAAACTGATTGAGCTTCACATTGGCAAATGTTATGCTATGATAGGAGTTGTCTGGTTTCTGACATACCCAAAAGCATGAAGTCAGGCTGAATTCCATCTCAGGTACTCTGGGTAATTTAACAGCAATGTGACTGTGTGAGCCCCTGTGATTGGGGTTACAGCCACAATGGAACAGCAAAGATCTGGTTCCAGTTACCCTGGAACTGAGGTCTGCAGGACCTGGACCTGGAAGAACAGAGGTGATGATGTGCAGTCCCTGCTCCCTGCAACTGGGCTCATAAAACTAGTTTGGGGCCACCCAGGGACAGCTGCTGAGCTGCTCTTGCTTCAGACTTGCTGCTGAGTGGGCCTGGGCTCAGCTTTGTCTGGTTTTTAGGGTTAGCTGATCTAACTGCACTCACTGGCCCTCCCTCTATGGCCAAAATTTATGCTGGCAAAGGACCTGCATCTGAAATCCGTGCTCAGGTGCACTGCAGGCTCATGGCTCTGCCTTGCATTTGCTGCTGCAAACCTGCCCAGACTGCAAAGGGACACAGTGTTGTTTAACCTGTATTGAAAAGGGGTGAAATGAAGGCATTTTGCCTCCAACTGGACCCAGTTACAGCTCTACCTGCCTGGCTGGTGGGCTCCTGGGTCACAGCTCCCTCAGAGTCCACAGCACAGCAGGTGCTCTGAGAGCTGATGGTTCTCCCAAGGTATTGTCTCCACAGCATCAGGGTCTCCCAGCACCCTCAGAGGTAATCCAGGACCCGAGGCACTCAGCAATAGGACAAGGGGGCACGATGGGCTCAAGCTCTGCCAGGGGAAATTGAAGTTGGAGATGAGAAAGAAATTCTTTGCAGAGAGAGTGCTCAGGCATTGGAATGGGCTGCCCAGAGAGGGGGTGGATTCCCCATCCCTGGAGGTTTTTCAACTGAGATTGGCCATGGCACTGGTAAAGGGACTGGAGTTGGCCCAAGGGTTGGACTTGATGATCTCGGAGGTCTTTTCCAACCCCATCAATTCTATGATTCAGGAGCAGATACATTGCTGAGCTGTGTCTGAGCTGCAAGAGGCAGTGCCACCTAAATCCCCCTGTTTGAAAGTGGTGGTGTAACTGTGAGCAGCAGAATCAGCAGTGGGGGAAGTGCTGTGCCATCCCATGCTGCTCCCCATGCCACAACTCTTTGCTCCTCACAGTGTGGCCACCATTTCTGCTGTCAACCCTGTTCCCTCTTACATCTGAGCAACTTGGGAAAGCAGGGATACAAATGGATCTGCACCTTATTTCAGGCAAAATTGCTGGTCAGACTGGCACCTTCCTTTTCCCAGCAGTTCACTGGACTTGGTTTAAATTCTCTGATTTTTTTCTGCTGTTGGACACAAATTTTTGAGTCTGCTCTGAGAAGCAAAGCTGTGATGTTGAAACCTGGGGTCTGGCACGTGTGAGATGATGGGAAGAGTAAACAGGACTCTGTGGGTAAGAGATTTTACCTGGGCTTTGATGTTTTTTCTGTGCCCAACAAGAAAGGATGCAAGAACTTGACCCGACTTTGACTCTCCATCAGCCAGCTCAGACAGCGTGTTGGGAAAGTGAGGTCAGGCAGAGCTGAGTGGGCAGAGGTGGGCAGCACTGGGGCACAGACAGGGAAATTGGCACATCAAGTTGTTTTCTTCTGCTGTGCCAAACAAGAGAATTCGGGGAGTAGGTTGTTGCAATGTAGGAAAGAGGAAACAGATGCACTCTGTGCTGTGCCCCGACCAGCAGTGCAATCAGCCACGGCTTGGGAAGGGTGGGAGCTGGAGATGCCCGAGCAGAGCAGGGCAGCTGAGGTCACCAGGGTGGATTTCAGAGCTAGGGCTGGCTTGTGTTGAAACACTATGTGGTATTGCTGGGAGAATATGAAATAAAGCCACAGTTGGAGCATTTTTTTGGCTGTTGCTAGGCAAACATTTCAAAAACAATCGTATTTTGCAAACTAATTCCTTCTTGTCTTTTTTTCCTTTTTTGTTTCTTTTTTTGAGGCCCTTAATATATCCTCCAGGGCAGACCATGATTTTAATCATCATATCTGTTCTTTGCTGGTGCTGTGACTGAGTAGAAGTTCTCAACTTCCCGAGTCACCCAGGAGTTAATTTTCACAATATTCATCCAGGTATTTGAGGGACTACAATTTAATGGCCAAGCTGGTTCCTAAGGCACAGGAACTGCTCTTTGTGCATGAGAACAGGCTCAAGGAAATCACCTTTCACAGTCGTATTGCTGGGATGAATTTTTCTCTGTGTGGGGATTAGAAACCCTTCTTTCTTAGACATTATTAAAGAAAGTGCAGCCTGTGCCTCACTTAATTTTAGGCATCTCCTTGGCATGTTTCTCAGTTGCCCTGGACTATTTCTCTGGGATTACAGCCACAAAACAGTCTCTGGAGCTGCAAACCCTGCATGGGTGGTGACACACTCATGGCATGTCACCAGCCCTCTGTGTCCACTTTGCCCATCCCAGGAAGGACCAGAAGCACCTAAGCCTGGTTTCCCTATGAGCTAGAGGTGAGATCGTCCCTGGCACAAACACAGAGCAGAGATCATAGAATCACAGAACACTTTGGGTTGGAAGGGACCTTTAAAGGTCATCCAGTCCAACTCCCCTGCCATGGGCAGAGACGTTTTCAACTAGATCAGGTTGCTCAGAGCCTCATCCAGCCTGGCTTTGAACTCTTCCAGGGATGGGGCATCCACTGCCTCTCTGAGTAACCTGTGCCAGGGCCTCACCACGCTCAGTGTTAAAAACTTCTTCCTTCTATCTAATCTAAATTGACCCTTTTTAATTTCAAAACCATCATCCTGCTACAACAGGCCCTGCTAAAATATCTGTCCCCAGTTTTCTTATAGGCTCCCTTTAGTGCTGAAAGGCTGCAACGAGGTCTCCCTGAAGCCTTTTCTTTTCCAGGCTGAGCAATCCCAGCCTTTCCTCATAGGAGAGATCCTCCAGCCCTCTAATCATCTTTGTGGCCTCCTCTGGATTCACACCAACAGGTCCATGTGCTGGGGACTCCAGACCTGTGCTCCTGGAGGGGTCTCACAAGAGCAGATCTGCCTTTCTCTAACCACAGGCAAGACAAAGGATGCACATCCCTCCCTGGGCTTCCCTGCTCATCCCTGCCCTTGAGGGCAGCGGTGCTGGTTACCCACAAGGATTAGCAGCCAGTTCCTTGGCACTGACCAGGATGATTGGTATCAGCAAAGGATTTCAGCTCAGATTTACATCATTACAGATCTGTCATTTGTTATTCTCACTCTGTCTCGTGTCTTGTCTTCTCTCCCACCATCCCAAGATGACAATCAGCTCATCCCTAAAGAGTACACAGGGCACGCTTTATAATGCACAACTTCACTCTACTTACAGAGCACAAATTGCTTCCTCTGTCCAAGTGTTTGCTCCTGCTTTTCCCACAACCCTTTGGGTGCATTTTATCTCCTCAAGGGCCACAGAGGAATCCACTCTCACACACTCACACACACACAGACACGAGTGGTCTTGAATGAATTAGTCTTTGTATCTCAGCTGGAAAATTATAATTTGAACCATTCCACTGAAGCAGTGAAATAATATATGCAAAGTGCCTGAGAAGAGCCCAGCTTGGAGGCTTCTAGTGGAAAAAGAAAGTCCAGATAGACAAAAAAAAACCCTGGCATGAAGGAGAATGTCATGAGATCAGCTCATAGAATATGCTGAGGAAGACAGAAAATGACTGAACAAATCTAAGTGCTTTGGGTAGCAGTTTGCATTTATTAAGTTCTGGCTCATCAGTTGTACCAAATTAGGCAAGTGCACAAGTGCATGTTTATCATACCCAGCTCCTAATGAGCGTCCTCCGTCTTGAGGAGCTGCATTTAAACAAACAGAGGCAGCCAGGGCATGGCTGGGAGGTAATGAGGTGGGGAGAGGAATGTGTGTTGAATTCAGCTCTTCCCTGGCTCACTATCAAGCCATTAGTCCCACAAGAAGTTCCCAAACATTGTGCATGGAATATAGGCTCTCCTACACCATGTTGTCCAAGAGGCCTCAACCATGTGCTCTGTGCTGCTGAGAGAGCCCAGACTCAAGACCAGCTCCCACTTCCTTGGAGAAGTTTGGAGAAATTCAGGATTCCTGGGGGTCTGGGATTTGCCGGTGATGTGAACCAGGCCTGTCTTTGCCTCCTTCCACGCTGACTTGCTTCCTGCATTAGACTTCTGTTCTTCAAGTGCTTTGTCTGGTGTAATCAGGCTGCCAGACTGAAGGGGAGTGCTCTGATATTGAGCATGAAAATCCCAAATGGCACTTTTATCAGTTCCCTCTCATTGCACTCTCCGAATGGAACCGATAGCCGTGAGCAGCAAACTCATTGGAAATCACCCCAGGAAAGAAAAATATAAACAAGTGGGAGCAGCTCTTGTATGCAGACATGGGAAATTTCTCCTTAAATCCAGCTTCTCCCCCTATCCCACAGAGAGTAAATTCATAGATGCCCTCTTAAAACCTGGGGAATAAATAAACATGTGCATATCCTGACTAGAGACTAGTTTTGGATACCAGAGGGCCGAGACTTGTCTTCAGTCCCTTGATGATTGTGACTCTGCACTGTGGTTGTTGCCACTTCTCAGAAAGTTTAGTTGTCTTGTCCCACATCCCGGGTCTCATACCAGATTTAGGAAATACTGAGCTTTTGAACTTTTATTTTAAATATTTTTCTGAACAAATACTTAGTTCCTAACAGGGGCTTGAAAATGTTTTTAGAGTAGTGGTATCACAGCTCTCAAAGGGTAATTTTGTCTTCTTTTAAAAGTTTTGTGAGTTTACCTATTTCAAGGTGTCTTAGAACGATATGCACTCATCCCTTAATAATTCCTATTTTTCTTGCCTGAGTTTTTTTTTCTTTTTTCCATTTAAATTTGGCATCCACAGTAATTTCCCTGTTATCTCACTAGAGATCCCTTTGTCAGGGATGCTCCCTCTCTAATGCACACACCAGTTATGTCCACTTTACTATAGCCATCTTGCCTTACTGTTTTATAAATCCATCTCTCAGAGGATAACCTTCACCCTGATCCCTGCTTCCAGATTGTATTTCTTCCACTGAATATCTGCATTTTGGATCACTCTCCCTCCCTGGCACTCCCTCTCCTAAATTGAGCCTTGTTTCACTGTTTCCTCCTCATATTTCTCAGTGCCCAGTGCAACAAGGATGTTGGCTGAATGTTTCACAGTCATTTCAGATGTGGATGTACTCACTCCTTTTTATTCTCAAGGAATTAATGAGGTTGTGAAATAAAACCAGACACTGACTTTAATTTTTTTACCACTCCCTCAGTATCGCTGCTGCTCAGTATGAAACAGCTGCTGTTTCTTGTTTCATCGATCTCCTACCACTGTGCTCCCTGGGTGAAGGGTTTCCCATCTTCTCCACTCTAAATATCCCTTGAGACATCATGTCAGAAGTTTGATTCCTTTCTCTGTCATGTCAGTTCGTTCAGAACTGTTTGTCCATGTCTAAGCTGTGGTTTATTTGGTGTAATGAGTTCTCTTCCTGTGTACGTGTGAATATGCAAAGGAAGCTAAAAATGACCATGCAGGCTTAGCACCCCTGCTGTTTCTTGCTCCTGGTACTGTTTGTCTCTTGAACTATAATTTGCCCTGCAGGATACAGCTAATGCAGGTTCCTCCTTCCCACATAATGTCCTCTCTGTTCATGGAGACAGCGGGAGACAGGGGCTGACCTGCTGGGTCGTGTCGCTCATTCACGGAGAACAGGGCTGGTTGATCTTGGCAGTGTTTGCCAAGACTTTGCTCAGACCACCTTGCAATGACTCAGGCTGTTCCCTCTGAGAGCTGATGCCACCATCCAGCAGCTTTCACTGCCAGCATTCATTTCTGGCCCCTGGCTGCTGCTTTGTTCATTTCATCCCCTTCATCCAGATGCCACATCCCATTTCCTCACCTTTCAATTTGACTGATGCCTTTAGCACCTCTGGGACAGGGTGTCTGCTGTTACAGGCTTCACAATTCCTCAGAAAATACCTGTATTTAAAAAATACTGTGTGCCAGACATCTTCTCTAAGGACCTATGAAAGCTGCTGAGTGCTTGGCACACGTGAATCATGGTCCAGTCTAGATACTTACCCCCTGACCTCTAGTTCTGAAAGTTTAGGCTGGAATGTAGGACAGCAAAAGGATTCACTGAAGGAGCTGTCAGTATGCACTCAGAGAATCACAGAACCATGGAATGGTTTGGGTGGGAAGGGATCTTAAAGCTTGTCCTGTTCCACCCCCTGCATGGGCAGGGAGACCTCCCACTATCCCAGGTTGCTCCAAGCCCTGTCCAGCCTGGCCTTGGACACTCCCAGGGATGGGGCAGCCAGAGCTGCTCTGGGCACCCTGTGCCAGAGCCTGCCCACCCTCACAGGAAAGGATTTCTTCCTAATGTCCAATCTAAACCTGTTCCCTGTCAGTTTGATCATCTGTTTGTCATTTATGTATTGTCCCAAACTCAACCCAAAGCAGCATCTTCCCTTTATTCCGCTTTCTCTGGCGGGTTTGAACACACTGCAGGGTCAGTTCCTCTGCAGGCAGCAAAGTCAGAGCAGCTTTGGAGGAGACATTTATTCTGCAGTTGTTACAGCCTGGGCACTTTTATCTGTGGAGCAATATAGCACTGACACTTTGGAGGTGGCATCTCTGCCCTTGGCTCAGTGACCCAAGCGCTGATGACACTACCCGGGTTGTTTTGCTGCCCCAGTAGATGTTTCTGAGATCTCTTATTAAGAAGGGCTGTGGTATCTGTGGGCTGTGGCCATGAAAAGGTATCACATCACACAGTGACTTCTTTTTAATGCAAATGGGCTCCACCTAATTCTCACAACGTTTGAAAACGCAGCATAATTCTGTTTGAATGAAAGTTCTTCGGGGTCAAAATCCTATTCCTGTGAAAGCAAAAATGGGAATTTTTCTTCTGGCTTTCATGGAATCCAGATCTGGCAAGCCATGAATGCAGGTTGATCACATTTCTTTCTCTTTCTTCATTAAGTTGCAGTGATTTTTTTTTTCCTGGGAATCAGATTAGTGAATTCTCGTTTGACCGAATACCTCTGCGAGGTACCTCAGCGAGGTGGAACATTTCCTGTGGCTATCGTATCTGCTTCAATATCCTTCAAAGTGAGTGTCACAGCCCTTAGCCATTGAAACAGGCTGTTCTTTCACAGCAGCAGAGCAGCAAAACAGCCTGGATAAGATGAGAGGGACACCATAAATATTACATAAGGTCGGAGGCATTTGCTGTAAATTCAGCAGGAACTATTCCAGCTTCCCACTGGGAGAGATTTCTTGGGAATAGAAAACTCTCTGGAGTTTGTAATAACTTCTTGAGAGATACTGAGATTTTTAACATTCCATATTACACAACAGGAAGCAGAATCTTAATGGAAACACTGCATTCAGTTGCCTTTAATAGGAAACAGAGTCTACACAGCAGTAAGAGGAATAGTAAAATAATATTTCTCTTTTCTTTTTTTAATTACTACTGACTTTAGATAATTTTTAATTTGCTGAACTCTTTATAGTGCTGGATTCAAAGTAGGATGGTGAGGTGTGACAGTCACAGGGACAGCCCGTGTGCTCCACAGGCTGCTGGGAGAGCAGCCTGTCACACCAGTGCCATCAGGCTTCAGCTTTGGCTTTGCAGGTGTTGTTGATAGACAGGACTTCGAGCTGGATCTAGATCCAGGTGTTTTCCAATGGCAGCAGGACCTGTTAACCCTCTGGTTGAAGCGAGCTGAGCTTCCTATTGGGTCTCCTGTAGAATGGGGGGTTTGAAGCTTCCAGCTTCAAGTTGACAGTGCCTGCTTTTGTTTGGCTGGAACATGAGTGTAGGATGCAACAGCCTGACTGGGAATTGCAAGCACACACATGAGGGGAATGGGATGTAACTCACTGATGGTGAATGTGACTGGAATTCCCTGTAATTCAGGGCTTGTGGTTGTCTGAGGCTGAGCACATGGCCAGGGTGGTTTGCTGTCCATGCAGACAATGGACAGCAAGGGAGGGTTCCCCCTGCTCCTCCCCCTGATCCTCACCTTTCTGTGCTCTGGCTTGGAAGAAGTGCCCAGTTCTTCACTAGTCATAAATGTTTCCTCTGACTTTCAGCTGAAAGAAATTCCTTCCAACTGATGCTGCTTTTTTATACAAACCACAGGGTACATGATCTTGAATTGAACCCAACCCTTTCACTTTAAGGTGATTTGTGGCTGTTTCTTGGGCCTGAGCAAAGAGTGGGGCTTGAACTTCTCCTTCCCCACAGGCAAGTGGCTGGTGAGTAACCCTTGTGAGTAAGCCCTGTCAGATGTCTGTGCAAAGGAACTTTTCCCCCACCCAGCCTGAAACAAAGACAAAGTGATCCAAAGAAAGTAGGGCTGTCCTGTCAGAGCCATCAGGCAGGAGGGCTCGAGTGATCCTTGGCATCAGAGCTCACCTCCAGCTGCAGGGAAGCTCTGACCAGAATCTGGGCTCCTTTGCCTCACCCTTGTTTCCCTTCCACATTTAAATGTGGGATGATGTTTATAGTAAACACAGGTCACCTCCATGTCTGGGAAGGAATTTCATCTCCATGCACTTCTGTGCTTTCAAGAGAGTTGAATTTTATAGCAAGTCTTTTATTTCCAAGCAGTTGGAAGGGGAGTTGGGTTTTAATAAATGAGTAATCAAGGGGAGCACCCAGCAGCTTGCTGTCGGTAGCATATAATTTTCCTGTCTGTAACGTGCTCAAGGAGCTCTATTGAACAGTTATGAACTCTGTGCATCACTCAGGAATCAGACTGTGCTGTGGAGTGTACTCGACTGCTGCAGAGACTGCAGGGAAGGCAAACACAAGAGGCCGTGAATTAAAGGAAATTTCATGCCTGGGAGTTGCACCAGGTTCTGGCTGGTTTAGGAACACACTGTGCAACCACAGTGAGAAAAGGGCTCCTGTGCTGTTTGACCCTCTCCTAGAAAGAGAAGGACAGACAGAAATGTCATCCTGGAAGTTTGCTTGCATGGTCATCCCCACAGTCTGGTACTTCTTGTTTGTGTTTGTAGAAATTTCCAGACGGAGCTGTCGTGAATAATAACCAGACTGGGACAGAGATTTGGTTGTGAGCTACTGAAGAAATCTTTTCCCTCTGTGTCAGAGGGTTGTATGCTGAGTTCAGATACAGACACATCCTTACTAGAGTCCTCTGGAAGAAGCTTGGAGGGCAGAACTACAGCAGAGGGAAGGCTGTTTCCAGCTACCAATTTGATTGGAAGTGATGCTATGGTGGGGGGACAGGACCTGCAGCTCCCTCTGAGCACCTCAAAGTGCAGCTGCCTCCTTGCCTGGAGGTGCAGGAGTTCTGTCTTCACCTGCTGCCCCTGAGCTTGGGAGCAGTGGCCAGCACAGCTGGGCCCTGGGCTCTGCAGGCTCCTGAGAGGGGACAGCAGCTCCAGCCATGGCCAGGAGCAGTGTGAGGGACTGAGAAACTCTCTGTTCATCTGCTTTTTGCTGCTCCGTGCTGGGGTGAGGGAGGGGAAGCTGATGACAGGTCAGGGCTCCTTCCTGCAGGCCATGTGTAACCTCAGCTTCTGCATTGTGTGCCCTTGGGGGAGGCACATTGCCTTGTCAGACCTCTCCTGGCTGGTGGTGTGACTGTAAGAAGTCATTCTGCAGGATTAGTGAGCTCCTGCCTATCTCTCACCACACCCCACGGGCCACTGAGCCTGAGATCTATCCATTACCTGTAAAAGAGATCAAAGAAAGGTCCTGCTTACAGAATTAGATCCCTGGTTAGTGGCTTCTGGCCTTTCCCATTTCTGGGACTGCAGTTTATTTCTGTTTGTGATTTTGAGCAAGTCTGGACAATTTTGGCAGGTTTGGCGTCAGGAGTTTCTAATCTGGAGTTGTCTACAAGAAAAGAGGCTCTGGGTGTATGTTTGCCTTTCCATGACTGAAAGCTGCTTTAAGTCCCAGAAAAGCTTTTCTAACATTAAATAACATTTTGTGGCTTCTATCCTGAGGCATATTTAAAAGGCTTGGCTTTGCTAAGGTGGATAATAAGGTGAAAACTGTCTCCTATTACAATTTCTCCAGTTTAGTCTCACTCCCAGTGAGTGCCAGAACTGTCCCTGCTGCTCTTCAGCATTAAATTCAACTGCTTGGACTTATTGACAAATCTGGGTTTAGCTTCCTCCTTCAATTGTAATTTGAGATCCTTGGTGGGTGTAAATAGACACAAATACAAACTGCAATTCTGCTGCCTGCCATTCCCTGGGAATAAGGCCCAAACATTTATTCCATCTCTTCACCTCTGAGCCTGTGTTTGAAGTGCACACACACACACACACACACACACACACACACACACACACACACACACACATACAGACTTGTACAGAAGATTATGGAACGTAACCTCCTGCAAAACCTGTTGTTTTCCTTCTACTGAGGATATAGATCTACTGGTTAAATCTAGATATGAAATAAAAAGGCTGTAAGAGGAACTTTGTGCAGACCTTCGATGGCATTTTTACGTGACAATTTGCAAGAATAGAAAAGTCTGTGAATTAATGTGGTGACCCACCAGAAACACTGGAAGCTTATCATTCCTTCCTCGTGGCTTTATGTATTCAGTGTTTGGAGGAGAAGGCTTTTTATGAGTGAATTGGTTTGGTTTTCTGTTTGTTTGTTGATTTATTTTTTTTTTAATTTAAGAGAGGAATAATTATAACCAGCAAATGCTTTTGGAATGAAAAGGGAAATCATCTCCGACAAGCCTGTCTGGAATGACTCAGCTCTGTGCTGGGGATTTGCAGTGCAAAAACATGAATATAAATATGGTTTCCAGCCATTTCTCAAGGGATAGCTGCTTCCCACATGACCCTGCAGGTCCTTGCTCACAGCTGGCATCCCTCCCCCCTGGCTGAGGGCCACGCTCAGCCCTCAGGGATGGGTGGGAGAAGCAGGAGGCTGCAGGAGCCGTGTACAGTGCTCACGTGTTGGTGCACATGGACAGACCCAGTTCAGCACAGCAGAGCTGGTTTTCTCACACAGCAAGTGAGGCGTGTGGGCTCTGGGATCAGCCCTGTGGGATCAGCAGGGTACGTTGGCCCCATATTCTTTGATTCTATGATTGCCCAGCTTGGCTTCTGCAGCTGGAATTGCTTGCCATGAGAAGGCTGCAGGCAGTGGGCACTGCCCATCCCACCTTACCATGGAATCAGAGAATCCTGGAAGAATGACTTGGATTGGAAGGGACCTTAAAGATCCTCTCGTTCCACCCCATGCCATGGGCAGGGACACCTTCCACTCTCCCAGGGTGCTCCAAGCCCTGTCCAACCTGGCCTGGGACACTTCCAGGGATGGGGCAGCCACAGCTTCTCTGGGCACCCTGTGCCAGGGCCTGCCCACCCTCCCAGGGAAGGATTCCTTCCCCATATCCCATCTACCCCTGCCCTCTGTCAGTGGGAAGCCATTCTCTTGTCCTGTCCCTCCAGGCCCTTGTAAATAGTCTCTCTCCATCTTTCCTGCAGCTCCCTTTCTACTGAAGGGCCACAATCAGGTCACCCAAGAGTTTCTCTTCTCCGGGCTGAACAATCCCAGTTCCCTCAGCCTTTCCCTTCAGCAGAGCTGCTCCAGCCCTCTGATCATCTTGGTGACCTACTCACTCCTACAGGTCCATGTCCTTCCTGTCCTGGGGACCCCAGATCTTTGCCTTCTTGACCTCTGTTTTTAGTCCCTGCAGCTCACACATGCACAAAACAGCTGGTCAGAAATGTTCAGTCAAGGCTTTTCTTTTCTCCTCCCCCATGAAAATTGGCTTTTAAACAAACTACTTCCCATGTAAAAATTTCCTTTTGCATGGACATTCCTGGAGGAGGAGGGCATGTCCAAAAAGCTGAACTGCCTATGGAAGATGCAAACATCTGCTGATGTTTAAACAGAGGAAAATTGCTCCAAACACATCCATTTTCACTGGATTTCGGTGCTTGAGTGTGTTTTCTCAAGGCAATACTGTATAATTAATCTTAAGTGGTTTCCATGACTGATAAGTCCTTTTCTAAGGGCCTCCTCTGCACTGGCTGCTCAGGGTGTGAATTCCCAGTGTTGTCATCCCTGCCCCTTCCCAGCCCTTTAATCCCTCTTGGAGAAGAGTCCGAGGGGATTGTCCACATCAGGCTGGATTTACAGGAAGCAGGCAAGAAAAGAGGGGGAATATTTTCACATTCCTTTGAAACGCACATTTGGAAACTTTCCCTAGGAAGAAAAAAGTGCTTACGCAGCTTTAGTTACTGTGCATGTGCTTTGGATTGTGTGAAACCCAATCTGCTTTTTCTCAGCAGAGTCTGATCCCCTCGGGAGAGAGGCAGACAGAGCAGCAGAGACTTCTGCAGAACTCCTTCCACATTCCACGGGCAAGGAATGCCCCCACTGGCTGTGTGTGTAAGCCCAGGTGGGTGGGAGGAAGAGGAGGAGGTGTTCCTTCTTGGGCTCGGAAGGAGCTTGTGGAAGCAAAATATTCAGGGTATAAAGTGTTTGCTAGGAAAGATGGGCGTGGCTTCGAAAAGCCTCAGACTTTTTATCAGGAGATGATTCTTAAGGCTTAGAGGGTCTGTTCCCCCACTCCACAGCTGGATAGTCCCTGCCTGTGGCAGAGCATGCTTGGGATGAAAGACCCAGGACAAAGTCCCCAGCAGCTCACAGGTACAGGAGGGCAGCTCAGGACTGACCAAACAGAGCTTGGTCTGATTAGTCTCAAGTCTCCATTCAGCTCTGTCCTACATGTTAAAGGTCTCACCTCCTGTCCAGAGGGGTTTCTGGGGTTAAATGCTCAGACAGCTTCCTTTTGCCTTTCCTGCAAATGAGGGGGTTCCCTCCTCCTCTGTGTGTCTGCAGAGAGTCTGGGGCACAAGGATTGTGGGCATCTGTGGGCACAGCCACCAGCAAAAATGACACCTTTCTGTTGCTCCTGACAGGATCCAGGAGTGAAGGCACAGTGAGAGGACAACATACACCTTCTGTTGTGATGGAAATGTGGTGCTGGAGGGAGCAAGAGGCAGCTTGCAGGAGATGACTGGGATAGCACTGTGGATTCCATTTCTGCTGCCCATGGAAATGTCTGTCCCCACAGGGGCTCTGCATGTGAGGAGGAGGAGGAGGAGACAGCTCCCTGAGAGGGGCTAAGGCAGGGGAAGCACTGGGAATGTGAACACCACAAAAACAAATCTGTTAATAATTACAGCCCAGCAGTGCTGCTGGCAGCCACTGCTTTTCAGGCTGAACCCTCACTCTGAGCAGATACCCTGGGCACCCCTGGACTAGGGGAGAAAACCAGGCAGGGGCTGGTGGAACAGCAACTTGGGGGCAGCTTCCAGTCTCCTGAATCAGCATTTTGAAATCCAGACATGCTGAGTTACCCACCCTCCTTCCCCCCCAGGCATGTGTGTATGTAGACAGATATAAAATACACATATAGCTCTGTGTTAGTACACACACTCCTGCCTCTGTGAAATGTCAGCCAAAAAATTATTCAAAGGTTGCTGAGCCTGGTTCAAATGCTGTTAGGCTTCAGAAATCATACACCCCCCTCCAGGAATGGGCAAGAGCTGACACAAAGCAGCAATAACCAAAAATTTCCCAGCTGTTGTGTCTGACCTTTAGAAAACAGGAATTTCTTGGTATGGAGCCTGAAACCTTACTCTTTGCATTTGGCATTGCCTGAGGGTGCTGGCATTAAAAGGATGTATGAGAAAGGATTTACTGTCAGTAAGGTGCTTGCAACAACAGCGTGGGGTTTTTTAAAGACTTGAGTATAGATGGACATCAGGAGGATGGGGGTAACCATTGCTGGTAGGTCTGTTTTTCTTCCCAAGACTGTCTGCGTGGAGATCCACTTGCAAGGAACATGTTGCAAGGGTCAGTGTTGGGTCCAGTCCTGTTTAACATCTTTATTGATGATTTGGATGAGGGGATTGAGTCCATCATCAGCAAATTTGCTGATGACACCAAGTTGGGAGGGAGTGTTGACCTGCTGGAAGGCAGGAGGGCTCTGCAGAGGGATCTGGAGAGACTGGAGAGATGGGCTGATTCCAGTGGGATGGAGTTCAACAAGGCCAAGTGCAGGTCCTGCCCTTTGGCCACCCCAACCCCCTGCAGCGCTCCAGGCTGGGCACAGAGTGGCTGGAGAGCAGCCAGGCAGAGGGACCTGGGGGGACTGAGGGACAGGAAGCTCAACAGGAGCCACCAGTGTGCCCAGGTGGCCAAGAAGGCCAAGGAGATCCTGGCCTGGATCCAAACTAGCGTGGCCAGCAGGCCCAGGGCAGTGACCCTTGCCCTGGACTCTGCCTTGGGGAGGCCACACCTTGAGTGTTGTGTTCAGTTCTGGGCCCCTCAGTTGAGGCAAGAGCTTGAGGGGCTGGAGCGGGGCCAGAGAAGAGCAACGAGGCTGGAGAAGGGACTGGAGCACAAGTGGTGTGGGGAGAGGCTGAGGGAGCTGGGGGTGTTTAGCCTGGAGAAGAGGAGGCTCAGAGGTGACCTCAGCACTGTCTAGAACTGCCTGAAGGGAAGTTCTGGCCAGGTGGGGGTTGGTCTCTTCTCCCAGGCACTCAGCAATAGGACAAGGGGGCACGATGGGCTCAAGCTCTGCCAGGGGAAATTGAAGGTGGAGAGCAGAAAAAACTTCTTTGCAGAGAGAGTGCTCAGGCATTGGAATGGGCTGCCCAGAGAGGGGGTGGATTCCCCATCCCTGGTGGTTTTTCAGCTGAGCTTGGCTGTGGCACTGAGTGCCATGATCTGGTAAAGGGACTGGAGTTGGACCAAGGGTTGAACTTGATGATCCTGGAGGTCTTTTCCAACCCCATCGATTCAGTGATTCTGTGATTCTATGGTTATGCTTCAGAGCCCAATGCCTCTACAATACCAGGAGAGACAGCTCATAGTTCTTGGTGGTTTAGTCAAGCTGGCTGCAGCCAGGGATAAAGAAACAGGATGTAGAATAGGATGATCTCAGAATACCCCCATGGGACAACAAGGTCTGATGTTCTGCTTGGCCTGTTTTTCACCCGAGTTTTCTCTGGGGACACCAATTCCCAAAAAGGCTGCTGAAACAAACCCTGCAGGAATAGTCTGTCATTCCCTCAGCTGCTGTCAGAGTAAGTGTAGATTATTCCTACAGACTCAGGACTGGGATGGTCACCAAGACCTGGATCTAGAGTGGAAGTTGTTCTCTTCCAGCCTCCTGGTGCACAGGACCTGAGGGATCCCCAGGACAATATTCCTGAGCAGGGCCACAAGAGCTGTCTGGAGCAGGAGGACCTTTAAGGTCCCTTCCAACCCAAACTATTCTATGTTTCTGTGAAGGAGCTTTAAAACACTCCACCAAAGCCCAGTCTGTCTTCCATGGTCTTTGGCTCATGACTTGGTGAACTGAAGCTTCAAGTAAAATGCTCAAAAGCCCAAGATGCTCTTGCAGGGGTTGACTCCATGGTATCTCTCACCCACAGCTTTTAAACCAGCACGTTTCCTCCAGCTTATAACATCACTGCACCTATTCCTGGAGCAGCCATAACCTTTGGACCTGGAAATGTTCCCTCCATGGCCTGTGACATTGTCTCTAGCTCCAAAGGTTGTTGGCAACGTGTCTTCAGTCTCACCAAGGATGCTGCACAGATTTATGCTAAACCTTGTGCTTCTTCTGAGAAGAGCAAATCTGTGGGAGCTCAGAGCTTTCCTCCTCTCAGCCTCCCCCAGACCATCCACATCTTCCCTCCATCTGACAACACAAGCTGCTTCAGTGCAGACTTCTATTGTTCACAGAGTGCTTTGATGGCAGAAACCAAACTTTGTACTTGGAGTGCTAATTGAGTGCTCTGCAGACTCTGATTTATAGCCATATTCTACTTTTTATTAATGCTGAGTGTGTAATCATGCCACTAAAGTCAGATCCTTTCAGTCAGAGCTCCACACAAAAGACTGACTATTGGGATCTGTGCACTGTGATAAAGTTCTGGATAATCAGAATCTCCAACAGTTGGAAATCACACTGTCAGTTCTTCTGCCAAGTGTTCCTTCTAATGGTTTCTTTCTATATAAATATATGCACAAAGAAAGATCTGGTGCAAAACACTTAGACTTGGTGAACATTTTAGCTTAAGTGTGGAAAAATGTCCTGGATGGAAATCTGAAAAAGACAAGTCATGAATTGCCTCATGGCTTTAAAAACAATCAGTTTGATTTTTTTTGGTAACAAACATGCAAACACAAAATCCTGGAAGGGAGAGTTTCAAAATGCCTGGTGCTTATTTTGGCTCTAGGAAACGTGGGTGTTTGGAGGTGCAGAGCACCTACAGCTGCTGTTGATCTCAGGAGAAGGACACTACCTCCAGGATTTGGACAAGAGATGATGGAAACAGTTAAATGCGAATCATTCATCACATAAGCCAGCACTAAGCAAATGATCTCATATTTATTTATGTCCCCAGCCAAATTTGTACTCATTTCCTCTGTGAAAGGCAATAAATTGCCTCAACAAGAGTCTTCAGCATCCAGTTTTAAGCAACATGATACCCAAATCCCCAGGGCATGGCTTGCCTGGAGAGGTCATGGCTCCTGCAACTCATGGGCAGGGAGGGCTCACGTGGGGGCCTCTGCACCCCACCTTTTATTCCATCTTTTCCCAAGGGCCAGTGGAGGCTCAGGACCAGCAACCTCTGCCTCCTTCCATGCCTCAGGAGGCCATGCTTGCCTGTGCCATGTTTCTCAGCCATAAAACCCTGTGATATTTCCCTGGCCAGCCCTTCAGCTTTGCTCTTGCAGCAGGAGATCTAAAGCCTGTGGTCATCCTACCTAAGTGAAGTTGATCTGTAAGTGAAATATAAGGATCTAATCCATAAATAGCAGTAAGAATTTAATCATTTGGCACAAGGTGGTAGCAGATTGTGCTGGTTTAAAGGTAAACTGGGAGGAGAAATTAACCCAGAGCAAAAGAGATTGGAAGTCAGAGTTACAATTTAATAAAAATATTACAATAAATGCAGTGGCACAAAGAGAAATTGGGTTTAACCCACAAAACCCAGTAGTATAACCCAGCCCCCTGGAGCACAAACACAGGGAGGTTTGGTGGCCCCTGTGCTGAGCCCCACGTGGTTCCTCTGAGTCCAAAGGAAAAGGAAGGGACAAACCTGTTGGTGCAGATGATGGCACAGTCTGGTGGAGAGTGGTGGGCTCCTCCTCTCCAGGTTCTGCTCCTCCTCTGGATCTGACAAGTGGTCCCAGAGGTCCCAAATCCCGAGATTCCATCCCCTCAGGTGCAGGTGGGAGCCCCCAGTGCCTCCCGCAGGGCAGGGAGTTCCACACTGGGGGCTCTGACTCTGGGAGTCTGAGGGGGATTTTGGAACCGTTGCTGGCCCATGAGCAGAGCTGAGCCCTCAGGTGGGTGTGGAGGTGCCAAGGACTCCCTGCAGGGGAGTTCTCCCAGCTCCTCTGCCAGGCTTCTTTCCCAGCCAGCTCCCAGCCTGAGGGGTCAGGTGTGCCCTGGGCAGCTGCTGCCAATGGGCCATTGGGAACAGTTGGTGGGCAATGAATGGAGGGTGGAGAATCCACAGCTTTGGTCACACCCACACAGTGATAAACTGGTCCCACCTGCTGAACTGGGACATTGATCCATTGAATGAATAGGGTGCCTGTAACCAAGGCTTTAGACCATCTCTGTCTCACCATGATTTTGTTTCTGACCTTTAGTAATTTGTACCTATGGCACGTGTGCAGTGCCCAGTATTCACTCCTTCCTTAGCCATCCCTGAATTCATCATGGAGCTGACAAGATCCACTACTATATCCAGTTCTAAGAGCAGTTGTTTTGTATTTTCTAACTGATTTCCAACAGTATTTCCTGTAACTGGTAGGGCTGTGTAAGGGGAGACACACTTGGTAACATGATAATTATATTCCATGATGTTTTCTTTAAATTAGCTTTTTTCTTTTCCAGTCAAAGCAACATTACTGTGTCATTTTTAGGATGTAGTCCTGTGGTTTCTAAATGAAGGGCCACAAAACCCTGCAGGGTGACTGTCCCAGGGCTGCTCCATGGGTTGCACCAGCCTGCAGACTCCAAGAGAGCCCCCCAGGAGCTGATATCCCACTGCCACAGGGCTTGACATGTTGGAGGTGTACCCCAGGATGTGATGGGCCCTGCTGCTGCTTCATAGTTCCACACACACAAAAATTAAAGCAGATTTGGCAACAGTTTGCTCACTGTGTTCTTGTCCTCAAAGGGATATGGCTTTGTCACTGTTTTGCAGAGAATTAACCCTAAGGCATGGCCCTGGAGAAGGAAGTATTTAATTGGTTCAGAAAGAGCTAAAACCTGCTCCCATAGCAATCAAAGGAGGTTTTGCCATTGTTTTATGAAGCTGGAAGAGATTCAGAGCATCCCATGATGGCTGCTTTGGGTTATGGGATTTATGATTATGGTTTCTATTGCTGTTCTTTGAGTCGTGGTTTGCTCCAGGTGCATAACATCCAAATGTTGTGGCTTTGGTGGATGAAATAGAGACAGGCTGGGGAAATGGAGGGGGATAGGATGGGATGGGGACTCCAGGTGCACTTTCAGCCCGTGGGGTGGAAGGGGTGTGTGGTACCTTTAATCTCCCCCGCTGTGGAGCTAATCTGAAATTCTGAAAATATCTTCCCTCTGTGAAACAGCTTGTACTTACTGCAGAAAGACTTTATGGTGGTATCTGTGAAGGTTATGTTGGTGCCAACACAACTGAGAGCCTTGAGACAAACATTCTCCCCTCTGGAGCTGCAGGTGTGGCAGAAGAGCTGCTCTGGGGGAGGGTATGGTAACAGCAGCCATTCCTTGTAAGCAGGGAGTGCTTTCAGGAGCAGAGCCTGTCCATGCACATCTCCACAAAGCTGCAGCACCCATCCATACACATCCCTGCTGCACACCTTTTAGGCAGGTGTCCATACATGTGTTTCCCTAGAAATACTTTCCAACAGAGTGAGAGTCCAAGGATGTTGCTAAAAACCACCCTGGCTGGAACTGGCTCATTTGGGGAAGGTGGCACCACGAAATTTGTGAGACTGTTCCCACTGCCTGTACAAATTAAAATTGTCTATGTGTGAAGTGAATGTCAGAGTTCAGGGGAGAATCATTTGCACTAACCAATTCATGAAACAAAGGAGAGAAGCAGCAGTTTGCAGCAACTTGCTCCATCCCTGGAAGGCCAGGTTAGATGGAGCACTGAGCAACCTGCTCTAATGGAAGATGTCTCTGTCCATGGCAGGGGATTGAAATGAGATGAGCTTTAAGGTCCCTTCTAACCCAAACCATTCTGTGATTCTATGGTGAATGAAAACCAGGAATTCTCCCTAAATCAGCAGCACTATCAAAACCTGCTTTTCCTGGTGCACTGTGCCAGCCCCTTGGCAGAGGAGAGGTGTGAGGTTCAGTGTGGAAACAGCAGGAGCAGTATCTTATCTCCAGATATGTGGGGAGCTTGATATAGGACTGGACTGGGGTCTCCCAAGCTCCAGGCTCCAACTCAAATCACCAGACAACTCCTGCCCTCTCCCTCTGCTGCTGCTGAGCCAGAAAAAGCTGTGGCCATAATCTGGGACTAAATCTCTTCCCATCAACTAGCTTTGCTCCTAACAAAATAATCCTGTAGAATGACTTGGTCTCAGCTGGGAGCAGGAGGAAGATCTGGGCAGTGTGTTACAGTCAGGGCACAGCACCAGGAAATTCAGCTTTATTATGTGTGTTCTGGCAGCAGAGAGCACATGGAAAGGATGTTTATGGCATGTGCAACACCATCCTGTCTCTTAATTCTTCCTCCTTTACCCCTCACAGTATGGCTGGGGAGTTTTACTAGGGAAATCAAGGCTAATTTCTAGCCTTGCTATTGAAACAATAAATTCTGGCTGTGAGGTTTTCCTCCATTCTGTTTTCAAGCTGCCAGACGAGCTCCCTGCTCTGCCCTGGATGGAACGTGTCAGCCAGAGGTACCCAGGGTAGGTTCATCACCAAAAGGTTTCCATCCTGAAACCCACTTTGCTCTGCTGCTGCCAGCCACGAGGCCAGGCCCCAGTGTACCTCCTGTTTGAACTGAGGGCACATTGGTGCATCACCAGACCCACAGAGTGAGGGACAACAGAGTCACCTTGAGACCAACTCGTCTGCCAAATGGCAGCACGTTACTAAGACTATGGATTAGCAATGTGGCCTTTAAAAAGTGCATTATTTTATTTTTCCCCCCAGCTTTAGGAACCTGGTAGTGGTAACAGAAGTCTGAAGCTGTGGCTTTGGTTCCTCTCTAATTTAAAGATTAGATACCAGATGAGAAGTCAAGAGATTTGGTGTCTGGCCTTTCGCTGTCCTGTAAATCTTTTTCCATTTCCTTTGGCCAAATCTGGAAGAAAAAGCTGGAGTCGTGACCCAAAGCAAAATCCCCAATCACTGTCAAGCTGCTGGCATACTTCTTTGCCTCAGGGAAACTCTGTTATATTGGAGAATTCCCAGATTTATTTTAGAGTATCATGATGCTGATAGAGCCTGTCTCTAAGGACCTGTTGCCCAGAAGTATTTGTGATTTTCAGATGTTAACAGTAGTGCTTACAGAACTTGTTTCACTACATTTATATGTGGAATGGATTTTGCTGAGCATGCCCTAAAGGAGGTTTTTAAGGTGAGACTGGACCTGGCACTGAGTGCCATGATCTTGTAATCAAAGTGGGGTTGGATCAAGGGTTGAACTTGACGATCTTGGAGGTCTCTTCCAACCCAACTGACTCTGTGATTCTATGAAAAGTGGCAAACTGGTAGTTTACAGGGAAAAAATTTTTCTGAGAGGCTTTTCAGGGGAAAATGAGGAGATGTTTTGAGCATGTGAAGGTCCCAGCACGAGACATCCACACTTCAGACATAGTGCAGATATCCAACAAAGCAAAATGAAAGTGTCCTTAGCTCTAGAGCTGCAAATGTCACATTTCTAATTGGAGCCCCAGGAATGAGGAGTTTGTGGCTCATTCACACCCGTTTAACACTTCTCAGCCTCTGTGTGAGTTGGAACTTGCAGTTCATCCAACATATTAATGCTAAACATTGTCAGAGCCGCCAGGTTACTCTCCAATGGATTTCCTATCAAAACTACTTATTTTGTAACATCTCTCTGTTCCCAAATAAAGAGATGTTTAAAATTTCCGGAAAAGGTTTGGTTAGGCGTGTTCAGAACTGGACCTTTGCTCCCTCACAAGGTTCATGAACCTTCACAGCTCTGTAGGTGAACTCAGCCTGACTTTCCCACGTACAACCAAATCCCAGTCCAGCTCAGTCTTTTTTGGTTTCGTGTTTCACTACAGGCTGTTTTTACAGCTCAAATTTTAAAGCCCCAAGCCTGGGACAGATGCAGGACTCCCATAAATGCAGCAACAGCATGACTGGAGTTGGGCATCTCATCTGATGCTGAAATGTATGTTCCTGTAGCAAAATCCTGGAGTAGCTGTGATGTGAATTAGTGGCAAAGCAGGAATAGTAGGGGAGTGTTCACTGTTCATATGCTAAAATAATTCCACCAAAGTTTGATTTACTCCAAACCTCTGTTTGGTCTAAGGCATTGAAAGTTTGCAAAAGTACCAAATGTTAAAGGAGGCAGCTCAGTTTGTTCTGGAATGACCACAAAAGGGCAAAGACATTGTCTAGAAATATACTCTGTAATGCATAGCATGTAAAGCCTGCCAAAAAGTCTGAATTAGACAATTCTCTCGTGCTGTTTCCTTAGAAAAGCCCAAGGAGGAGGTGCTTTCTGTCACAGAGTGTGAGTCAACCCTCAGAGGAGGAGGCTCAGATGGAAAACAGATCGAAGGAGGGCTCTGCAGGCCGTGCTGCTGCAGCTCCTGTCCCTTGAAGTGAAAAGCAGAGGAAGGGAGGAGAAGTGGGATGGGTAACAGATGATGGGAGGGCAGTGTCAATCACAGTGGAACTCCATCCTGGCCCCGTGTTCCATCCAGCAGGGCTGGGAGAGCTGCTCCAGCAAAGGCTGCCTCAGCACTTTGTTCAGCTTATACACAGATTTATTATCAGCCCTTTGGGCTGGGGCTGCTTTTTCTAGGAGTAAACCTGGCAGCAGCTCTTTCAGCTTGTGTACAGTTCAAGAGTTGTTTAACCCCTCACCCCTGCAGCCTCAGTCCCAGCTTATCCCACCACAGCACACTTTTCTTGTGGTGACTGGGGCTGTGAGTCTGAGCTCCAGGCTCTGCAGCAAAGATGGGTTTGTGAAGAGCTCCCCCATCCTTGGAAAACACCTGTACCCTGTGGCCATCCTGTCCTTGGTGGCTGAGAGAGTTGGGACTGTTCAGCTTGGAGAAGAGAAGGCTCTGGGGGAACCTTAAGGGTGACAGTGCCCAAAGGGGCTCCAGGAGAGCTGCAGAGGGACCTTGGACAAGGGCCTGGAGTGACAGGAAAAGGAGGAATGGCTTCCCACTGACAGAGGGAAGGGTTAGGTGGGATACTGGGCAGAAACTCTTCCCTGTGAGGGTGGGCAGGCCCTGGCACAGGGTGCCCAGAGAAGCTGTGGCTGCCCCATCCCTGGAAGTGTCCCAGGCCAGGTTGGACAGGGCTTGGAGCAACCTGGGCTGGTGGAAGGTGTCCCTGCCCATGGCGTGGTGTGAAACTGGATGATCTTTAAGGTCTCCTCCAACCCAAACCATTCTGTCATTTCATGATATTTTGGGGCAGTTCCCAGCTAGCTGGATTATGAATACCACGTGTGCCAAGGGCAGTGATTTACAACTGGAAGCAGCAGAATTGTCCTACCTAATTAGTTACTGCCTGTCAGAAAAGCTGTAATTAATGTGTCTTCTTGAAATGTCAAATGCCCCTTCACTAAGGCTGACAGAATGGGAAGGCTTTTAACAAACCCCTCCCCAGGAGGGAAAGACTTTTCATCAATTACAGACCTGGCATTACAGCAAACAAAGGACAGGAGGAAATACTTGGATTTTAGAAAGAAGTGTTTTAAAAACACTTCTGGAGTGTGGCAGGAAAAGTGATCATGTTTGCAAATGATACTTAATTATTTAGAGCTAAAACTGACTGCAGAGAGATGCAGAAGGATCTCCTGGTACTGAGGGGATATTTAGGCAGGTAAGATTGAATTTAGCCAAATGCAAAGTAAAGAGCAGAGGAGAAAGGGGTGCCAGCCACAAGCACATCCAGTTATCACAGTTCCAGAGAGTTTACTGTGGATCAGCCTGTACAAACATCAGCTTAGTGTTCACTAGAGAGCAAAAGGTAGGACTTATCACAGACAAATAGCAAACAGCACAGCAAACAATCTTTGTGGTTGTATAAATCCCCAGTGCAGGGATTCTCTGTGCAGTCCTGTTCATCTTTCTTTTGAAGGATATAGGGGAAAGCCATGGAGGAGGAAAACAAGTAAAGGAATGACTGCCCTGAAGGGATAGGAGAGGGCGTTCAATCACACAAGGCAGGGAGAATACAACACCATAACTCTTTGTCAGGACTGAAAATGGAAGAGGATTCAGACTGAGGGAGGAAGAATTCAGCCATGCTGCTGGCAGTGCCTGTTCCACTGGTGGCTGCAGGGAGGAGGGCAGGGGAGGGAAGGATCCCTGCAGGGGAGGGAAGGATTCCTGCAGGGTGGGGAAGGATCCCTGCAGAGGAGGGAAGGATTCCTGCAGGGTGGGGAAGGATCCCTGCAGGGGACAGAAGGGTCCTTGCAAGGGACAGAAGGATCCCTGCAGGAAGGGAAGGATCTCTGATGGGGAGGGAAGGATCCCTGCAGGGAGGGAAGGATCCCTGCAGGGAGGGAAGGATCTCTGATGGGGAGGGAAGGATCCCTGCAGGGAGGAAAGGATCCCTACAGGGAGGGAAGGATCTCTGATGGGGAGGGAAGGATGCCTGCAGGGGACAGAAGGATCCCTGCAGGAAGGGAAGGATCTCTGATGGGGATGGAAGGATCCCTGCAGGGGACAGAAGGATCCCTGCAAGGGACAGAAGGATTCCTGCAGGGGACAGAAGGATTCTTGCAGGCTCCCCAGTTCTTGGCCTCACTCTCTGCCCATGGTCACTGTCCTGGCTTTGATGGGTCTTTGATCTGAGCTCAGAACTGTTCCCATGGTACCTTGTACCCTGTGCCATACCTTTAGGGGCCATCATTCAGTGTATTCAGTGCTCTGTTCTAGCTGAAGACCTTACTGTCCTGGCCTGCTCCAGAAACTTGCCATGACCATCTCCTAAAGCAGATCCTCCCTTTTCCAGCACAAGCTGCCCCTGGTCCTTCTCATTCCAAGCCACAAGTGTTAGCAAAGTCTCTTTGTTTGAAGTGCTTAAACCAGAGGGACATTTTGCATGGAAATGCATTTGGGAACAAGCAATAACCTCTGCTAAAAGGCAGGTGGTGAGAAGCTGAGGGCACTGCTGCCTTTTTGTGCACACCTACAGGATGGAAGAGGCTTCCCAGGAGCAAGTGTGTGAGCCTGCACTGGTTTACAAATCAATCCACATCTTGGTGTGGATGTGATTTATAAACCTGTGGTTTATAAATCAATCCACATCTGCCATTCTGGTAAAGGAGTTTTGGGGTTTAGTACTTGTGATTTACAAAACAAAACCCAAGTCAGGTTATCTACCCTTGTTCTCATTAAACTCTCAGCTGAGATCCTAGTGGGAAACCTTTCCTGAAAAGTCCTAAAATCTGGTGATGCCATGAACTGAGGAGGGTTGTCCATGGAGCAGTAAGTGAAGCACCTCTTGTGACCAGACTCACTGTGTAAGTCCAACAAGGCAAGCAGTAGATCTTGAAAGGAGATCTGGCCATATAGAGGAGTATGTGATGATGAGGGAGAGGTTCAGGGCTGTAATGGGGTGGAAACCCTAAAGAAACACAGAACCAGAGGAGAGAGCTGCCTCTCTGCTAAAGGTTTGAGCTATTGTTGTGGTGTGTCACCCAAACCAGTGTCCCCAGCAGCCCAGCTGTGTCTCTCCCCACCTCCAAAGTCTGCCACATAGGTCCTGTTTCACAGAGATTTTCTAGATTAACAGAGTAGTTTAGCTTTTCCAAAGAAAAACATACAAAATGTCACCATAAGTGTCCAAAGCACAGAAATCCAGGATTAAATGGCCTTGTTTCCTGCAAGCAGGTGCTTCAAGGCTGCAAAGGAAAGGCACCCAAACTATGAGCTAAGCTGGAGCACTGGAGCTGCAGGAGGGAAAGTGTCCAGTGATAGCTGGAGAACAGCTTGTCTTGGTCCCTGCCCAGGATGATTGCATGTTGAAGTTATTGCTCTTCCCAGATCTCCGGCACGCACCACGGGGCCGTGCCCAAAATCAATTAGGAGCGATCACATCACACCACAGAAGGCAAAGACAGTGTCAGTCTTTCATTGAGCAACAGAACTGCTCATGAGCTCACTGAGGATGGAACAGGAATAGCAGAGGGTGAAGAGTTCAGGGCAGATCATTTATGTGCTGGGTTTCCTCCCATTCAGTCTGTTTTCAAATGTGCTTTCCCCAGTGCATTCATAATTCACACCTACTTCATGGCCAGTTTCGGTGGCAAAGCTCATTTGAGAGGGCTCATTTGACACCTGAAAAAGGGGTTGTGTTTTAAAGACTCTTAACTCGAGGGGTTCAAAGGGGGCCTGTATCATGATGGAGCTGTTTCATGCAAGCAGAGTGGTGGGATGCAGGGGGGCACAACAACCAAGTGCCACAAGCAGAACCTCTCCACTGCTTTCTTTTGAGCTCAGTGCTGTCACCCCTGAGCTTGGCCCCCACAATGACATTCCCAAAGTGTCCTCCCACTCCTATGGGGTTTTGTCAGTGCCAGACCTCCTCACTCCTCTCAGTGGTATCACAGGCTGCTCTCATACCAATGGGTGCTGAGGTTACACCTTCAGGCCCCAGGTCTTGAAAGCACTGAGGTCAAACCTCATTTCAGTCAGGAGAAATAGAGCAGAAAGATATTTGGCCCTACTCAGAGACAGGGGAGAGGAGAGGAGAGGATGAGCTGGGCAAGAGCCCACATGTGCTTGAGCAGAAAGCTCTGATGTTTTACAGACCTGGGGAGGAATGAAGGCACAGCCTGGGCTGCAGGAGCTGTTACAGATCTTGCTTCACAATAAAAGCTCTCTGGAGAAAGCCACATGCTCATGCAGAAGCCCTTTCCCCAAAGCCTGCCCCTGTTTTCACACAGGATAAGGCTCTCCTTGGCCCACACAGCTGGGACCTGCAATGCCAAGAGGTGACACCTGGGCCAAACCAGCTCAGAGGCCCCTGGCATGGGCAGCACTGGCAGCTTCTGTTGGTGCCCCAAGGGAAATCAGAGTAGACTCAGCCACCTTTACATAGAGAGTCACAGTTTGGGGTCATTTTGGTGACAGTCTGGATGCATTTGAAGAGCTACAATTATCCCCTCCTGCAGTGGGAAGGAGCAGCAGACTGTGCAGCCTGCAGAGAGTTCAGGGTCACCCTGACCCAAGCCCTGAGTCAGACTGCCCAAAAAGTGTCCACCTCTGTGGGCAGTGTGATTATGATGGTCCTGAAGGCAAGAAGGTGGGGGTTGGTCTCTTCTCTCAGGCAACCAGCAGTAGGACAAGGGGGCACAGACTTAAGCTGTGCCAGGAGAGGTTTAGGTTGGATATCAGGAAGAAATTCTTTGCGAGAGAGTGCTCAGGTATTGGGATGGGCTGCCCAGAGAGGGGGTGGATTCCCCATCCCTGGAGGATTTAAGATGAGACTGGATGTGGCACTGAGTGCCATGATCTGGTAATCAAAGTGGGCTTGGATTAAGGATTGGACTTGATGATCTCAGAGGTTTCTTCCAACCCAACTGATTCTATGATTCCAAGGGCCTGGAGAGAACACAACACACCTGAGACACTTTCTGAGGCAGCCTGGAAGAGCAAGATTATGGCTGAGAGCACCTGCTCTGGCTGCAAACTGGGGAGCTGATTCAGCTGTGTCAGGTCCAGCTCTCCCCAATATCTCTGCTCTTCTTAAAGAGTGAGAGCCATATCCCAATCCTTGGGTGCTGCTTGTCCCCAGGAGCAGAGGGAGGAAATAGGTGTCCCCAGTGGCACAGCCATGAGCAACAGCACAGGTGTCACTGGGGCTCTTTGGAGCTGCAATTTTTGGCAGGGATTTATTGTTTGCCTTCTGTTGATGTGCTGCTATGGCACCTTTTGTGCCACCCTCCTTGCAGGGTTCTCTCAGTCCCTCTGACACACAGTTGTTGGTAGCCATGTGGCAAATGTCCTACTTGGGTGATACAATGAGGCTGCTCAGGATGAGGGGCTGGAAATCATAATTTTACTATGAAAAAAAGCCATTTTGGTAGGTTGTGAGAGAGAGCTCAGAGGTGTTTGGGGGACTAAGAGGTCTTGGAGCAGCTGAACCTGACCCCAAAGAAGGTTGGAGAGGTGTGTTGACAGCCAGCCACCAGGAGCAGGGAATGTCTTCTGAAAGGGAAAGTTTTCAGCAGGATTTAAGAGCAAATAAAATCAGTCCTTGAGAGCTCCCAAATCATGCAGAGCTGTAAGGTCAGGAAGAAAGAGAAGCAAGTTCTTGTATATTGTGGTGACAAATCAGATATAAGGATGTGGAAGAAGCTGCTCATGCTGGCAAGCCCTTCAAGGGCATGGAGATTGCCCAAGATTTCTTTAAAAAAATAAATAAGTTATGGGGTATTTTTTGTGGATTTTTTTTAAACATCCCAGCTGTTTTTGCAGGGAATTTCTCTGTCAGGAAGTAATGAGATCTTGCTGCCTGATTGATAAAACACACACAGTAAAGAGGTTTCATCTGTTGTGGTCTTCAGGGCATCACTGTGCTCTGTAATATATATATTTAAAATTACTCTGCTGACTCATGCTCTGCTCTCTGGAAACTGTAGCCCTCTTGGCAACCTCCTTCCTTCCCACCTTCCACTTCTGGCATTTTTTTTCCTTGATACCCATTTTAAATTTTTTTAATTTTTTTTTTAATCAAACTACATCCCAAAGTGTAGAGCTTCTTGAAGGTAGTGTTTTATCTCCTTTAATCCTATTGGGAACAGATGGGAGACCACAGAAACTCATGCCAAGATGCCTGGAAAAAAGGCTCCAATATCTATGTGTTCTGATGTATTGCACACACATCCTACCATGTGCAAGGCAGACCTGAGGGTTGTTTTCCCAAATTACTCTTGTAAAGTGGCTTGAAAGGAGTCGGGGTGAGAATTGTGAACGTTTCAAAAGTACATTTATTTCAAAGCTTTCTGGAAGACAGAGCAACTTAAAACACTGAATTGCTGTTTTTCCTAAACAATCCTACTTTGGAGTGGGTTTTTTTTCCTATTGAACTGATGTTTTCACTTGGGATGGGTTTGGAAGATGAAGGTTAATCTGTTCTAACAGTTGCTAAATCAAGACCTCTGGTATTTTTTCCCTTTGAAAGTTTTTTTTTTTCCTTTTTTCCTGTGGTCTCAGTGCAAGCTATTGTGGAAAGTGCTTTGAGCATCACTGGAACGTGGTTTGCTCAGAGGAGAACAGAGTTTCAGAACCGAGTTGTGTTTCCAGTGTCCTGATATCCATCATCTCTTTTCAGCCTGAACTTCCTTGCCTGTTCTAGTAATTGCTGTTTCCAAACCACCAAACTCCTTGGTGGGCAGGAATTCCTGATGGCCTTGGTGGCCTCAGGCATCTTTGCTGAGGAGCAGCAGGGTGGGGACGTGGCAGGGACACACAGGACCCTTAACCACCCAACTATTTATAGTGTGACATGTTTATTTTTATAAAAAATTCCTAAAAAAGCTGAGAAAACCACAATAAACTTACCATTTTAAGAAGGGTGGGCAGCAGGTTGAGGAAGGGGATTCTTCCTTTCTGCTCCACTCAGGTGAGACCCCACCTGCAGAGCTGCCTCCTGCTCTGGGGCTCCCAACATAAAAGGGATGTGGAGCTGCTGGAGGAGTCCAGGGGAGGCTCCAGAGATGCTCCAAGGGCTGGAGCCCCTCTGCTCTGGAGACAGGCTGGGAGAGCTGGGGGGGTTCAGCCTGGACAGAGAAGGCTCTGGGAGACTTTAAAGCCCCTTCCAGTGTCCAAAGGGGCTGCAGGAGAGCTGGAGAGAGACTTGGGACAAGGGATGGAGGGACAGGACAAGGGGAATGGCTTCCCACTGTCAGAGGGCAGGGTTAGATGGGATATTGGGAAGAAATTCTTCTCTATGAGAGTGGTGAGGCCCTGACACAGGTTGGCCAGAGAAACTGTGGCTGCCCCATCCCTGGAAGTGTCCCAGGCCAGGTTGGATGGGGCTTGGGACAATCTGGACTGGTGGGAGGTGTTCCCACCCGTGGCAGGGAGTGTGAAACTGGATGATCTTTAAGGTCTCTTCCAACCCAACCCATTCTGTGATTCCAGGATTATTTTGCCCTTTGGGGTTTTTCTTACATTCCTCACCGAGTTCCTCCTCAGCATCCAATTCTTAATGACACTTTCAAGCCGATCCCCCACCTGTAAAATCCCTTTTTCAGTTCCCTGCTGTCATCACCGTGATTATTGTCACAATAACAGCTGTTGGTATCTTCACAATCACAATGCCAAATTATCTGGGCATGTTTTGGCTTCTGGGATTGTAGTTCAGAGAGCTGAGTTGAAAGCATAACACATATTGGGAATTGGAGGAGGAGGAGGATAGAATCCTATATTTTTCCCAGGAGTAGCAAGTCAAATGTGAATAAGCATTGGCTGCTCTCCTTTTATTACTAAGTTTTTCTGTACCTGTTCTGGACCTGGTCATATTTTTAAGATTCCCCCTCTCTTTGCTAGGTCAGTCATGGTACTACTTGAGATTGAGGGGCTTTTCTTTGCTTTTCTTTTACCAGGGGAGCTTTGTCTTCAGTTTTGCAGGGAAAGTCATGGAAAATACAAGGGCACATTAGTCATACTTAGTTGTGTGCTTAGACTGAATAATCAATGTCTGTAAATCCTGGTGTTGCCAATAAAATTCCTTCTGACATTTTTCTTCTAATAATGGCTGGAGACTGTGTTAATCCAGTAAAATCTGTGCTGCTCAAGCTTCTGTTTCTCACTTGTCTCTTGAGGGTTTGTCCTGTTAGAAGTGGGAGGAGTCCACAAATGTAGGTGGGAAGAGGAAAGTGATGCTCTGCACAGCGTTTTGGTGAGCCAAGTGCCAGCCTATCTACTGCTGAGCCTGTTGCAAATGCACACACCTGCTTTTTGGAGCTGCAATTTGCCTCTCTTCCCTTCTGGAAATTGTCCCTTGCTTAGGACCTGGAAATTACAGCACACTGAGGGAGTGGTTGTGCTTCTGTATAGATTAATTTGAAGCTCAGAGCAACTGCAGAAATGAGGGAGGAGTGAGTTTACAGTGTTTGGGGGGAGTCTTTTCAGGAGCTTTTTGTATTTTTTTTTTCATTTTCTGTGCTGCTTAAGGTTTGTGGTGTTATACAGATCTATTTGGCTCTTGTCCCCACCTGCTTCTGCTTAGCTTGGTGACAAAATTCCCATCCTGGTAGAAAGGAGGAGGCTCCTGAGGAAGTGATGGACTGAAACTTGTCTCAGAAAGGCTTCTGGTGAGAAACTGGGAGGAAAAACAAATGGGTCAGAGCTGTAGCTCACAACCTGATCATCTGTAAGTTAATCAGCTCTATTTTTCCAGTTAAAAAAGTTTGGATAGCTGAGATTCTGGGCCCAGATCTCTCATTTCTAGAGCACCAACAACCAACCCCCTTCAGCATTCTCTTGCCTGGGAAAATACACACTTGTTTAGTTTGAGGCTTTTGGAGCAGCCATGGGCTTGGGCTCTCTCTGTCCCCAGACAGGTGGCTCCTTCCATCATTTCAGAGGAATTGGATTTATGGGACACTGAAATGCAGGGAGACAGAGCAGAGACACCTCTGAACCTCTTGCCCCCTTCAGAGACTGTGCATTTTAGGTCTGCTGGGGACAGAAGCATGGCAGGACTGCAACATCTCCATCCATTTCTCCAGCATTCAGGTGCACCAAACCCATGGGTGGGACTCTGATGTGCTGCAGTTGCAGCTTCCCAAGAAAGTCCCCCTTTGTCCATGCCCTGGAGCCCCTGCCCTGTGCCTGCCATGAGTGGCTGAGGGCAGGCACCGGGTTGTTTAGTTGTATTTCATACAATACTTGGCAAAGAGGAAAGAGAAGGGCATCTTGGCTCTCTACCAGCCCTCCAAAGTGCTAAAATATTACTAACCTTCTAATAAATCTCAAATTTTTGTTATTGTCTGACACTCCACAGCTTATTTTGGCTCGGGGAACCCACAGATTTGGACCAAAAAAAGTAAAAATTCGTCAAAGTGGAGCAAATGAGAGCACCCAGCTCCAGAGTGTTTAGCAAGACACAGCTCTGAATCACTGCTCCTTGGTGAGAGGTTTCCTGGAACCAAATTCAGGCCCTGATGGAGCTGTTTGATCTTCAGTTGATGGTTTGTTTTTGTTTTCTACACAGCAATACCATCATTTTAAGCTATAAACAGACCATTCTCCCTTGCCTTTGAAGTGAGTCATTAATTAGTTAATAACATGAATTAATTAGTGCCTGTGCATAATTAAAGAGGCCATATTTGCTTTATCTACTCTGTTCTTTCTAGTCATACATTTATGTTAATAGTGTCTCAATATCCAGTTCTCCTTGTTCCCCTCAGGATCAGCTCTCCTTAGAGCCTGGTGCAACACCTGTGCCTGGGATGGAATGGAATACAAACCCCTGGAGCTCCCCCGGGCTGAGATATGCAAAATAATTACTCTTGGATGACAAAGAGAAGCCCCGAGGGCTGCGCTCACAAAAGGATGCCTTGTTTCTCCTGGAGGTTGGATCCCTGCCCTGCTCCCCAGGAGCCAGGCTGTTATCCTGGGCTGGGAATTTTGGGCTTGTGTTTATGGCCTGAAACTTCTGACAGTTGTTTCCTCAGCTCTGGTGGCTAAAGAATTGCTTTGTCTAATTAATTACTGAGATCTCGCTAATGGGGCTGTGGACAGTTCACGGTGAAAAGTTTATGGGCACATTTCAAGTTGCTAAAAGAGGACATTTCAACTGCCCTCAAATAAAATAAGAGCTACTTCTTTGATGGAGATTCTCCTGGTGGACAAGCAGGGAAGAAACAAAAGCCAAGCCTGCTTCGGAGTGCCTGTCCTCTTTCTGGGAAGACAATTTAATCACAGACTATTCTGGGCTGGAAGGACCCACAAGGATCATCGAGTTCAACTCTCAAGTCAACGGCCCACAAAGGGGATTGAACCCACGACCTTGTCATTATGCTCAGCTTGGGACCCTCGTGCCTGGCTCTTCCTGCTTCCCTCAATGCCCTGTGTCCTGTTGGCACATGAGCCCAGTCAGGTGCCACGGTTTGTCCTTTGAATTAAGTTTCAGGAACCTGGGAATGGCAATGGACGAGATGTGCTGCACAGACAAGCTATTGCCAGAATTATCTTCCTCTGCCACATCCCTTCACCAAACTTGTAATAGGGGAGAGTGGTGCTGAAGCAGGGGGAAGATAAAAACCTATTCCATGTGTCACAGCACCTCTTAGTACCTCACCCGACATGTAAAAATGCTCCCCCCAAAACTGAAGAGAAACCTGGCAAATTCAAGAGGCAAAAATACTCTGTGGATTTCCTTTATTGAGGTGGTGAGGCTGCCTTGGTGGTTCCAGGTTGCTCTCTGTTTTGGGGAGCAAAGCTCATCATTCCTGTGACACTCTTGGCCAGGCTGGGCCATTTGTGTTGTATGTGACAGGGTGGCTGGGCAGTCTGGGAGAGTTCAGACACATGCTTTTAAAAATGAGACTTTATCCAGGATTTTTGGTATTGAAGGGTCACATGTTGGGGTTTGTTTGTGGTTTTGTTTGTCTCAGCTCTTGTCAACTTGTTCCTTTAACACATGAAGAACTATTTACCTTAAATAAGTCCAGGCTGCAAAACATAAATGAGAATTTCTGTTCCTTTCTCTGGATTAACCTCTCCTCTTTGCTTCTCATGCTGTCCCAGCAGCAGAACTATTCGAGGTTCCTTCTTGGTTGTAACCTCTATTTTCAGCCCTGTGGAAAAATGTTGAGAGGTGCATTTTGGGGGTTGTTTTCCCCTTCTGTGTGACCTGTGCTGTGAGCGATGGGCTGAGCCAGAGCTCCCCTCTGCCTCGCTGCCAGGCTCTGAAGAGCTGGTTGTGCCCAGCTGTGCTGCATGTTGGACAAATCCAAGCAGTGCAAACAGGATGAACTCCTTCCTTCCCATTTCTGGTGTGTCTCCCCTGGCCCTTTCCAACCCCAGACCTTTGGATGCTTTAAGTGCAGTGCACACCCCACACCAGCAGCCAGCCCAAACATCTAGAGTGAGCTTGCACAGCTGTCCCCTGGGCCTTTTTTGGTGTAGGTCTCTTGGAATAGTTTTTTTGTATATGCTGTAAGAACTGACAGGCTGAAGGAAGTGAATCGTGGCTGCTGTCACCGTGGGTGATCTTTGGGGTCCTTGGTGGGACTGCAGGGAGCAAAAGGAACGAAGTCCTCTCTCCCACTGAAAGGTCCAGCCACTGCTCCAGGGTGTGCAGCCCTCTGGAGATGTTTGGGTGAGGTTGGTGAGGGGGCTGCACTGGGACAGGGCCTGGTGGATCACTGAGAGGTTCCTGAGACCAGAGGAAGTCTGGGATAGTGAGAGGGCAGCAGTCCAAGCAGATTTGAGACTCTGCCAACTCCTGGCAGTGGAAATCTTGCTGAGAGGTGGCCACCAGCCCCTCCTGCCCGGGGTCAGCTTCCTGCAGGGGGGGAGTCCTCCTTCCTGCTCGTGGCCCCAAGCACACCCTGCTCCCAGGAGAGCTGACTGCAGCTTGGCCCTTGGAGTGAGAAGATTACTCCAACATCAGCTGGCGTCATGATCTCATTCCCAAATACTTTTCCACAAGCTTGAGATGTGTTTAGCAGGTAAGGGAGAGCTGGCAACTGTCAAGATCTGCAAAACAAAAAGACTCCTCTGCTCTGTTTAGTTCCTTCCAGTGTGTTTGACCCAGAGCTCCCTGGGGGCTTCACAAGCCGTGTCAGCATCTCCAAGTCTTCATGTGGGCTTTGAACCCACCCTGTGAAATGCTAATGCTGGCTTTGCTACCTGAGAGTGGGATCACACAGCCAGCAGGGTCAAGGCATTGAAAGCATTCTGGAGAGCTTCCACAGCCCCAGAGGTCCAAAGGCCACTGACTCACCTCATGTGTGGGATGGAGGAGTGTTTGAGGGGATTGAAGAGCTGTCTGTTTGGGGTGGGTTTTCTGCTCCCATCTCGCAGTTCTCTTGGAAGATGTTCTGAGCGACTTAGCAGAGGTTGTGACCTCTGTCCTCTGTAAGAGGTGTGTGTGTTGCCAGGAGTCAGTGTGGACTTGACCTCTGATTGTGAGCCTGTGAATGCAGAAGTCCTGGGAGCTGCACAGCAGATACAAAAACTCGTGTTTTGCTGCAGCTTCTGCCTTTCCCCCCTCTCTGCTCTGCAGAAACCAGCCCGAGGCCACGAACCAGCAGTGAATAATAACACTATCAGCACAGCAGCACCAGGTGTGTTCCTGCTGTGCCCCAGGCTGGATGACAGGTGTGGTTTGGTCCCAGCTGCAGGTGCTGCAGTGGTCTCTGCAGGATGCTTTGGATCAGGTGAAATGGTGCTCCCTGGGGTCAGTGCCTGCTACTGTTGGCTCTGGTGAGAGCAGATCCCCCTTTCCTCAGTCAAGAGGACATGAAAATCACATCCTCAGCTCTCCCCTGGTGTCCAGTGAAAGCTTCCCAGTAGCTCCTGTGGGCTGTGAGGAGTTTTTCAGGAGTCCCAGGAGATGTTCAGTGCTTCGTATTGTCAGGGTGGGCAGCACTGACCCAGCCAGCTGTGACCCCTCAGCTGTGAGTGGGGCATCTGTGGGGTGTGTGTGCTACAGGGACCTGGGGAGCTCTGGCTCTGGCTGGGAAGAACCTCTCGTTCATCACTGTGGAAAATATGAGCTTTGTTTCCTGAAAGCAATTATTTTGTTGCTCTCTGGGGAGAGCTGAGCACGAAGGGCTGCTGACAAGCCTGAGTGGTGATATTGCCACCCCCTTCCTCCAGTGGCCACGGGCAGTTTGGACAAAAGAAATGAGGATGGACCTTCTCCTCACCTTTTCTGAACTGTGTGGCTGGGGAGGGGATGTGGCTGCTCCCCCTTTCTCCAACCAGCTGTCAAACATTATTACCTCAGTTCACCTCCAAGAGCAGCACATTGTTCATGGAGCTCCACAGAGCTCTCTGGCCTTAGCTGAGCACTGCTGAGGGTGCCTGAGCAACCACTGGGCTGATGGGGCCTCTGTCCTAATGTTGTCCCAGAGAACCCCCTTCCAAATGACTCTGGACCAAGCTAAAGGTACAACCATCTCTGCTGCCTTCCTGGAGTCACCTGGAATCACAGAGACACTGGAGACAAGGGGCTTCCTCTCCCATCCACAGCCACTCTTAGCTGAGACCTTGTATTTCCTCATGTGTTGCTGCAAGAGCAGGTCAAGAAACAGCTTATGAAATCCTTCTTGGATCCTTGTTTTAATGTGGACCTGGTGTTGTGTGGTATCTGCAGGCTTTACTCATGGTTTAGGAACAGCAGAAAATGGGGAGGTTGCCCTCAGCTTTTCTTCTTTATCACAGGTTTCCTGGGTAAACCTGCTCAATTTTGCCTCCCCTACAAATATGAAGGATAAATGATTTCTATTCCTGCAGTGACTGTTGTAAGGGCCCATGCCAGGAGATGCTACTGAAAATGAGCTGCTCATGTGTGACAGGTGACAGGTCCCGAATCAACCCTGGCCCAGGTGGAGGCAGGAATGACACTGGCCTGGGCAGCAGAGTGTGAGTGGCTGCCACACTTGTGGGGCCTTTGGACTTGGTGTGAGGCACATCTGACAAAATTCACATGAGGAATGGGCTGGAGAGCTCCTAGAAATGTGAAAACAGGGACAAACAGCCTTTGTGAGTGAGGGAGGTGACATTAAAACCAATCACTTAGTTCACAGAATCATAGAATGGATTGGGTTGGAAAAGACCTCCGAGATCATCAAGTCCAACCCTTGGTCCAACTCCAGTCCCTTTACCAGATCATGGCACTCAGTGCCACGGCCAATCTCAGCTGAAAAACCTCCAGGGATGGGAAATCCACCCCCTCTCTGGGCAGCCCATTCCAATGCCTGAGCACTCTCTCTGCAAACAAGTTTTTTCTCATCTCCACCTTCAATTTCCCCTGGCAGAGCTTGAGCCCATCGTGCCCCCTTGTCCTATTGCTGAGTGCCTGGGAGAAGAGACCAACCCCCACCTGGCCAGAACTTCCCTTCAGGCAGTTCCAGACAGTGCTGAGGTCACCTCTGAGCCTCCTCTTCTCCAGGCTAAACACCCCCAGCTCCCTCAGCCTCTCCCCACAGCACTTGTGCTCCAGTCCCTTCTCCAGCCTCGTTGCTCTTCTCTGGCCCCGCTCCAGCCCCTCAATCTCTTGCCTCAACTGAGGGGCCCAGACCTGAACACAACACTCAAGGTGTGGCCTCCCCAAGGCAGAGTCCAGGGGAAGGGTCACTGCCCTGGGCCTGCTGGCCACGCTAGTTTGGATCCAGGCCAGGATCCCCTTGGCCTTCTTGGCCACCTGATTCAGTTGCTGGTTCAACATGGGTCTGACACAGGGGTGTTTGAGCAACCTTCTAAAGTCCAGGTACTTATTTCTTCCCCACCTTTGGTTCTTAGTTCTGATGAAGAAGCCAGCAAGAACTCCCGTGTGAATCAATAAGCTGTTGCCATCCATTTTATAGTGACCTGTGGCCTTCAGTGAGATTGGACGTGCAAATAAAAGTGCCATGAGAATCACAAGACCTGAGACTGAAAATGCTCTATCACAGAACAGTGTTTCTATTGTGAGCACAACCACAAAACAACAAGAAACTCATCTCCTGATGATTAGCTGTGTGGGTGTTCTTGTTTTTAAACAGATTTCCATATGCAAGAGATGTGGGCAGTTCCCACTTCATTTGTCTTTGCTATTGAGTTCATGTACAAACAATGCAAATTCCAGATATGTTATTTCATGCTGATAAAGGGAATGGGATCCCAAAGTACAGAGGTCCTTAAAGCAAGGCTAAAACTTTGAGGGGCAAACTGAAATTAATGGGATTGTTCCTGACTCTGTCTTGATTTAACCATAGCAATTCCAACAGAGCTCTGCCTGTTTCTAGAGTTGCTTGTTGACCCCTTTTTATCCTTCAGATTCCTTAAAGAAATCTCCTGAATATCTAGAGGAGAACAATGAAGAACAATTTTATGGAGAGGGAACATGTTATGACATCATTTAACAGATCAGATGGGGGTTGGAATACACAACAAAAAGCAAAAGAGCTGGAGGGCAGGCTGTGAATTATGATCTCTGTGTCTAATGATCTCATTCAGGTTTGTGAGATGTTCCAGGGCATGTCTGGGTGAGGGAAGCTGGAAGAACAGCTGTGCTTCTGCTGTGGAGCCACTCCTGCCTTGCCAGCACACCTTGGGACAGGGATGCCTGAGAGTATTTGCTCTATTTTTGCCTTTTGGAAGCCAAGCTGCAAATAGGAGGTTCCCCTGTCAAGGGCACTGGGAGCTTCCACAGGGCACATCCACCTCCACTCAGGATTTTCAGTGCTCTTTGCAAAACTAAGGGAGAGAAACAATGTAAGAGCTCCTTTTCCTCCATGCTTTTCAAACAATTGGGTAAGGTATCAGAAGGGAAAAGTTTTATCATATATTACTGTTCTTGGCTGATTCTCCTGTTCTGTTTCCAGCATGTAGCTCTTGCTTTGTGTGTTTTCTCCTGTATCTGTGCTATGCAGATGACGTTATCTGAGATTAAGTGAGAGAATACAAGGAAAAACTTTGTCAGCTGAGTAGGAAATTGTGTGTCTCCCCCTCAGTGCCAGGCAGGGCTGAGGGAGCTTTTGGATCAAGTTATTTCACAGCCCTCAAGGCTGAAACTGGTTTCCAGCCATACCCACTCTGACTGTTATTGCAGTGATGACCAGCTCTGGGGATGGATGTTGTGGGGAAAGCTGGCTCTGGAACAGCTCAGGTGTTCACATTGTGGGTGTAGGACTCAGCAGCATGACTCAAAATCAAAAAGCATCTCTCCAGCTGTGTATTCTCTTCCCTGGCAGCTTTCTCTGAAACAAGAGAGACCTGGATTAGATCACTGATTTAAAGGAGTCTCTTCCAAAGCAAGGTGGAAAGGCAGAGTGTGTGGGGGGGAAAGAAGGTCCTGGCTGTGCTGAACCTGAAGAGGGGACCCAAAGCTTCAGGGTGCCAAATCCAATGTCACAAAAGGCTGCTGGCAAGAGATCTGCTCTCCCCAGAGGAGATTCCCTGCCCCTCTATGAATAGGGAGGCTGCTCCTCTGCCCTCTTTTTTCTACCAATTTCTCCAGCCCACCTGATTTTATACTTCAACCCTCTGCATATCCAGCCCTGGCTCTGCCAACTCTCCTTCTCATGGCACCCCTGAAAAGGATTAATTCTTATTGTCTCCCTTCTTTTCACAGTATTGCTGCCCAAGACAGGACAATTTCAGGTAGGCTGAAAGGGAAAAGAGCTTGGAGGAACTAGGCCTGCCCTGAACTGAGCAGTTCAGGTGTCCAACTGCCCTGCTCAGCAGTTCAGCAGAGTGAAGAGGGTTACAAGGGCAGCAAGGACACCTGGGGGTAGTTCCCTGCCACTTGAAAAGCAGACATGGTACAGAGACAAAGGGCTGGCTCTGCAGTAACAAGGGGTTCTCCACTGATGGTGGGTGCAGCTCTCCTTGCACTCAGGCAACAGCCACAAGTCATGGGCACAACAGATCTTTCCCGTGTAGCAAAGGGTCAAGAAAAACAAAATGCAAGACTGAGACTCAAGGCTCTTCCCCTTACTTTCAAAACTAAAACTAAGCCAAGTGATGCATTTTTTCCACTGCTGTTTTTTAATGGTTCTTTTTCTCATAGTTCTGTTTCCTGAAGTGATTCCATTCCTGAAGGTCATCCTCAGGCTCTGGATCCTCATGGTATTGCTCTTCCAGCAGCCTCCCTGCATCTGAAGTGTGTGAGGGACACTCAGCAGCAGTGATGGCTCATCTCTGTGCCAAGCTGTGCTTTTCTGGTCACTGCCACTATCTCTGGCTGTGCCCTTCTGTGCTTTGGGGCTTTGCAGACCAGCATGTTGCTCCTGATTCTCAGCTGATGATGGAAACTTTCCCTCATGTTTCAGGGTTCTGAAGTTAATCCTGAGGCTCTGTAACTGTATTTGGTACTTTGGAGCACCTGGTGGGATGGCATCCCCTCCCTGACTGAAAACTCACCTGACTTCAGCCACTGTGTAGTTTCTGTAACTTATTTAAGAGGCTCGAGCTGCCCCTTGCAAGTGGCAACCTCTGCTCAGAGCACCAGAAATTGGTGTGAGAGCCTTAGAGATCTCTATGAGCTGAATTAGTCCTTCCCTGTACAGAGGAGCTGAATGGTTCCTTTGTACTGGGGTGACTCTATTCTAGGTTCACTTTTATTCCTTAGTCACCCTTTTTTCCCTGTTATTCCCCCTCGTTCTCCAAAGGAGTCCAACCCAAAGACTAAAACCAGGGCTGGGAGCTGAGTCTGGGTCTGGCTGTCATGGGAGAAATCAATGGGCCTTTGTACTCTGGAGATAAAGAGCACAGGGGGATAAGGCTTTGTGGCTGAAGATTGTAAGTTCACAAATGTTATCAGCTTTGAGCAAAGCAAATATTTGATCAATCACACTGGATGGAAACTTGGGGGTGATGGGGGTGTGTACACAATCTTGAATTTGTGCTGTCATTGCTCAGACGTGGTCAGGGCTGTCTCTTTGGTGTGTGAAGGGTCCAGTCTGCAGGATGTAAACACCTCTGATAGAGGAGGGGTAAGAAGTTCACCATTTAAAAAGGCAAACAACCCCCACTTTCCCCAGAGGAGAAGCCTTTAGTTTCTACTTCCTCAGAGGAGGCAGTTGGGTATCAGTGTGGAGGTGTATCAGGGAGGGGAGGTGAGAAGAAAGGGAAGTTCAGGAGGTAAATCCTGCTTGCAGCAGCACTTCCATGGGCTGGGAAACACTTGTGGTCAATCCCAAATACCTCTTGCAGTGGGAGAAGGATTTTTGGAAGATGCACAGAATTGCAAAGCAAGAGAATTTCTTGTTTTGGTTTTTTTTTCCTACATTTTTGCTGCCAGAAAACAAATTGAGGCTCCTCCTTGCACTTTATTTCCTGAAGTTATTTCTTTTATTACTTTATTAGAAAGGAAATATGAAAATTCACAGTAAGGGAATAAAAGCTCAACTGAATCTTTATTGTTTACCAAATGAAGGGACATCTCCAAGTGGCTCAGAGCAGAGGTCCATTTTTCCCAGCATCCTTTAAGTGTCCAGTGTTGGGTGCAGAGGGGAAGCATCCAAGGACTTACCCACCCGAATTTCACCAGCCCAGCCTGGGAACCTCCAAAGCCCAAAGGCTGTGTCTACATCCTTGGTCCAGTTTACTCTCTTGTGTATTCTGGGATGATTACCAGATACCAAATTTTAGTTTGGTCCTTTTCTCCTTAACAGCATTTTACATTCCAGAAATTCTTTCAATGGCTTTCTTTCATGAGGCTAAATATATTTAGACATTAATGATGCTGAAATTAGTTCATTGTTAGTTTATTTCCTCTGCAACTTGCTAGCAAGAAATGTGCACTTTTATAATCACACTGGATCTTAGAGGCCAGATCACTCCTGCTTTTAAATCAGGGTGTTCCCATTCAGAAGGATGAGTTGCTCCTTGCTTTTGTCAGCAAACCAGCTGAGAATTGGCTCATGCAACAAAGCCACACATGTGGATGTAAACCCAGACAGGATAAAAATAGCCTTTTGCACCTCTTGGTGTGGGATTTCCCTGCCTTCCTTTAGCCCTTGATGGAAACCAAAATTTGACCACATACTGTCCTGCCTACCACAAAGAGACACCCTCTGGGCCCCAGTAGTTCTGAATTCTGCAAATATGTCAGGGACACAGTGAGAAGAACAGAGTTACAGTAGGGTTGGTCAGACCTCTGAAGTCCACACAGGGTCTTAAATTCTCAGTGTGTTCTGCAGAGGAGTGGAGACAGTGACAGAACTGCATCATCTTCCTCCTTTGCAGCTGAAGGGGGAGGCCAGGAAGCCCCTCTGAAGTCTGGAGGGAAACCACATGCAGGGAATACTGCAGCAAGGGAATGTTGCAACACGTGTCTGAGGCACAGACCTGCACTCCTGGAGGTGGGTGAGACAAACTCATGGAATGGATTGGGTTGGAAAAGACCTCCGAGATCATCAAGTCCAACCCTTGGTCCAACTCCAGTCCCTTTACCAGATCATGGCACTCAGTGCCATGGCCAAGCTCAGCTGAAAAACCTCCAGGGATGGGGAATCCACCCCCTCTCTGGGCAGCCCATTCCAATGCCTGAGCACTCTCTCTGCAAACAAGTTTTTTCTCATCTCCACCTTCAATTTCCCCTGGCAGAGCTTGAGCCCATCGTGCCCCCTTGTCCTATTGCTGAGTGCCTGGGAGAAGAGACCAACCCCCACCTGGCCAGAACTTCCCTTCACGCAGTTCCAGACAGTGCTGAGGTCACCTCTGAGCCTCCTCTTCTCCAGGCTAAACACCCCCAGCTCCCTCAGCCTCTCCCCACAGCACTTGTGCTCCAGTCCCTTCTCCAGCCTCGTTGCTCTTCTCTGGCCCCGCTCCAGCCCCTCAAGATCTTTCCTTACTGAGGGACTCAGAACTCGTGTGTCTGTCACTCTTGCAACAGAGTGAAAATGCTCCTCAGCTGATTCCAGCCAGGCAAAGAGATGTGCTTTGGACCCTGTAGATGCTCCAGGACTCTGCATTTGTGACCCCAAGACATGGATATGTATTTCAGGAGGTTTTCAACCTGATTTTTTCCTTGACTTGTGCTCCATGCCAGGTCTCTTCAGTGTCAGGCTTCCTCCTTGTCTCTCCCGCAGCTGGGGTGACCTTTCTCCAGTTCCATGTGCAAAGTTGTGGATTCTCCATCTCACTCTGGATGGCTGACCTGGGTTATCCCAAATGCAGGGAGGAACTGGGCTGTGTGCTGTGGCTCTCTGCTATCAGTCCTTGTGGAAACACAGCGCCCTGGGCAGCAGCTTCACATTTCAGCCTCCTCTCCACTGCTGTCCCCAGAAGAGGTTTGATGTAGCAGATTATCTGCTCATGGATAGTTGCAGGCAAGGTTCCTTCTCCAAACTTGCAATAACCCTGATTTCAAAGGTGTTTTCCTGCCAAATGTGAACTCTCTCCTACTGAAATGCAGTGCCAAATCAAACCTCTCCAGTTTGAGGTCTAAGCAAAAAAATCCTCTTTGTCTCTCAGCTCACACATCAGGCTGGTGTATAATATTTCACAGGACACCAAAGAACTAAGATGTTGCTTTGGCTAAAACTTCTCCAGGAAAAATGCAATAAATTTAATTCTGCTGTCTCTGTGATGGCTCCAATGGCAGGAGGTGTCAGGCTGTGCAGCTATTCAGGGTTCAGCCAGACTGATGATGCTTTGCATTGTGAATTATTTGAAGTAAGTACAAACATGTGCAGTGCATTTTCTTACATCTTATTCTAACATTTGTGTGATTTTTTTTTCTTTTTAAGGAAGACTTCTCCCTTTTTCCCCCTTTCTGCCATCCTGGGAATCTGGTGGTGTTCCCTTTCTGGCACAGCTGTGCTTTTTTAGGACTGCAAAGCTGTTCCTCTGTACCATCAAGGCCCACTGGAACCCCCCCAGGGCTGCTCCTGCAGAGCAGCTTCATCTTCACTCTTGCCTCTGCCTGCTGCATGGTGTTTCTCATAAAAGGAGCAGGATTCAGACTGGAAGATGCTCCATTTCCTTGAATTCCTGTCCCTTTGCAGTTCCCAGAGCCAGGGCAAGAAGGATGAGAAATTTGCTTTCTGGTAGTGTCACCAGCTCATGCAAATTGTATGTTCTTTTGTGTCTGAGGACCCAACGATAACCTGAAGAAGGAAAAAAAGTTAATAAACCCCTACCAAAATTGTGGATTCCAATCCTAAAAATCTCACTCTACTGTCTGATAAACTTGGCTTAAAAAAAACCAAGAGTTTCTACTTGGTAAGCCACCTGCCTCATTTCCCAAGGGTTGCTTCAGGATTCCTGGTAGTGCTTTGTCATCCCAAGGGGTGGGCAGAGAAGCAGCAAGTTCAGGTGTGTGACCATCTCCTGAGGCCTCCCTGGAGGTGAGGGGGGGCTGCTCTCAAAATGGAAAGAGTTTGTGTAAGTGATTGTGTGACTGAGGAGAGATTTCCTCTGTAACTTCGAAATTGTGGATTTACATGAACTGAATCACTAAAGATTGTTGGTTAAAATACTTGTTCATTTGTTTCCCTGCTCTCTCCTATTTCCCCCCTCAAAATCTGATGGTGATGAACATAAGATGAAGCTCCCAGTGCTATGGGAGATGGAAATGCCTGTTCAGAGGATAAACCCCCTTGAGCAGAGCTGCTCTGGGGCCAGGGGAGGCTTGGAGACGAGGTTACTGTGAGGGTGGGCAGGCCCTGGCACAGGTGCCCAGAGAAGCTGTGGCTGCCCCATCCCTGGAAGTGTCCCAGGCCAGGTTGGACAGGGCTTGGAGCACCCTGAGCTGGTGGGAGGTGTCCGTGCCCATGCCAGGGAGTGGAATGAGATGAGTTTCAAGGTCCTTTCCAGCCCAAACCAGCCTTCATGTTTCTATGATCTAGGCAAGCGTGTACCAACATCTATGTGTGGGTGGGGACAGAGGCTACTGCTTGCTTTTGTTTTATTTTATTTGAATTTCTAATTCAGTAAACATTGTAGTCCTAGTCTTTGATGAGCTGAAGGACATGGGAGCCTCTTTTTCCCAGACACTTTTTCTGGGAATCTACACTCTCTCCCCAGAGCTCAGAATAAACAAACTGGAAATTTTAGGTTTTAAAATCAAAATAAATAACTGTTGTTCTGCCCTCCCTGCTGCCTCCTTCCCTTCCCACCATCTCCCTCTGTCCCTGAGAGCATCCCCTGGGAACTCCTCCATCCCAGATGTGCTGGCAGCCCTGAGATAACTCACCTCCTGCTGAGGTGCAAGGGCAGCACTCGCTGTGTCCCTTCCTCCATGTCCAGGGCTCCAAAAACCAGCCCCAAATCAGCAAAATGCTGGTTTATGGCTTCAAACACCTCTGCAGCCCACGAGTAACCCCTGTGATGCTCTGAGGTGGGACTGCAGCTGCAGACTCTGGTGCAGGTGGGTGACTTTTCTCTCAAGCCTCAGGAGTATTTGTGGACTTTAAACGCCAGTGTTGGAAGGAATGGAGTCACCAATACTGGGGCTGGGTTGAAGCAGCTCCCAGAGGTTTCAGGGTCATTTGTAGTGTTGATGCTTTGAGTTGGCAGGAAGGGACCTGGGGGGACTGAGGGACAGGAAGCTCAACAGGAGCCACCAGTGTGCCCAGGTGGCCAAGAAGGCCAAGGGGATCCAGGCCTGGATCCAAACTAGCGTGGCCAGCAGGCCCAGGGCAGTGACCCTTCCCCTGGACTCTGCCTTGGGGAGGCCACACCTTGAGTGTTGTGTTCAGTTCTGGGCCCCTCAGTTGAGGAAAGAGATTGAGGGGCTGGAGCGGGGCCAGAGAAGAGCAACAAGGCTGGAGAAGGGACTGGAGCACAAGTGCTGTGGGGAGAGGCTGAGGGAGCTGGGGGTGTTCAGCCTGGAGAAGAGGAGGCTCAGAGGTGACCTCAGCACTGTCTGGAACTGCCTGAAGGGAAGTTCTGGCCAGGTGGGGGTTGGTCTCTTCTCCCAGGCACTCAGCAATAGGACAAGGGGGCACGATGGGCTCAAGCTCTGCCAGGGGAAATTGAAGATGGAGATGAGAGAAAACTTGTTTGCAGAGAGAGTGCTCAGGCATTGGAATGGGCTGCCCAGAGAGGGGGTGGATTCCCCATCCCTGGAGGTTTTTCAACTGAGCTTGGCCGTGGCACTGAGTGCCATGATCTGGTAAAGGGACTGGAGTTGGCCCAAGGGTTGGACTTGATGATCTCGGAGGTCTCTTCTAACCCAACTGATTCTATGATTCTGTGATTCCTGACTGCTGTCAGCCCTCAAGCCAGAGGGAGGGAGCTGATACTAATTTAGGGATGAGATGCTGTCAGGAAAGCAGGATTTAGCTGCTGGTGTGATGTATGGAGGCAAACAAGCTCTGTAGGTGCCCCTGGGGCATAATGGATGTTGAGCTCCTCTGCTTCACACTTAAATAGGATCCCACGAGCTTACCCTGACAAGGCTTTATCTCTTCAGAGTTTCACATCATTAGCTGTTTTTCTATAGTGCCCAGTACAGCAGATCCTTTCCCAGACCTCGGAGACTCAGACAGGGTTTGTATTCTTGAACTGTTATGGCCAGTGTTTAAAGTGAGAGGAGGAGGAAATTAGTGTTTGGAGTGGCAGGGAGGGGGGAAATCTATTTGCCAGAAGAAAAAACTGACCCAAACCACCACACCTTGCCTGCTAGGAGAGGAGGAAGAGGTCTGGGGTCCTTAGAGACCCAGGCAATGCTGGTATGGGGTGTAGATGTGATCATAAATTGATGTGTAAGCTTTTCACCAAACATTGTTGACTATAATCACTCGAGGCAATTTTAGGGGTGTTGCTTGGTGGGGGCCTTTGGGAATTCAGGGTAGGGCAGCTCAGACCCCCTTGGTTATTGCTGGTACCAAGACACCCACTGGGCTTTGGGGGTTGATGAAACACATCAGCAAAGCAAAGGCACAGGGCAGCAACCAGAACAATTTGCTGGGAGCGTGTGCCAGTGCCAGTCTAATTACAGCTGCTAATGAGCTTCATCACGCAAGCTGCCTGATAGCTGGAGACAGAGCATCGTCACTGAGGCCCTTCTATCCCAGATAAAACAGGCAGTGGAGCATTTCCCAGGCTGGGGGAGAGGAAACAGCAGCCGAGAAGTAGGTGGTTGTCTCTCTGATTGTCACAAGGCCACAGCTCCCCAAGGCTGTGGCACAAGGGGTTGGAAGGAGCAATGGGATTCTCCCCAATTTCCCACCTCTCAGTTGACCCCAGGCACAGGGAGCAAGACCAGCCAAGGGTGGTTCTGCACCCCTGCACAGTTCTGGGAATTACAGGGAAGGAGCATGTTCTGGCAGTCAATGGGATGGTGCTCCTGCCTCATCCTAGAAAGGCTGAGCTGCTGCCAGTTGCTAGTCTGGCTTCTCTTGAAAGTGTCAAGAGCTGTAGGAGGCTTCAAGGACAAGGAGGGCAACTGGACAATAAAGACTGTCTTCCCAAAATAAAGTGGAAAAATATTGGGAATAGCCAGGTGCAAGCACCACGGCTTGGATCCTTCCTGAAGCTCTGCATGAGCCCAGGGAGATATTCCTGCTCCTGCAGTGTGAGGAATGGTGCTTGATCCCTTATCCCAGCTGCAACTTTGGGCTGTGCCTTTGGGAAGGGCACCACAGCATGTCCCCTGAGGCATCTGGGAATCCAGGGCTTTTTCTCATCTCATAGAGCCCCCGTTTTCACCCCCAGCTAATAATGAGCTCTGATCCCCAAATCCAAAGTCCTTCCCACATGGGGTGTCTTTCAATAACAACAAGCAGATTGGTAAGTGAGGGTTGTACTGGTCCTATTAAAAACAAAAACAAAATCATAAAAATGAATGACTCAGGCCCCTGCTAGGTGGAAATCAACCAATAAATGAATCTTGTGCTTAAAAATTCAGGGAGAAAGACTCCATAGGCAAGCTCGGAGAGTAAGCGCAGGAAAATATTAAAGTGTTTCCTAATATGTAACCAAAGTCATCCTTGATGCAACTTAAGCCGATAACTACAACTATCCACCACAACTGCTGGGAAAGATGTATCCATTCCTCTGTCCTGAATGTTTCTGGAGGTCATAGTCATTCATCTTCTAGACTAAACAACCCTCATTCTTTCACTCTTACCTCATAAATCGTGTCTTCTCACTCTTCTCACTGTTCCCTTTTGGGCTTTCTCCAGTCAACTCCCACCTCGGTGCCTGGGACTGGTCACCACGTTCCCAGTTTCCTCTTTGCTGTGAAGTGGCAGCCTGTGGTGTGGAGCTGTGGGGAAAAGTGAAGCTCTGGGGTTACCTGAGGTGAGTGTGGGGACAGCAGAATAGAAATCTGCCTCTTGGAAAACCAAAATATCACGGAAAGGAGCGCGAGCCATTGCTCGCCCATTATTCTCATGGTGACCTGTGCTGGGTCTGGGCATACTGGTTGCTGATCCAGAGGGCAGAGTTCCCAGGAAGGAGGTGATGTCTGAATTCCTTCCTGGGAGAAGTGTGTCCCACAGCAATATAAACTGGCCCCTTGGTCAGATTACGTGTGTGCTGACATTCCTCTCTTACCCACACACAATTTCTGCCTCGTGATGGCTCAAACCGAACACGTGTGTACTTTTGAGATCAGTCTGGTTTGTTGTTGATCCCAGGGGCACAACTTACAGTCATAGCACTGCTTTGTCCAGTTCCTGGTCTTTAATGGCATGTTCCTACTTCCTCCCCTCCCCTTATTGGTCTATTTTTATCTGGGAGACAGGTACATGGTAAAGAAAGACACGTTAAAGAAAGTTTTGCTGTTTCACTGGCTCATGGTTCTGAATCTGGGTCACACAGACACTTGAACATGAGCTCAACTGCAGCACTTGCATACAGAGACCAGACTTGTGCAAGAGCAAACAGCATGATACAGAGGTGCTGGGGGATCCCAGACATCCAGGCATTTGCCTGATGCTGATCTGCATCTCTATTACTGTGCCAGGAGCTGAGCAGTGGTGGAAAACTGGCCAGTTGTCTCTCTGTCCTTGCCCTGTGGGCATCCTCGCTATGGGGCGTCTCCCTCAACAGGAGCCACCAGTGTGCCCAGGTGGCCAAGAAGGCCAATGGGATCCTGGCCTGGATCCAAACTAGCATGGCCAGCAGGCCCAGGGCAGTGACCCTTCCCCTGGACTCTGCCTTGGGGAGGGCACACCTTGAGTGCTGTATTCAGTTCTGGGCCCCTCAGTTGAGGCAAGAGCTTGAGGGGCTGGAGCGGGGCCAGAGAAGAGCAACGAGGCTGGAGAAGGGACTGGATGTGGCACTGAGTGTCCTCTTAAACACCTCCAGGGGCAGAGAATCCACCATGTCTTGATCCAACCCCACTGTGATCACCAGCCCAGGGCACAGAGTGGGGTGATCACAGTGGGGTTGGATCAAGGGTTGGACTTGATGATCTCAGAGGTCTCTTCCAACCCAACTGAGAAGAGAAGAGCAATGAGGCTGGAGAAGGGACTCGAGCACAAGTGCTGTGGGGAGAGGCCGAGGGAGCTGGGGGTGTTCAGCCTGGAGAAGAGGAGGCTCAGAGGTGACCTCAGCACTGTCTGGAACTGCCTGAAGGGAAGTTCTGGCCAGGTGGGGGTTGGTCTCTTCTCCCAGGCACTCAGCAATAGGACAAGGGGGCACGATGGGCTCAAGCTCTGCCAGGGGAAATTGAAGTTGGAGAGCAGAAAAAACTTGTTTGCAGAGAGAGTGCTCAGGCATTGGAATGGGCTGCCCAGAGAGGGGGTGGATTCCCCATCCCTGGAGGTTTTTCAGCTGAGCTTGGCTGTGGCACTGAGTGCCATGATCTGGTAAAGGGACTGGAGTTGGCCCAAGGGTTGGACTTGATGATCTCAGAGGTCTTTTCCAACCCAGTCGATTCTGTGACTCTGTGACACCAACAGCTCTCATCTCTTGCAGCATAAGGTGTGCTTTTAGGAAAAACATACCAAGAAAAAGAGTAAGGCCTTTTCCCCATTGCTGGGCTAATACTTTAGATTACTCTTCTAGAAGTGTCCATTTTTAAATGTTCTTTTGTTTCTGCTAGAAGCACCATACTTACTGGAAGAGAAGGATGACAAAGCCAAAGGGAGGGGAGTTTGGTGGCTTTTTCTGGTTTACTTTACACATGGCGCTGGTTCAAGTGAGACAGAAAAAGCACAATTTTATGTCAAAAGACAACTCACTGCCTTTGGGACTTGGGTAGAACAGCCCCCCTGAGCACTCTCAACCCCACTGAGAGATGAGGCAGGGGCCAGGGTTGTGTTCCCCAGACACAGCCATGCTCACACACATGCTCCTTTATTCAAGGCCTGCTTTGTTCTCCCACCCACCTTCTGGGCAGGGCAGTGCCCAGGCAGCTGCTCCAAGGGGGGCAGTCGGGGTGGGTGTCAGAGTCCTACCCCTGTTCACCAGCTCCAGGCAGCACCTCAGTTTGGCAGAGCACCAGCAAACAGCACCCTCTGACCATGGAGACACAGCATTTTACGCCAGGCTGTTCCCACTGCAGCATCCCCCAGGTGTGGGCAAAGCCCAGATCTGTGCCTGGGGGGGGACCAGGCTCTGTTTGGAACTGACTCTTTGTGCCAACGACCAAGGAAAAGTCCCAGTAAGACTTGTTTCCTCTCTATGGGCATTCCCACCTGGCTGTTAGACAAAGCCCCCATGAGCAAACAGAGGAGGAATGGGCCTTATTTGGGACTGCTGGGATAAAAGCAGGACAGCCACGATGTGTGTGGAGCCAAATGCTTTGCATAGTTGTGCTGTCAGCAAACACAGGGAGCCAGAGCAGGGAACCAGACACTAGCACAGCTTCTTTCTTAGCCCCCATTTGCCTTTGCATTTGTTATCTTGGACATAAAGAGGTCTGCAAGCCAGGGATTTGGGCAGTTAACCTCAAATAAACCCTAAAAGACCTACTTCAGTGAAGCATAACAGAGTCTGCTGAACTTAATGGAGCTGGGCTTGCTCTCACCCAGGGTGATTTGGGCTCTGAGAGCTTGCTGTTTCCTGGAAGCTAATGGCATTTGGGGGCATCTTTTGCTTTGTGTGCAGTTTTTATTACTGCTTTTCCACCTTGGCTTTATGTCTGGCCCCTCTGTGCCACTGAGTGTGTGTGAGGGAATGGCCAGCAGAGAAAGGATGCACCACTGTAAAGATGAGTGTTTGATTTTGCTGGGAAATGTTCTTTATACTCAGACAGACAGCAAATATTTGACACTGAGCTAGAAGATCAGGGGTGCTGTCTGACAGAGCACATCACTGCAGACAGGGGGGTCGTGACTCACCAGCACATCATTTCATGGCCTCACCCTGCTCCAGTACTTAAAGTACTGTTTGGTATCAAAGTACCCTGCAGGCAGTTGGGTTTGCTTCTTTAAACAAAACCAAATCATGCTTTATAAGGCCATCAAGCTTCCAAAGAGCAACTTGGTGGAATACAGCTGCAGCTGGATAGCAGTGGGGTGAAATGAAACTGTCAGGAGAGGCCACCAGCAGCTGGCACCGTTCACAGGGAGAGCTGGTGCAGGAGCTCTGCCCTCACTCCTACAGGTTGGGGATGCACTGGTGGGTACAGGAGGCTCTCAGTGATCAGAAGAGCTGGTCTCACTCCTGGCAGGCAGGGTGGCAGGGATCATTTCCAGCTCTAATGCTGATTCCTTTGAAGACTTTTGGATGATAAGGTGCGGGCTGGAAAATGGACTGCTGGAAAGGGAGACAGGAATTGAGGTTAAATATAGGCTTTGTCCAAGCAAAAGTTGTCCAAATGGGTCTGTTCTCCTGCTCTATGTAATCACCAGCAGTTGAGAGATCATTAAAATAAAATACAAATCCAGCAATTGGAGGCTCTGGAAGATAAAAGCCTGACTGCATCTGCTGCATCTCCTAAAAGCACCAAGCTGTTTGATGCAGCTTCCAGGACTCGTGATGCGACCTGACTGAGAGCAGCAAACCAGAAACAAAGCATCCCCTCACCTTCTATTTGAAAAGCTTGGACAGAGACAGACAGGAATAGAAAGAATTAAACTCCTTTTGAAACGTTATTTTTGGTAGGATCAGATCCCCCAGTTTGGGAATTCAGAAGCCCATATCCCATTCTCTGGTTGTCCTTGATGTCAAGCAGGATTTCTTACTATTTTAGTTCTTTATAAAGATGAAACACTGTCTGTTTACAGCTCTCCTGGTGACTTCAATAAGCCTGACTGACATCTCTGTAGGATCACAGTGGAATCTGACATAGCTCAGCTCTAGTCTCAGGTGTAATTCTCCTTTGCACTCCTCAACACACACGCAGTCAATCCTGAGCCTCTGCTGGCTTTGTGCTCCCCCTGGTTTGTTATTGCTCGGTGCAGGGGGAAGGCAGAGGCGCTGATGGCTGTGGGGAAGTCTGAGAGCTCTGATTTAACTCAGAGCACGCAGGGCAGAGCGGTTTCTCCTTCCACCCCTGCCAAGCAGAGGGCAGGATGTTTATGTGCTGCTCAGCTAAAGGTCTCTTACTCAGTTTCGCCTGGTAGTTGGGATTTCTCATTGGCACGTCCGGGATCAGTGAATCCAGCTGAAATCTGACATCCCTAAACAAACCCAGCCTTCAAAGGCCGACTTGCGACATCCTCCCGAGGTTTCTGGCTTGGCATCATCCCACTCAGGGCGCCTTTTGAACACTCCCTTGTTAGCTGGGGAACAGGGCACATCACTTGGGCGCACGTTCGCTGCCCCCATCGCCGCTCAGGGGCCAAGCAGTGAGCGGATTTATGAGCCAGGGAGAGCAGAGCCCGCAGGAAAATATTGGGTAATGGGAGAAGTGGCCTGGAGGAGCCAGTTGGGCTGTTTATCTCACCCTCAGCCGCCCCTGGGGAGGCAGCTGCACTGTGTCACCTCCAACACGCAAATCCCTGCCCAGTCTCATTCATAAAATCCCACCAAAGTCTGGATGTGTGAAGGGAGCCGTGCCCTGGTTGGTCTGGGCTTCGACAGGTTGGTTTATCAGAGCTCCTGCATCCCTCCGTGCCTGGTTTTGGGCTGCCTTTGCCTCCCCTTGCAGGGTTTGGCAGCAACAGGTCAGACCGGCCACGAATCACAGAATCGATTGGGTTGGAAAAGACCTCTGAGATCATCAAGTCCAACCCTGCAGGAGGCAAAGCATCAGTGGGCAGGGCACAATTCCCCATCCCCACATCTGGAGGAAGGAAGGAGCGAGGGAATGGTGTTGGGGAGCACCAGCTCTGTGTGAGACGCAGGAGAGAAAGCCAAGCAGGTCTTTTTTGGGTGTGCTGCTTTTGGAATGCCATTCCATGGGGGCCTGGGGGTCACTCCTGCCCTGCAGGAGCAGCACAGCCCAGTAAATCGCTGTGTCCCACTATGAGGGCGTTCAATCCAGACTGGAAGTGTGGTCACCACCTGCCTGCTGTGCTACCTGGATTAGTCATTTACAGCCAGTCGCTCTTTTATGGCTTCAATGTCTGGTTTTCCAACATAATTCTTCCTTTCCCTGTCTCAGACTGTTGAGTCTGGCCCTTCGCTCTCTGTAATTGAAATATAAGCTTTGCTGTGCATCAGACAGACCCAGGCTTTCTTTCTGAGTTTCTTCCTCCTTTTTTTTTTTTCTAATTTCTTTCATGGTGACCCATGGGATTATGGCTGTAACTTTAAATACCTTCCAGCACCACCAGCTGAAATGAGGTTGGGGAATGGGGAGAATTAAAATATGCTTCAAAGGACTACACAGGAGGAATACAAATAGGAACAGATAGCTTGAATTTAATCTTTTATAGGCTATTTCATAGAGAATAATGTCAGCTCAAGAGGGGCTAGTGCCTGTAAGGGTAGAAGGAGACAGCTGTCTGCCATCTCCTCCTCTTCCCAAAGTCTTTTATGGAGAGGCTGCTCTGCTCCAGGGTGGGCAAATGTAGGGTCATGGGGGCCTTTTTGAGCTCTCCCATCAAACTATGTTGCCTAAATGTCCACCTCTTCCTGGCAAGGAATCCTTCCTTCCTCTCAGTGCAGACATGTGGTCTGAAAGAAGACTAAAACTAAACAAAAGCCTCAGCTGAAATGGTTGTACCCACTGCTGTTCTCCAGCTGAGCAAGGTGCCGACCTGTGCAGTGCAAAGCAAGCACAAAGCACATGCAGCCTGTGAAAACCTCACCTCTGCCTTTTCTAGGGGTGGAAAAGTCATTCAAAAAAAGCTGCAATGAGTGCTGTAAGTTCAATCTGAAAAGTTAATAGTGAGGAAAGTGTATTTCCTCCCATCCCCTTGTTTACTGCAGACTTATAGCAAAGAGTGGGAGCAAATGCCCTTCAGTCCTCACTGTCATATATCATGGACCAACCCAGGCAACAGGTCACTGCCTCTCAGGGAGCCACTGCCCTGCCTGGGGATGGAATCATTCCTGCACCTCCAAAAGACACAAATCATTCCAAGACAGCTGGAGACGGAAGAAACTGCCCAAACACAGTGTTTGGGGCCATGTCCTGAGACACCTGGACTCAGTAGGGCCACAGTGATTTATGTGAGGAACCCCAGGGCATGAACCCCTCCACTTGTGCATCAGCCAGAGAGTTGGTCTCGCCCAGGAGAGCTTGACAATGCCATTGGGAGAGGGCTGTGCCCTGAGCAACACTCATCTTCCCTGCAGGATAGGCAGGAATGGGATGGGATGGCACCCTGGGAACCCTGTCACTTGAAGGCTTGGATATCCTCTCACCCTGCTGCTGCTCACCAACCTTTGGAGCTACAGGAACATCCCAAGGGTGTGCCTGCCATGAGTGATGGTGCTCTGCTGGCCTGGGGGGTGCAGGCTGACATCCTGTTGAACCAGGGAGGAGCTGGAGAAAGGAATCCGAGTGAAAAATAGAGTTTGGTGCACTTAGAGCAAGAGATAAACTGCTTCAATCAGGTGTGTTTACAGCTTAGTCACAGACATCCATGCTGACCTCGTCCTTACCCACAGTTATCTGCTCCTGGCATGTAAAACCCCCTTTCTGTGCAAGATGGAAAGATTAAATGGATGTATTCTGCCCTTTTTCTATATTTGAAAGAGATTGCACTGCAGGACTAGTTCTCAGGAGTTGTAGCTTAGCAAGGGAAAACCCACTGTGGAAATGGTCAGGACATCAGGATCATGGCCATCCCTCTCCTGCTTGCTCATCTTTGGTTTTCCCTTTCTTGAAGTGCAACTGGTCTCCAAAGTAAAAGAAATGGAAAAAATGGAGGACAGCATCTCCAAAAGAAGCTGCAAACACAGGAATGAAAAGGTGGGTGGAGTGGACCACTCACCCCCTCTGGATGATGCTTCTTCAATGCTGAGAATGTGTTTATTTTTACCTAGAAACCACATGGTTGTTACCAGCCCTCCCAGATTTAAGCCTCAAGCTCTCTCCGCTGCAGTCAAAGGTTGTATTTGCATGAATCATTTAAAAAGGCAAGAGTTCTGCTGTCTCTAAGCAAGGCTTTCTGCTCAGTGAGATGGGTGGAGATTCGGTGGCAGGTCAGTGGTTATGTCTGTGCCACATATTTCACAGTAGCTGCAGGTTTGCTGTCTGTCAGCTCACGTGGTTTCAGGGTTCCATCTTGCACTAAATATAGGAAAAACCTGGTAATCAGTGAGTTTATGTAGTCCTGTTCCCAGCCAGCCCCTACCACCTCATGAGCTCTTCAAACCTGCAGGTTTGCAATGATATAAACTAGGAAAGAGGGAGGTGGGAGAGGTGAGGCTCAAAGGGGGGGAACACAGAAAGACAAACGTAACGTGAAATAAGAACAATAAAAAGTAAGGGAAGAATCTGAAAGAAGGTGATGAGTTGAAAAATGAGCAAACCAGCTGTACAATTGTCACTGGGAAGACCTGGCTGCAGCTTCACCATATGCTCATGGGCAGGTATCACAAAGTACCTCAGCATGGGAATGGGGGTTTCGGGTCCAGTGAGATCCCCTGGGTATTTAAGCACCTGTTGGGCTTTCGGAACCCTCCACCAGCATTCCCAGCACATTTGCATATCCTCCAGGGAGGCTCCTTCTTGTCTGCAAAGCAAAATTGGAGCATAAGCCACTCTGTGCATCCTCCAATTTCCCTCTTTTGCCACAGACTTTGGAGAAGTGACATAAACTGCAAACTACGTGATTACCCGGCCTTGGGTAATTTCTGTGCTGCATCTTGTCCAAGGAGTAGGAAGGAAAACAGAAAATATTCATGCAGTTGGGCAAGTTGAAGCCAAACACCACTGTGCAAATGTGTCTGATTAGTTCAGGACCAGTTGCTGTCTCCCTGTTAGCAGATCTGCCAGTTCATAAACGGCCGTGGAAGTAAAAGGCTGCATCTGCCTTTAATTGGGACAGATAAACTGCAGGCAAGCCAAATTCCAAGGCATGCCTGCACATGCCTTTGCACAGCTATACTCTCTCTTGGTGATCTCATTTAAACACAGTCAAAATGATTAAAAGATGCCCTTGCCTTTTGTTTTGAAATGTGTATTTCACTTGAAAAGTAATTGGGATGCTACTGCTGGCCAGGCAGCACACTGTGTTAGTGCATCCCCAGATCACAGAAAGAGTTAATTACTAGGACTTGAAACAAAACTAACTGATTTTCTGCCTGGAAAAGCTGATTTATCAGAATTGAAACTATTTGGGGAATAGGTATTCCCCTGAATTTAGAGAGAACCCAACTGGTTTAGCACTGCTGTGATCTAAATTTGAAACTTTATTTTCTGGATAGAAACAATGCTTTATTTGGCTTCTGCTAAAAAGCTGGAGAGCATTATTAAAAAAAAAAGTCAAAACTGAAGGCAAACATCTTGAAATTGTTATAGCAGAGTCTTTTGGTTAATAGCATTGTGAACATTTTAAAGATACAAAATTTTGCTTGAAGACAGATGCAGAAAGATCCAGACCTCGATAATTTTGCCACCAGCTCCAGTAGGTCTGACCTCCCCATCCTGCTCTTGGCTGACCTGAAGGGCAGGGGGAGATGGGGCAGGTCTGGGAATGGATTTCCAAATCCCAGGCCAAGTGCCTGTCACCAGGATAACACCATTCCCTTCCCTTCCTTCCCCTCCATCCCCAGCTGGCTCATGCAGAGCTGCCACCCCCACAGGTGCCAGGGGGTCCCTGCTAACCAAACACCCCACAGGGCATGGCCCAGGTGGGTGAAAGGCTCCAAACTCCCAGCACTCCTCTCTGCAGTTCCTTCACCTGAGGGAGAATGGAAGTGAGAGTTCAAAGCTAACACTGGTCACTTGAGTTAGGAATATCTCATGGAGGGATTAATTAATTCCTAACCTGCCCTCCAGATGAGTTTCACAAAACTTCTGCTTCACTTTCTTTTAATTAAAACAAAAAATAAATGTATTTCTTTTGTACCAACCAGCACTACTCTGGTTGAATGAAACACTGTGTATGCCAGCAATGTTTCACATACAAGTTGTTCATGCCATTTTCAGAAGGAGAAGGAAGATTCAAAGAAAGAAGGTTGGCTGAGGGGGCCTTGTGTGGTTTCCTCCAACCCGAATTTTCCCTGTGATCCCTTTGCCATGAGAAATGGTTTGGGATTTATTTTTTTCCTTCAGACAAGTGCAGGTAGACCCTCTCATCACTTGTAAAAAATCCTCTCAGGAACCATAGGTGTTATTTTTGAGACTTTGGTGCAGAAGAGGAGTAGATGGGCAGCTGGCAGAAGGTTTGTTTATGACTCCAGTGGTGTCTGGACTTGCTCTGGTGTTTGCATCTCCAAAGTCTGACTCAAACCCAGTTCAAGCCAGTGGAAAGAATCCCAGCAGCTTAACAGATACAAAGCTGCCACTCTTGGAAGGATAAACTTCGGGCAACACATGGTTTCCTAAATCCCTTCCTTCTGATGCGTTGGTGGCTGCCATTGGGCAGGGATTTTAGCGGTGGATATTTGGGCATGTGTGAGCACATTCCGTGCTGCTGGTGCTGCCCACATGACACACCATCTCAGTGGGGTTTGGCACCAGCGCTGCACCCGGTGCACACAACCTTCTCCACACCCCAAGGACTCTTTCCTGCCCTTGGGCAGGGGCTGGGCCTGTCTGCCTGTTTGCTGCCTTGCTGTCTCTGCTTTGACATCATGGAATGGTTTGGGTTGGAAGAGACCTTGAAGACCATCCAGGTCCATTTCCTTGCCATGGACAGGGACCACCTTCCTCTAGACCACGTGGCTCCATCCACCCATTGACTCTACCTCTTTGCCTCTTGGCTTGACTTCCTAAATCTGTTTATTTTAGTGCCGCTGAGATCCTACAAATGGTGCCCACCTTCTCCATGGTGTCCCCTTTCCCAGTACAAGACAAAATCCCTTTGAAAAATGACTGTTCTCTGTAAGAGTAAGGAAAAGGCTTATGGGGAGAAGTGGAATGTTTCATTAGACCAAACAGCACGGACAAACCAGACAAGCTCTTGGCTGTGCAGGTCCTTTCTGAGTGCCTTTTTTGAAGGGGATTTCTCCGTGGTGTCCCTTGTGCAAGGAGAGCTTCTCTATGGATGTGTCCACGAGGTCTGTGATTTGTAAGACAAAGAAATGTTTTTGATAATCCATAACTTGCTTAACAAGGACTCCCCACACAAAAATGGCTTCTTGCCTTCAAAGGAAAGCTTTTGGAGGGCTATTTTGTGGAAAGTCACTCAACGTTGCTGATCCTCATTAGATTAGAAAAGTACATGCTTTCCCTCCAGGAAGAGTATGCAAGTGTTGGAATTTCTGACATTAGAAATGATTGAAACTGAGGGGTTTGAAATGGTAATTTTTCCTATAGCTGAAATTTAAAAGATGGCAATTTTCTTTCCCGTGTCCATTCTCATTATTTATCAGAACTTAAGGTGTGATTTACATCCATAACAAGTAAAATGGATAAGCCTGGCTCCTTCCAGGCCACTGCATCCCATCTCCTTCCCCTGCTGCTCCAGCCTTTACCAAACTCCTGCACTGCCACCTTCTGCCTGTCTTACAGCTCACAGCTCAATTTCCACCACGATTCTTTTCCTTTTTTCCCCTTATCCTGCCAAATTCATGATGTATGTCCTAGGAAAATGTGGAATACAAAGAAGAAACCACGTGTGCACATGCACAGTCAAGACAGCCTGTAAACTGATTTTTTTCTAGCTGGTCTCTATTACAGATGGTGATTGCACTGTGTGTAATTTCTGGCTTTAATTTAGAGGAAGGGAACTCTCCAGTGTTGCTCCCCATGACCCAAAAGACTGAAAAACTTTGCTCAGGCACTGTTAGCCAATATGCTGACAAGTGTCTTTCCAGATTTGCTCAACAGCAATATAACCCAATGGGTGATGATGGAAGACAAAGATTAGACCATGAGTTGGTATAAATCAGGATTTCTCACTGCAAATAAGCTCCCCTCATTCATACCAGGGGTTATCTGTTTCAGGCATCACATGAACTCTGCTCATTGTGTCTGCTTCTACTGTGGCTTAAGGACAACTGAAACAGGGCCAGATAATAATAAATTCTTCCCTGTGAGGGTGGGCAGGCCCTGGCACAGGTTTCCCAGAGAAGCTGTGGCTGCCCCATCCCTGGGAGTGTCCCAGGCCAGGCTGGACAGGGCTTGGAGCACCCTGGGCTAGAGGAAGGTGTCCCTGCCCATGGCAGGGGGTGGAATATGATGAGCTATAAGGTCCCTTCCAACCTTAAGCATCCTGTGATTCTCTGAAAGGAAACCTGAGTGGAGCACATCTATGGCTTATGGATGGAAAAAATGCCCCTTTCTTCTTTCTTTCTTTCCCAATGAAATGTTTAAATACAATGTCAAGTTGAGAGAAAAAATGGTATATGAAAACCAAGTGAACCCAGCTGTACTTTTAACCCTCTCACATCACTCATTTTAAAGAATCTTTGGTATTTTTCCAGGAAGGGATGTCAAAGTCACCCTCTACTTAGAAAAACAAATGTTCTTAGTGAACATGCTAATTCCTGCAGCAGCCAGCCTCGGGCCAAGTGGCACTTCTAAGCAGGAGACCTGCAGACCTTTGGAAGGGACACGGGCTCACCTCTGTCTCCTGGAAAGCACCAGAGTAATCACTGAATGTCTAAACCCCAACCTTGAAGAGAAAGCCAGTTCTTGCAGGCTGGAGAGACTCGCTGCATGCAGGAAATGTTGGGAAAATTTCCCTGCATTGTAGGCAGGTTTCCCCCAGCACGGCTGAGGGAACAGTGGCATCTGGTGTTCGCTGGGCTCTCCTGCAGCCTCTGCTTCCCAGGCGGCTGCTGGCACATTCCCGGGCATGGGCAGCGTTTGGCTCCCCACCTGCAGGGATCCAGTGGCACCCGGGACCTGTGGGATGCCCAGGGCACCTCTGCAAGTGTCCAGGTGTGACAGAGGTCATGTGGGAGGCTCAAGAGATGTGGGTGGTGCCCAGAACCCCAAATTTATGCTGAAAAAGATAATCACTGTGTTGGGGGATGAATTCTGGGACTGTGGCAGTGATACAGCATCACCAAGGGGCCTCTGACTGGCAGCCTAGTACCAATGGGCAACTGGGTAGTGCCTGAACCTTATGGTGACCCTGTGCTGTCTCTGGGTGGAGGCTCCTTTCCTGCTGGCCCCCCAGACACAGCCAAAGCCTTATTGGAGACAAACAAGGGGAGGATGGAGACTGTATTTCCCTCTCCTGGCAGGAGATGAAGCCCAAACCTGAGCAAAACACAAGTTTAAGTTGTGCATCTCCCTGGTCATTCCTATGTAATTTGGAAAAGGCAAAGTACTCTCAGCTCTTTGCTTTTTAATTGGTTTACTGGTCTCCTACCTCAAGTGCATGAAATACAGGGCATTTCCTACTAAGATGGACAGAATGACAAACTTGAGCTGGGACCCTTAAGGAACAATTTCTGCAGGTTCCTGCGACTTTTCACGTTGCAGATTCTCAGCAGCTCTGCATCCTTCTACTTTCCCGAGGGTGGTGCTGCAGTTTTTTCAGGACACCCTATGACCAGTTTTATCACAGTGCTGGGACTGACAGACCTTTTTCTGTTCCTGTTGGGGTCAGCACTCAAACTGGTCCCCAAGTTTCTGAGCCTGGTTGCTCCTCCCTGAGAGCAGCTCCGCTCTCTTCCCAAGCTGCGGCACATTCCTGCTCCTCCCTGTGGCCATGCTCAGAAACTCAGCAATTTTCCCTGCTCAGGGCCTTATTTCAGTAGCTAAACTGATTGAGAGATGCTGATTATTGTCCCTTTGGGGCAGTTTGTCCTATTAAGCTACAACAAGCTGCATTTTGTTGACACCAGAACAGGTTTCACAGCTACAAGTGACAGCTCTGGACAGCTCTGCAAAGGTGCTGTGTGGGGTCGACCCCATGGCCAAAACAAGCAGCACAGTCACGGGATCTCTCCTTTGCCCCTGAGAGTTTGGAACTCATCAGGTGGTTTTAAGTAACACACAATACTGTAAAGTGATAACATGCCAAGGGCTGACTTTGGGGTGGAGTCACATACCTTGGCTCGGTGTTCCTCAGACTGCCACATCTCCCTGTTCTGTAACAATTTGTTCAAATCAAACCCTGGATTTGTCCTGCACTGAAGTTTATTTTCTAAAAAAACATGGGAGGTTTTCCAAAGTGCAGCTAGAAAAAAAATAAATCAGTAGGAAAAGCCAAATCCCACCGAAATTAAATTTGATCCCCATCATCTCCTACAAAGACTCTGGTCTTAGGCTGGCAAACAACCCAATTCTTGTAAGTCAACAGGCAATTTAAATTGTGTGGAGAACAGGTTGCAGAGGCTCTACAAATACCCCAACCCTTTTGTTATCAGCAGTCAAGATAAATTTGTTACCTGAGTAGGGTTACAGAGAGAGTAAGCAAGGCTGGCTTTGTAAGGTTTTGTTTATTAAACACAACTTTTGCCAGCTTCTGAGTTGACAAAAATGCTCCCCAGGAAGACTGACAAACAGAAACAATTCATAAATATATATCTTTTTAACACTGTAGGTATAAACAAATAAAATCTCTGGTTTGCTACTTTGGGAGGTCCTGTGTAACCAGCATTTTCAACTGGCCAATTAGCAGCATGTGTGTTAATCAATGAAGAACTTCCACTTGTTTTTAAATCCAGTGTTTTAAAATTATTGCTTGTTACCAGACGAAACCCCGAGACAAAAAGGATGTTCATTATATCACCCCTGCTGGTAATGAGGACTTTTATATTGACAGTACATGCAGCTTTCTGGTGGGATTTTTTTCAGGCAATTAAGACCAAAACTTTCAGAAATTAATTGAGATGCTGGGCAACCAACCTGAGGAGCCAAATTCTCAGCAGCTCTGCCCTTGGCACCTTCCTAAACTCTGCCTTCTTTGAAGATGCCAGACTGAGCAGCCCTGACACAAACACCCCCAGAGCACTAATGGCTGGGGACAGCACCAGCTGTGACATTGCTCCAAGGCTTTGCTGCCTGGGATGAGCTCCTCTCCTGGCTCTGCTGCTCCTGCCTCCTTCCCGGATCCCCTGGGACCTGCCTGGCAGCGCTGCCATGGGCGAGGAAGAGGATGGAGTTTTAGAGGCTGGTCACTTGAGCACAAGTGCTATGAGGAAAGGTTGAGGGAGCTGGGGGTGTTTAGCCTGGGGTAGAGGAGGCTCAGGGGAGACCTCATCACTCTCTACATCTTCCTGAAAGGATGTTGTAGCCAGGTGGGGATTGGTCTCTTCTCCCAGCCAACCAGCAGTAGAACAAGAGGGCACGGGCTCAAGCTCTGCCAGGGGAAATTGAAGGTGGAGATCAGAAGAAACTTGTTTGCAGAGAGAATGCTCAGGCATTGGAATGGGCTGCCCAGAGAGGGGGTGGATTCCCCATCCCTGGAGGTTTTTTCAGATGAGACTGGACATGGCACTGAGAGCCATGATGGAGTAATCAAAGTGGAGTTGGATCAAGGGGTGGACTTGATGATCTCAGAGGTCTCTTCCAACCTGGCTGATTCTAAGGTTCTATGACTGAGGTATTTTCCCCCTCTCGCTGCTCCTCCTGGCGAGCAGGATGCAGGGATGGGGCAGTGGCAGGTCCCAGTAGGAGCTGGAAAAGCGGATCTCCTGGCAGCACTTGGAACTGGAGGCACCTCAGCCTTTGCAGTTAGGGCAGTAAGGCCTTGCGTGGCAGATTCCCCCCGTGCCTATCACATACACTACTTGGCTACTGCTCTCCCACCAGGGCTACTCTACAGCAGTTCTTGCTCCCCTCTCTTTGGGAGGACCCTGGGGCAGTGCCCGCCTGTCCGTGCCCTCCCGGTGGGCACAGCTCGCTGACCCCTGCACTCCGGCCAGCCCACTTGCTGCTCCGCAGGGAAAGAGGGAGCGGCACCACCCGTGCTGACCCCTGGGCAGAGGGGATGGGTCCCGCTGTCCGTCTCACGCCGGCCAGGGAGGGACGTCCCTCAGGGCACCACCACGGACATGCACCGTGGCACCTTCTGGCTCTCGTCCGCTCTGTCCCCGCTGGGGCGCTTGGGGTACACCGTGCTGGCCATCCTGAAGAACTCATCCGCAGCGTCCAGAGCGATGAGCCGGTCCTGCCAAAGCAAAGGGGCAGTGTCAGGCAGCTCCCTGGCCAGGGGCACAGAACACAGAATATGCCGAGTTGGAAGGGCTCCGGAGGGACCATCAAGTCCAACTTTTGGCCCTGCACAGGACCATCCCCAAGAGTCACACCCTGTGCCTTAGAGTGCTGTCCAAACACTCCTGGAGCTCTGACAGGCTTGATGCTGTGACCACTGTCCTGGGGAGACTGGTCAGTGCCACCACCCTCTGGGGGAAGAACCTTTTTCTAATATCCAACCCAAACCTCTCCTGACACACCTTCAGGTCATTCCCTTGGGTCCTGTCACCTCAGAGCAAAGTGCCTGCCCCTTCTCTTCCCCTGACAAGGGAGTTGTAACTGCATTGAGGTCTCCCTCAGTCTCCCCTTCTCCAGCTGAACACACCAAGTGCCCTCAGCTGCTTCTCACATGCTTCCCCTCAAGGTCCTTCACCACCTTCACTGCCTTCCTTTGGACACTCTCTAATGGCTTAACATGTCCTGCCTTCACAGCCACTCTCAGATTAAGCAAGGCATTAGGTCTGATCTTTTCCCATTTAGTTAACAGGATGCAAGAGCATCCAATTGCACAGGGTTAAAGGAATGTGGAATTCATGGTGCTACAACACTGACATTTCCAAGGAAGCTGAACCACCAAGCTACAAGTGCCAGGATCACTCCAGGTGCCACCATGTATTGAGCATCCTCTGGTGCATTTCACCCACTTGCCTCCCTTTGTGTGAGCTCACTGGCAGAGCTGGGGATGGCTGGGGAGGAAAGGCAAGCTCAGAGTACTCACCACCACGAAGAGGTAGCGCTCAGAAAGCTCCCAGCTGGTTGGGAAGATGTTTGTCTCTTCCGAGAGCTTTAACAAGATGTCCCGGGCTTTGCTCATGTTCTGAGAGTCGCTGATGATGCTGAGTTTGGTCACTGACAAGAGGGAGTCTGCTTCCTTCTGGAAACCTGGGAAAGAGATGTGTTACAGAAACAAGTCAAACAGGTAAGCAGGGTCATCCCTGAGCCCTCCAGGCTCTTGCAAGGTTCTCTATTTCCCCTCTATCTCAAGTGGGTGCATTCTCTACTTGCTAAAACAAAGTAGTGTTTTCCCCCAGGCTCTGTATCTGCACTTGGGGCAGGTATGAACTTGCTGGTGGGAAGAGAAAATCACAAAAGCATTCAGAGCAAGTTTGTTGCTAGTTTTCCTGAGAAAAAGTGTATGGACACACCTCCCCAGGATGTTCATCCAGCTCTTCCACGTTCCTGATGCTGCCAGAGCTTTCAGGGCTGGTGGGGCTTCCTGAGCACCCCAGTGACTACACCTATATTTTGCTGGGGGTTAACACTGATGAAACCTGTGGCAGTAATGAATGCCCAGGTAATTGTTCCTGGAGCTGTTGGCATTGATTATAGGAAGGGTATCCAGGGGAGGAAAGGGGAGGAGAATGAATGCAGGGATCTTCAAATGTAATGCCTGTCACCAACTGTTTGTTCAGCTCCAGGGGGCTGCGATGTGTCCCACATGAAAACACTTCTTAAGAGCAGTGTTCTTATGATTAAAGCAGAGGTGTAGATAACAAAAGTTGGCAGGTTTCACACCTGTTTGGCTTTGCCAAGGCCAAATGATCCCTGGCTTTGAGCCTCCCCACCCTTTGCAAAGCAGCTCCAGAGCCATGGCAGACGTGAGGGAGATGTGGCAGAGCCTTTGTCAACGTGCAGTAACAGATGGAAGGATATCAAGTGATCCCTGCCATGTTTGACCTGTACAGGCTGTGTGAGCCCCTGGGTGAGGATGAACTGGGATGCCTCATGGATTTATGATGTTCCTCCCAGCAGATGCCAGAATGGCAGGTAGGGCAGGAGTGGCTGAGATACCCATCTCTGGCTCCCAGGGATGATGTCCTTGAACACGATCACACATCCTCCTCTCATCAGTTGCCAACCACGTCCAGAGCTTGATGCAAGTCACCCAGCTGCTGTGCCAGCATGGCACATCCTGAGTGTCACATGCTGGACACTTGGGAAAACCCCAATGTCAAAACCATCCCTGCCTTCTTCACAGCACCAGAGGAGGAAGCTCACTTGAGCTTGGACACAGCCAGAGGGCCTCTGTGGAGCAATGCCATTTGCTGGAAGAATATTTAAAATCCACTTGAGAGCAAACAAAGTGAGTGGTTTAGCTCTGATCAGCTGCCATGGGCTAAGGAAGCAAAATAGATCCTATCTGAAAGGAATATTCATTCCTTCCTGCCTGTCTTGTTTAGAAAAACCCAGGGTGAACTCCCACTGCAAAGCTTCCACAAGGAAGCTCGAATGGATGACTGTGCATGTTGTTATGGGCTTGGAAGGTGCTCGTGGTTCATGGGCTCTGTGACGTGCCTGCAGACACGGTGGCCTCGTCTCCTCCCAGCCCTGCCTGAGCCTCCCACAGGCTCACAGACATCCCTCACCAACCTCCTTTTATTTCCCTCCATTTCTCCTCTACCAGACTTATTTTGTGGAGCTGCTCCCATGCTCAGCCACGGTGAGACCCCTCCTTTGGCACCACAGAAATGACACCCTTTTGTCCTCAGCTTACCTAAATCCTCCAAAATGTGTTTCCACCTGCTCCTCACTTCTTTGCGGGTCTGTCGTAAGGTATAAATGTCATAGTTGAGCTTTTGCCATTCCTGCAAAGCAAAGAGATAAGAGACACTCAGTCTTTTGAATCTATGCTTTCCAGGGGATTTCAGCTTTTAGGAACAGAGCCAGGATTGCACTGTTAAGGTAGGCACTGGTTGCTGACCCTGGAAAAAATTACCCTGACCAGCAGAGAATACTTGGCTTAACATTAGGTACAGCATCTGTATCTTCTCTGTTCAAAACAGCTTCCACTTACCCTGAAATGACAGAATTTAACTTATGTGTTGCTGACAACCAAAGTGGTCTCCTCAGTCAGACATGGAGAATAAAATTCCAGCTCTGTGCTGGTCATTGTAATGCTGTCCTAGGTTGGGGAACAACATAAACTCCAAATGTAGCTCACCTGAGAGACCTGAGTGTCCATAGTCCCTTCATCCCAAACTTTGACAACTTAGCTAATATCAAAACCTGAGCCTATGAAAATACCTTATTTGGCCTTTATGGCTTGAGAAGCCACAACCAGGAGTTAGTAAATACCTTCTACAACCCCCTGAAACACTTTATTTTCATATCCTTGCAGTTAAACTGGCACAGTACATTTTCTTACAGCCACGGGAGAAGAGAAATTTGGGACAAAGTTCCTTCTCTCAGTATGGTCACACATACAAGGGCTTCTACCAACTGCTCAGCCCTCTCTCTGGCATTGAACTGAGTAGGCAGGTGTTCAAAAGAACCAGAAAACAAGAAAGTAGACTTTCAAAATATTGAGGTACCCTTTTCTAAAGAGAACAGAGGTGCACATGGATGGCTGAGGGCTGAACTGGAGTCATCTGACATAATAACTCTTATTGGCCCCAGTTGCTGCAGTTAATGCCTCACTTCACTGTGCAGCTGAAATCCTTGCCCTGGACCTCCAGCTTCACGGGACACTGTCCAAGAGGGAAGGGTTTGAGTTTATTTATTAAAGTCACACCAGCACATTTAAACACATCTGCACAAGGTTAGTGGTGGGCTTGGCAGTGCTGTGCTAATGGTTGGACTTAAAGATCTTAGACAGCTTTTCCGACCTCAATGATTCTATGATCCCATGATTCCACAAGCACACATTCCTGTGGAAATGCAGTTATTCTGCAGGAGAACCAGGAGTGCTTTTCCTAGTGGAGTTTAATCGATGCACTCACTGCAGAGAGTGCATTTTTAGCAGCAGCCCCCCAGCAGGTCACAGCATCACCCTGATAACTTCCTTGCAGTAACAACCTTAATTAATCTCATTTCTCAGCAACAGATTACCTAGATGGACTCCTGTAGAATAAACAGGTGTTAATCTGTGCCATCACCCTGAGATTTTCCTACACAACACGCTGGGTTCAGAGCAGATAAACGATGGCCACAAAGGTCAGCTGCGTGTTAGAAATCCTGCTGTTTGCTGATACCTGCTGCCTGAAAGAGCTGACTTCATCCATAAGGAGCTGAAGATTCCTCAGTGGTTTTTTCCTGACACACCCTGACTGCAGAGAATTAAAAGCCAAGCCTGTTTTCCTGTTGATCAGCCATAGCTGCAGGAAGCCCTTGGAGATTACACTTTGGAAAAAGCAGCCAGCAGGGTTAAGACACTGGTGACTTCAGGTCAGGAGAGCAGGGGAAACCAGCTCTGCCTGCAGCCACTTGATCCCAGAGAGCAAAATCCCCTTTGGCTCCAGCTTTGTGCTGCTGCTCCCCATCAGCCAGAGGCACATTTCCCTCTGGGCTGTGGTGGCACTTGAAAAAAGCTTTCCTGTTTGCACAGGAGTGGAAAGGAAAAGAGTGGGTTTATTGTGTTAAAGCTTTGTGGGAAGTTTATTGAACACTTGGAAGATTTTAGAAAGAGACTAAAAAGCTGTAGGATGTCTTGTTCCTCACTGGCAGGGATTCCTTGGAAACATTTCAGCCCTCCATGACCCCATGGAACCAGCAGAAAGGAGAGTGAGCCAGTCTGGGGGTGCTGGTGGGGGAATAAGCAGCACGTCTCTGCCCTCCCACAGAAATAAACAAGTGCTTTAACGCAGACACTCGATCCAGACAGCCACTGTGATCCCAGTCGTGCTCACACTGTGGAATTAGTGAGCTGGGGGGAGCTGGGAAAGGTGCTGCTCTCCTCAAAGCGTGGTTTGGTGGCAGCAGCTTTCAGGGCTGCAGGGATTTACCCCATGGTAGCGACCCAGACTCCTCACTAAGCACTGTGAGCTGTGCTTAGCATGCAGGGAAGCTGCTCCTGATTTTCTCTGGATTAACTGCAGTGTGTTTTCCCTTGTCTATTTTTGTTTTAAGGGAATCTGGGTTATGGCTTTCTCGTACGCCGAAATCACTGCGTTGTGTTATGGAAGTGAACTCGGTGCATTGTCAGTCCCAGGGGGGCTCTAACAGGGTCCTGTCAATGAGGAACTTGGGGAGTGTGCAAAGGAACTGCTTCAGTACAGAAAATGATGCTTAGTGGTTGTGCCTGGGAGGGACCTCTTGTTCCAGAGGGATTTCTTTTGCCTGAGCATGGAGCTGAATGCATTTGTATTTCTGTAGAGAAACCTGGGAGGAGGAGGATGCACATGGTGCCAGTTGTGGAAAAGCAACTAGAGAAGCAGAGTTCTGGGCCCCTCAGTTGAGGAAAGAGATTGAGGGGCTGGAGCGGGGCCAGAGAAGAGCAACGAGGCTGGAGAAGGGACTGGAGCACAAGTGCTGTGGGGAGAGGCTGAGGGAGCTGGGGGTGTTTAGCCTGGAGAAGAGGAGGCTCAGAGGTGACCTCAGCACTGTCTGGAACTGCCTGAAGGGAAGTTCTGGCCAGGTGGGGGTTGGTCTCTTCTCCCAGGCACTCAGCAATAGGACAAGGGGGCACGATGGGCTCAAGCTCTGCCAGGGGAAATTGAAGGTGGAGATGAGAAAAAGCTTGTTTGCAGAGAGAGTGCTCAGGCATTGGAATGGGCTGCCCAGAGAGGGGGTGGATTCCCCATCCCTGGAGGTTTTTCAGCTGAGCTTGGCCGTGGCACTGAGTGCCATGATCTGGTAAAGGGACTGGAGTTGGACCAAGGGTTGGACTCGATGATCTCGGAGGTCTTTTCCAACCCAATCCATTCTATGATTCTATTCTATGATTCTATGATTATCAGGATGGGGTGGGGCTGAGCTCACAAAGGGACTCGTGCCCTGCTCTCTCTCTCCCTCAGAAACCACTGGGTTTTCCCAGGCAATTCCTTGTAGCAGAGACACCCTGACTGCTGTGGGCTGTCCTCTCTGTGGCTTTAATGAGGAAATAAACTTCAGAGCACCGTGCCATCCCTGAAATTATTCTAAAAAGCATCTCCCCTGAACTACACAGCAGAGGAAGAGCAAAGCTTGTCCCACCCATGCATAGGCATGGGCAACATCAGAGGCTTTGGGGAGGGTGTTCCCCACACACATCCCATGAGTCACCAGCACTCATGACCTGTGGAGGGAGCGACTTGGAGGGCCCAAGTGGCATCACGAGGCTGAGGCTGCTCAGCACCACAGGGCAGGCTGTGGCTCCACACCAAATTCCTCTCCCACAGTTCCTTGGAAAGGTCAGTGTAACTTCTGGAGTGGTGAGGAGGCTTCTTGTGCACAGAACTGGGAAAGTGCAGCAGGAGACTGGTCTGCACCAAACCTCCCGGTGTTTCTGTGGGTCTGGGACATCCCGGCAATGCATCCAAATGCAGTCCTTTAAGAAAATCACCCTGTTGCCAAAATCTGAATTAACCACAGGAGATCAGGATGCCGTTCCCAGCCCTGTTTCTTGCAACCAGTTTTGCCCTTTTAAACCTACAGAGTAGGGCACAACATATACCAGTAGGGGCTTGAGAAAACTCTGTGTATATGGGATAAGAATATCCCTGGAGCAGCAGGAAAACCCCTCTACCTCTCTTCTCTATGTGCTCAGCCCTTCACATGTTTACCTGGAAAACTTCCCCAGACTCTCTAGTGTGACACACTAAATCTGGAAATGCCAAATGGCATGAAATGAGCCAGGCTGGTCCATAACTCAGAGCTCTGTGGGAAGATGTGCCAAGAGAACAAGCTAGACTGTCCAACTTCTCATCCTGATCCTATGAAAATTTACTAATTAGGAAGGAGCTTTCTTCATGTTGCCAAAGCAATTCTCTACCAAAGCTTTCCCTTTACTCCCTTAAAAGCAATTGGGGTCACTGTTCTGTTCAGGAGTTTTTTTGGAAATGAGGTAAAAACAGAGTTATCAGGGAAAGATGCAAAGTCCCAGTCCAGGCAGGTACCAGGCCACATCCTGGGATACTCCTGCTCCGGATCCACTGGAAGTAGTTGAGCAAATACAAACTACAGATCCATCAATGGAGACCTCAGCTTAGCATAAGCTTAAATTGGATTCATTTTCAGAGAGGCATGCAGGCACTAAGAATGTCTGTTCTGGGCTCCCCGAGCAGCATCCCCAGCCCTGGATAAATCCCATCACCTCCCTGTGCCCCAGAAACAGCTTGTCACAACACTGACCTTCTCTGTAACCTGGTTAAAAAAGAATAATCCTGTCAGAGAGCAGGAGGAAGAAGAAAAATTGTCCTTGTCAGTTCATTAATGGGCTTTTCAGGAGGATGGTGTTGCTCTGCCAGCCAGGCCCTTGGCAGGGTTCAGGCTGAGGAATTGCCTTTGCTAGTGGGCTTTATGAGCCCACCTTCCCCAATGCAATAAGGCAAAACAGAGAAATGCTACAGCAAGCCATAGGAATAGGGGTTTTTATCTCAGTCATAATGCAAAATCCCCCCTGAGCTTCTGTTCACAGAGCTGTGGCACAGCTGCTCTGAGTCTGGCTCCTTCTCTGAGCCTGGCTCCACCACAGGACATGGAGAAACAAGCTGCCCCTCATGGAGAGGGTTATCTGCCACATCACACACATGAGCCCAGCAACACCCCCAGTGCAGCTTTGCTGCTCATTTCACTTGCAGGTTTGGGATTTACTTTTTACCACAACAGATTAAATGATGCTGCAGAGCTGGAGGAGGAATAAAACCCATTTTTCCCATATTTGAAACACTGATCCCAGCCTTCAAAAGCTTTGATGACAGCTCTGATCTCCAACGTCACCCTGAATTTGGGCTGGAGCTGCCAAATTTCCCAGGGCATGGCTGTCCAAAGGGGCAGGGGGAAGAAACAACTCTGCATAGGTCGGGTGTGGGTCCAGCCCCATGGTGGGGGCAAGGAACTGACCCCTAGGGAGGAACCAGCACTGCTGAGATAAAGCACACACGATGTAGAGTGACCTGCTCTTTGGGATCCTTCCAGAGTCCTGTGCTAGGAAATCCCTGGGATAAAGAGGGAATGGCAAAGCAGTGAGTGCACTGCAGGCCAAAATTTTATTCTCCTTTTCTTCTCTCAGAACTTCTCTTAAAAACATATTTCTTTAAGAACTGTTTCAAAAACGTTACTTCTGCTTCACATAAATTCTCCTTAAGTATGCAAACATTTTTGCTTCATATCTTGACTGGTTTTTAATGCATAATTTTTAGGGGCCTATTTTCATAACCACAACTTTTTTAATCTCAGTTCTGAAGAAGTCCTGTGAATCAGTCTCTTAAATGGCAAAATTACAATTAATGATCTTGCCCACAAAGCTTGGGAAAAACTCTGTGTCCCTGCCCACAGAAGAGAGATTGGAACTACATGATCTTTAAGGTCTTTTCCAACACAAACCATTCTGTGATTCTTCGTTAAATGAAGAAGAAAGACAAGCAGTAGTTCTCCTTTCAGTCAGTTTTAACCACAGGAAAAAAGGGCCCATGGTTTCATAACACTTGTGCACTGCACAAAGAAGCTGTTCCTCCAGCCCCTGTCCTGCAGCATCCACATGGTCTCCCTGGGGACTCTGGGAACAGAGCAGGCCCCAAAGCAGATTATGGCTTTTGCAGCCCAGAGCTTTTCTGCAATTAGACTTTTTTTCTTTCTCTTTCTCAAGTCTCATTAGGAGGGGAGGGCACTGCAATCTGGCCTAGTTTTAAAATGTTTGCTGGAGTAAGGAGAGATTTTGGCCAGAGCCAAATGCAGGAATGTTGGCTTTGCCAGCCAAGTCCCTCCCTGTCCTGCCACCCAGAAAGAGCTGCAGCTGGAAACTCCAACAGCCTGCTGGGTTATGTGGTGCCTCAGTTTCCCCAGCTGTGCAAGGGAGGCAGCAGAGCAGCCAACAGCCCCAAGCTGCAACAGTGCCATAACTCAAATCAAGTGTCCTGTGCACTGGCTTTCCTCAAAGGTGGCCTGATGTTGTACCCTCAGGCTTCTCACAACTGCACTGCTTACAAACCCAGGGTTTGTGATCCTACATTTGCTGTGGAGAGAAGCCCCGTGTGTTTTGGGGTTTCCTTTTCCTCTGGCAGGCACAGCAACTGCTCAGAGCCTCTAAAATCCTTGTGGATACGCTGAAGGCAGGGAGGAAGGGTTGGATTTAGGACAAGCAGGCACACTGGGTTAGGATAGGCAGGCACAGGAGCACTCACTCTCCTGCTCACCCACAACTGCTGCTCTCCTCTGCAGCCAGAAGGGGCTGCCACACAGCACTCCCATGCCCAAGGAGAAGGCTTTTTAGCAGTCTGGCCACTTATGATACTTTTTTATAAATCATACCAGTTTCCAGGAGGCCTGGCTCGTCATGAGCCCTAAATCAAGCTGAAAGGCTGCTTGAATGGGGATTCTGGCCAGTTGTATACAAGGATTGCATTATCTCATTTGACTTTTAACCTCACTGGAGTTTAAGGCTTGCTGTGAAAGCTGAGCTAGCTTTTGGTTCAAGGGGACTACCACAGGAGGAAGAGTCACACTCTTGCAGACTGTTGGATGAAGTGAGATTGTGTTGCAATTAGATGTGAAACCCCCAGGCCTTCCTGCAAACATTCTGGAGTCAGAGCAATCAGAGGGGGAAAACGTGTCACTGTTTACCACAGCCTGCTCCTAATCAGGCCACTGAAATCTCCTTTGCACTGAAGGGCCTTAGCAAAGGAAATCAGGACTGCAAAACAGCCTTTATGTAACAGCAGTGATTTTTCCCTTGCACAGTAAGAGCTGTGCCAGGTCTCTGCTTCCCAATAATTGCCGTACAACCCACTGGAGAAGGATTGAACTTGACACGTTGCCGGAGCAGCAGCTCCGCTCCCAGCGCTGCCTCTGCCGGGCAAACGCCACGGCAGGCAGGGATAATGCCAGCCTGGCATGGAAAGGACAAACTGGGGGTCCAAACTGGGGAAACGGGGCTGCGGGTCCCAGCACTTCCAGCACGTTTTGTGGTGGAGGGGGTTGAGGTGCTCCCAGGGGATTGTTCCTGTGCATGTTCTAGTGACAATGAATGCCTGGGAAACCTCCCTGGAGATCTCTCTGCTTCCTGAGACATGTGAAACAAATGCTTCTTGTCCTCTCTAAAGCATCTTCCTCACGTTCTCCCCATTTCCTGCCACTACCTTTCCCTTTTTATCTCTTCTATTCCTCCTCCCAGTTTCCTTCCCCAAGAGGTTTGTTTGTCCTTGGTCTCCATCTGAAGTCTACCTTGTGTCCTTTCCCACATCCCTGGATATAGCCAGCCCATCACTGGCCTTCAGACTTCCCTGGTTTCCAAGTGTCAGCTGCTCTGTTCCCTTCCTCCTCCAGGGAAGGGATATAACCCTTGGGTTTGGCTGACCAAAGATGTACAGAAACAGATACCCAGTGAAGGGGATCTGGAGGCGGGAACAAAAGTTGCTCAATGGGATAATGCCCTGGGAGGGCACTAAAAGTATCCAAGACAAGGAGAGCAGAGATTCACAAAACAGAGGAAGATGAAACTGAGGGTACCAAGGATGAGAAAAGCATCACAGCTCAGGGTGACTCTTCCTGGTTCAGGTGCCAGAGACACCCCTGGGCTACCCAAGGATGAGATGGCCACAGACCCATCCAAACCAGGATAAAGTCTGGAGGGTGATGGAACAGATGGGAGGACCTGATACCTTCATGACCCACACTGGGGGACTTTGAGGTATTTACAGCAGCTTAAATCAAGGAAGGACATGGACCTGTTGGACTGTGTCCAGAAGAGGCCACCAGATTGATTAGAGGGATGGAATACCTCTCCTATGGGGAAAGGCTGAGAGAATTGGGATTATTCAGCCTGGGGAAGAGAAGCTCTGGGGTGACCTGATTGTGGCCTTCCAGCACCTAAAGGGGCTCACAGGAAAGATGGAGAGAAACTATTTACAAGGGCTTGGAGTGACAGGACAAGGGTTGATGGCTTCAAACTATAGAGAGTAGGTTTAGATTAGATATTAGGAAGAAACACTTCCCTGTGAGGGTGGGCAGGCCCTGGCACAGGGAGCCCAGAGAAGCTGTGGCTGCTCCATCCCTGAAAGTGTCCAAGGCCAGGTTGGACAGGACTTGGAGCAACCTGGGCTGGTGGGAGGTGTCCCTGCCCATGGCAGGGGGTGGAATGAGATGAGACTTCAGTTCCCTTCCAACCCAACCCACCCTGTGATTCTGTGATTAAACAGAAGTGCTGCCAAAGCATGCAATGAGCCCAACGTGTGATGGAACCTCCATGGTGAGCCCGAGCGCTCGGACCGGCACTGCCTCACCTCTGAGTCCTTGTCCAGCTGGTTCCTGACCACGATCATGTTGTACAGCACGCGGTCGTCGTCCGACTCGGTGTGGGTCACGTCGTGGGGGGTGCTCCACAGGTTCTGCTCCTCATCCCGCGCCAGCGTGGCCCCGAACGACGCGTAGGGGTTGTTGTTGCTGCAGAGAGGGGCAGAGGCCAGGCAGTGTCAGCACCACATTGCCTCCCTGTGCCTTCCCAGGGAAAAGTGCCCACTGCTCTGGCACAGAATCATAGAATGGATTGGGTTGGAAAAGACCTCCGAGATCATCAAGTCCAACCCTTGGTCCAACTCCAGTCCCTTTACCAGATCATGGCACTCAGTGCCACGGCCAAGCTCAGCTGAAAAACCTCCAGGGATGGGGAATCCACCCCCTCTCTGGGCAGCCCATTCCAATGCCTGAGCAGTCTCTCTGCAAACAAGTTTTTTCTGCTCTCCAACTTCAATTTCCCCTGGCAGAGCTTGAGCCCATCGTGCCCCCTTGTCCTATTGCTGAGTGCCTGGGAGAAGAGACCAACCCCCACCTGGCCAGAACTTCCCTTCACGCAGTTCCAGACAGTGCTGAGGTCACCTCTGAGCCTCCTCTTCTCCAGGCTAAACACCCCCAGCTCCCTCAGCCTCTCCCCACAGCACTTGTGCTCCAGTCCCTTCTCCAGCCTCGTTGCTCTTCTCTGGCCCCGCTCCAGCCCCTCAATCTCTTGCCTCAACTGAGGGGCCCAGAACTGAACACAACACTCAAGGTGTGGCCTCCCCAAGGCAGAGTCCAGAGAAAGGGTCACTGCCCTGGGCCTGCTGGCCACGCTACTTTGGATCCAGGCCAGGATCCCCTTGGCCTTCTTGGCCACCTGGGCACACTGGTGGCTCCTCTTGAGCTTCCTGTCCCTCAGTCCCCCCAGGTCCCTCTGCCTGGCTGCTCTCCAGCCACTCTGTGCCCAGCCTGGAGCGCTGCAGGGGTTGGGGTGGCCAAAGGGCAGGACCTGCACTTGGTCTTGTTGAACTCCATCCCATTGCAATCAGCCCATCTCTCCAGTCTCTCCAGATCCCTCTACAGAGACCTCCTGCCTTCCAGCAGGTCGACACTCCCTCCCAACTTGTTGTCATCCCCTCTCACAGCCCACTTTCCTGCCCAGGACAGGGAAGGAAGGATTGCAGTGGGGAATTGGAAGAGAGGCAGAATTTTTACCTTAACAAACATCCTGACCACACAAGCCATGGCTCAAACCAGGCAGTGCCACCAGGAAAGTCAAGAGACACATGAATTTGATAAAGACATTGGATATTATTTGAGCAACTAGGCTGGAAGAACTGGGAGCATCCATCTGCCAGGGTGAAAGCTGGCATCTTCCCATTGCTCCCACAGCTTCCTGCCTTCCCACCTTGTGGGTGGCACCTCTGCTTAGGGCAGGGAGTTGGAACTGAATAATCTTTAAGGTCCCTCCCAACACAAACCGCTCTGTGATGATGAAACTGCTCCAGCTGCCCCTGCTCAAGCAGGGATTGGATTCTCTGCAGAGGTCCAGGACCATGTCTGTGAGGGACCCTGAAGCTCTGTTTTCTCCCCAGCAGCCCAATTCCTACCAAACCAAGCAGGCAATCCCTGCAGGTGCCCCCTACCCCAGCAGCTCCTCCCTCAGAGAGACAGCGATGTGCTGAGCCACACAAGGACCACCAAGAAACAGAAAGGACATTTATCCCCATCTTTACGTGGACATGGAAACATCCCCAGCATGTTTGTGTGTGGGCTTTATTTGCTTAGCAGTCAACAAAGCAGAGTGTCATCTTCTGGGAAGGCTGTTCCTTGGGAAGGCAGGGAGCTTTTTTCTGCACAGGGGGCAGTTCTGTGTTTTATGGATTTATGTTGCCATTGGGATGTGCATTTTTTTAATAGGGATACTAACTTGTGCCAGGAGAACTTTCATCAGGGGATTTCCATAAAGTGTCTCATCAGGATGTCCAGGCACTTGAGCAGGACAATCAAAGTGCAGAACTATTTTAGGCCTTACCCAATAGTCTCCTCAGCCACCCTGTGGCAATCCCCGCTCAGTTCTTGTTAGAACAACCCACTGTTTATTTTGTTTGCTATCCAAAGCCCATTCCTTTTGCCAGGAACCTACCCCATGAAACCTCAGATAACACTATGGGCACTGTGATGGCAAGCCATAAAAAGATGCTAAAAGGAGCTCTAGCACACAGATGAAACAGAAAAAAAAATAATTCCCATCAGCATTCCTGCAGGAAGGTTAATTAGCCTTCCAACAAACCAAAAACCTGAGCAACAGGTAATAAGAAAAATGATAATCTCTTACAATCTCTCATTAAAGACAAGCAAACAAGGTAACTTGGAGGGTGTGGATAACTCAGCCATCCCTACACCAGAACCAGCACAGCTTTGCTCAAACTGCTTTTCCCTTGTGGACCAGACAGGACCCCAGCGTGGAAAGGATCACTCAGGAGCCAGATGTGCCATCAACATGAGTTCAGCCCCATCCTGTCTTCAACAGGCTTCTTCCCACTCAGGGATTTACCAGTACTCTTAATACATGAATTACTTAAAGCACCAGTATTTGGCAATAGCACTCCCACACCTGAGCTGTTCCCAGCCACTCCCTCCCTCCCAGCTTCCCAGTGCATCCCGATTTCCAAATCACAGCATGGAGCATCCAGCAGCCTGTAAGGAATGCAGGCAGTGCCCAGGAATCAGCAAATCCATACAGTCAGAGAGCTCTGTCAACAACTCTTGCAAGCAACACTGAAAAGGAAGAAATGGGAGCAAAAAAGGAACACATGAACAGCAGCTGCTCTGCAGGTTACAGGAATCTCTGTGGGACCACAAGGGACTCAGACCATTTCACACTCTGGATTTTATCCAGAAAATGGTGAGCACTAATGCTTCATCAACAGATTTCTTCTCCAGGGGACTTTGAGTCCACATTAAACTCATTTTGGGATTTGGACCCCAAAATATTTAGTTTATTTTCATCCTGAGTACACCATCCGAGCCAGACCCCACCTTTGCACATCAAGAGACAGCCAGGCAGTCTGGATGCTTTGCCACACCAGCAACACCAGGTCACCAAAACCTGAAACTCAGCTAAAAATCTGAAATCTCAAGCAAGTCACTCATTTCATACAAAGCTGCAATAAAAATAAAAATAAAACCAGCAAGCTCCTGAAAGATCCCTGCTATGAAGTAAAACCCAAAAGCCACCCAAGGAGCAACAGGCCAGTGATTGGGCTGTTAGATTAATTATGCTGGCACACTCCTACAAGAGCAGGTGCCTTTCGAATTCCCAGAATTTACAGAGGCTTTCCTACTAATAGCAAGCATTAATTGGATCGCTGGTTACTAAAGAAAGGAGCCAGGTGAGGGACAGCCACTGTGGCAGCAGGAAGGAGCCTCTCCACATGTGTGCTCAGCTCCCGGCAGGTTAATGCCAATTTCCTGGGCTGGACACCTCATGCTCGGGATTATCTGGTAATTATTTAGGTAACTGCTTTAACAGCGCGAAATCAGGACGTTTCAAGCCCTGTCACCAGCTCTGCTTTTGCCTGACACCTATGTAGGGCACACCGGGAGCGTCCCACACTCCCCTGGATACGCCTCAGTCGCCCTGGTGACGCAGGGAGGGCACGGTCCCTGCCCCATCCCAGCGCTGGGATACCCACTGGTGATGCCGGGATCGTGCCTGGGAGCGGGGGAAGGAGGGAAAGGCGCCGCAAACCCCCTGCACGGGTGTTTTAAAGCATGCGAACGCTCCTCACATTCTCCCGCAGCTCACAGCTCCACGACTCAGGGCTTTATCTTCTCACACAACCCCCAACCTCACGGCTCTGTGCACAAAGCAGATGCGACCGACAGCGGGAGAGAAAGATCTGCTCCCTGGAGACCTCTCATACAGCTACGGCTGTGCGTCCTCAGCTCCTCTGCAGCATCCCTGGATGGGGACAGCCTGAGAGAGCTGGGGCTGTTCAGCCTGGAGAAGAGAAGGTTTTAGGGAGACTTTGTAGCTCCCTCCACTGCTTAAAGGGGGCTTGTAAAAAAGAGGGAGAGCGACCTTTTACATGGGCAGATAGTGATAGGACAAGGGGGAATGGTCTTAAAAGAGAGATTCAGATTAGATGGTTTGAAGAAATTCTCCCCTGTGTGGGTCATGAGGCCCTGGCACGGGTTGCCCAGAGAAGCTGTGGCTGCCCCATCCCTGGAAGTGTCCAAGGCCAGGTTGGACAGGGCTTGGAGCAACCTTGCGCTGGTGGAAAGTGGCACAGGGGTGGAACACGATGATCCTTATGGTCCCTTCCAACCCAAATCATTCTGTGATTCTATCACCCTGATCCCGACCCGGGAACTGAGCTCTGCACAGCGCAGAGCTGCCTGACGGTGAGATCTGATCCCTTTTTGTTCAGTGTCTCAGCCTCCTCTATTGAAATCCCATCGTGGGAAGACAAGCGCTGGGCCGTCCCTATGGACCGGGAGCACGGGGAACACAAAGAGATGCCACTCTCCGTTCACTCCCAGCACCCTCACGGCAGAACATCCCTCTCTCGGCAGCATTCCGAGGGCACCGCGGGCGGGCAGGAGGAACCCAGCCCCTGTGGCAGCCAACCCCGGCGGAAAGGGCACGGGAAGCCGCTTGCTGGCGCCGCTGGAAGATCCCTACGGAGCCCCGAGCGCTCTGGCAGGGGATGCCCAGCCCCAGTGACAGTGCTGGGAGCACAGCGGGGCTCCGGCGCGGCTGGGGAGCGGGAACCGGGGTGGGCGCATCCCCCGCCGCGGGGGCCGGGCCGGGGTCTCACCTGAGCAGGGGCTCCTTCTCGGGCGGCGCCGCGTCCCCGCCGCAGCATCCGCAGCAGCCGCCGAGCGCTCGCAACCAGGCCCGCAGCCCCATCGGCGCCGCCGAGAGCCGCGCAGGGCGGGCCGGCCCGGCGGGCCCTCCCCCGCAGCGGGGCCGGGCCGGGCTCGCACCGCCCCGCCGCCCTGCCCCGCTCCGCCCCGCCGCCCTGCCCCGCACGGCACGGCCCCGCCGTCCTGCCCCGCACCGCCCCGCTGCCCTGCCCCGCTCGGCACGGCACGGCCCCGCCGTCCTGCCCCGCTCCGCCCCGCCGCCCTGCCCCGCACGGCACGGCCCTGCCGTCCTGCCCCGCACCGCCCTGCCCCGTTCCACCCCGTCGCCCTGCCCCGCACGGCACGGAACGGCACGGCCCCGCCGTCCTGCCCCGCACCGCCCCGCCGCCCTGCCCCGCACGGCACGGCACGGCCCCGCTGTCCTGCCCTGTTCCACCCCGCCGCCCTGCCCCGCACGGCACGGCACGGCCCCGCTACCCTGCCCTGCCCCGCACCGCGCCGCCGCCCTGCCCCGCACGGCACGGCCCCGCCGTCCTGCCCCGCACCGCCCCGCTGCCCTGCCCCGCTCGGCACGGCACGGCCCCGCCGTCCTGCCCCGCACCGCACCGCACCGCCGCCCTGCCCCGCACGGCACGGCACGGCCCGACCCCATGGGAGCGGCTGCTGCCGCGCCGGCTCAGCCACGGGGTTGCTGCGCCCTCCTGCATCCTTGTGCATACTCCTTGAGCCACCCTCCTGTATCCTTTTCCTGCATCCTGCGGCATCTCCTGCACCTCCCCCTTCACCCCTATGCATCTTCTTACACCGTCCTGCATCCTCCTTGAACAACCCTCCTGCATCTTCCTCCTGCGTGTTCCCGCACTCCTCTGCAACCTCTGCACCTTCCTGCACCCTCTTTGAACTACCCTCCTCCACCTTCCTCCTGCATCTTCCTCCTGTCTGTTCCCGTGCCCTCCTGCATCTTGCTGCACCTTCCTGCATCTTCCTTCTGCACCCTCCTGCATTCTCTCACATCCTGCAACACCCTTCTGCATCCCGAAGCACCCTCCTGTACTCTCTCTGCTGCACCTTCCTGTACCCTCTGGCATCCCCACGTGCCCTCCTCCATCCCACTGCATCCTCATGCACACCCTGCACGCTCCTGCATCCTCCCACTCCCTCCAACAGGGAGCAGGAGGGTCCTCATGCACCCTCTTGCATTTTCCCACTTCCTCCTCCGTGCTTCCTCACCCTCCTGCATCCTACCACACCCTCTTGCTTTTCCTTGTGCTCTTCTGCATCTGCAGCACCTTCCTGCATCCTCCTCCACCCTCTTGCATCCTCACACCCACTGCCACACCCTCCTGCACCCTCCTTGATGCCACATTGCCCAGCATTTGCAGCCTCCAGCCCTCGTGCCATCACTGAAACAGACCATCACTGGCCAGCGTGGCATGGCCAGAAGCAAAAATCCCTCCTTTCCAGCCCTCCACAGGGTTGTATCTGGGAACTGCAGTGGGAAATGGGCAGACGTGATGGACCCAGATGTCTCCTGGTACAGGGGCTTTTGGAAGAAGAAAAGAGCCTAAAATATTGCTCCCCCTTTCCCCTTTATTTCTCCCTATCCTACAATAAATATTCCTATCACATGCCTAGCTGGGATTCCAAGAAGAAAACCCTAAACTCTGAATTAAGACAATCCTGGATCTCATGTAGATGCCACAGATTTGTTTGCATTTCAGAACAGCCCATCAGGCAGCAGCCAGACCCAACTCTGGTTTGGCCATGTACGTCCCCAAGAGTGTTTAATTTTACTACAGCAGCTTCCCAACACCACTGGATCTTTTGCATATGCCAGCAGATATAATAATATCATCTACTAGATCCTTGTATATCCTCCAGCCTGCACACTCAAGGAAAGGTGAAATAAGATCAATTTGCACTCACATTTCTCTCCCTCTTTTCAGTTTCAAAGTTG